>NC_133869.1:2486145-2515155 GCF_044706935.1 Curcuma longa
CCTTTACTACAACGATGCTGTCTTTTGAGTGTTGTTAAAGATCGATTTTCTTGTAGTGAGCTCAGCCCAGACCTTCTTGGTGTCCAGACAACTAAGGTCTTGGTCTTGATGGATTATCTTAGCCTTCATGAGTTGCCGCAGGACCAATAAGTTGGAAATTTTGGGAGATTCCAAGAATGCCTTCTTTGCCTCAGCCAACCGCCTCTCTTCCTTGGCCTTGTAGTCAGCTAACTCGGTCTTTGCAGCTTCCGAGTCAAATCGAGATGCTTCCAGTGCAGCTCGAGAAGTCTCCATCTTTGAATTGAGCTGGAGTTCTTTATCCTAGGCCTCGGTCAGCAGTCGGCCTAGCCGTTCTCGCTCATGGCGCGCGTCCAACTGTAGCTGACTAAGTTGTGCTTCAGACTGAGACAATTCCTCCTCTTTACAGGAGAGGAGGCGCTCGACTCAGAAGCGAGATTCTTGAGCCTCCTTCTCCTTCTGGTCCGCTAACTTAACTAAGCTCTTCTGCCATGCTAGTTCCTCTTCTAGTTCTTTTATTGTCTTTGATTGGGCCCGAGAACGCTTTGCCACTTCTCATTACATTGTCGCACGTACTACAAGACCCCCTCACTTCAATCAACAGGATGAGGAAATCCAGAGTGACGAAGAGGAAATCAGGTCCTCACATACTCTTGCGGTATTTCTTGAACTAAGTGGTCTTGTTGATTCCTTGAAACAGGAAATGAAAGCATCCGGGAGGAGATGGAGGAAACTGCAAATTCCTCTTGGGCAATCAGAGCATCCATATGTGTTGGTGACAAAATTATCACTTACAGCCATAGCCCCTGAAAGGAAAAGCTTCGGGAGCTGCAGGATTTGATCTCACAGCTGACAAGGATTTTTACATAAATGTATGGATGCTATGGTAGCTAGCCCCTCACTCTAGTCACCTGTGAGGCCTTAATTAGTCACGTGTGAGACCTCGACTCTAACGGTCAAAGGTTATCTCTAGCCAGTTGCCGAAAATCGTTAATCTTTCTTTCCCTACACTTGATACGTATAATCAATATTATATTAATTTTAACTTTACTCGCGCATACTTTGGCTAGATGTTCAATTTTCAACTTACCCATCTAGTATGATTTACCAAGTCACAGCTCTCAACTGCCTCCACTTGGACTTGTCTGCCAAGCCACAACTCTAAGCTGCTTCCATTTGGACTTGTTTTGCCAAGCCATAGCTCCCAGTTGCCTCAACTTGGATTTGTCTGTTAAGCCATAGCTTCCAGCTGCCTCCACTTGAATTTGTCTGCCTAATTCCCAACTAGGACATTTCTGCTTGGTTTCCAACCAACACTTCCAACTGTCTAATTTCCTATCAAGTCTTTGCACTTGCCTAACTTCCCTAAGACTTGGTCATTTGTCTGATTCCCAACCAAGACTTTCATCTATCAAATACCCTGCCTACTTGATAAAAAATCATTAGTTCATAATAATTTAACTTTACACTTAATCATACATCAAAATACTGAGTTTATTACGGTGTTCTCAGCACTAACACACAAGACTCATCATTCTTTATGTTGTTAGACTAGTTAGCCACTACATAAAGATTCCAACTACCACCAACTTTAAGATTGCTAAGAGAATTTTGTGTTATATCAAAGGTATGATAGGTTTTAGATATTGCTTTACTCATCATCTACTAATTTCAAGATTGAAGAATATAGCGATAGTGATTGGAGTGGATATTATAGGATTTATGGGGCGCGTTAGAGGGGGTGAATAGTGCTTGCGTCGTTTGTTCATTTTTTTCGCTCATACTATCAAAGCAAACTTAGCAGTGGAATTAGATACACAAGCACAGGGACTTGCAGATTTTACTTGGTTCCTAACCCCCCAGGATTAATATGTCTAAGGCCTATGTACGGGAGCCACCCATCCACTAGTGGTCTCCTTTTCGAATATTAGTTCGGAGGCGGTGAAACTCGTCTTACAGTCCAATTAAGAATATAATAAATGAAGTACAGACAAATAAGAAAACTTAAACCAAATGATCGTGTTGAAGCTGATCCGGAAGTCCTAAGTGTCACGCACTCCTCCTGAAACTTCTCGAGTTGCACGAGCATGGCCTCGTTCATGTTTAACAGCACCACAGGATGAAGAGGATGGCGTAGAGAAGTTGTATTTTTGTGGTGCACGTTCAGTCTCCTAATATAAAGTCTTCCGAGCGTCTGGATCCTTATCCGGGTGCATGGATAAGATCTGATCTGATTCGATCTCTTTGGACTCTATCCGGGTTGATTCTTCTGGATCCAGACACCTAGAATAGATAGGGGCGCTTGGATCATCCAGGCACTTGGAACAAAATTAGGGCGTCTGGATCTAGTCAACTCGGTTTGACCTGAGTTGACTCCGGACTTGGTTCGACTGCTTCTGTGTGTTCCTCTTATACTTCCTTTGTCTTGCTTCCAGCTCCTAATTTCTACAAGATATGCATACAAACACGTAAGCAACCTAAGCCTACCTGTAGTTTATCTAATCTACTAGGCTTACCTAAGCCTTACCTTGTGGGTCTAACCTACTGGCTTACCCGTGCCTAACTCTCCATTAGACTAATTACTTCTATAGGTAGACTTTCCACCTGTCAAACATCCAGTTTGAACTTTTCCTTGCCTAACCTCCAGTTAGGACTAGTCACTTTCCTAGGTAGACTTCCTACTCGCCAAACATCCAGTTTGGACTTTTCCTTGTCTAACTTCCAGTTAGGACTAGTCACTTCCCTAAGTAGACTTCTCACCTACCAAACATCCAGTTTGGACTTTCTCTTAGCCTTGATCCTTAGACCTCAAGATTTTCATTGCTAGACATCTGGTCCACTTGACCTGCTTAGACTTCTACTGCTAGACATCTGGTTCAACTGATCTGCCTAGACTTTCACTTGGTGAACTTGATCGGCCAAGTTTTCCCTGCCTAATCCTCCAGATCAAAACTTCCTCTATCTAGCCTCTAATTAGGACTTTCCCTACCTAGTCTCAACTAGGACTTCTCCTTGTCTAGCCTAACCGACTAGGACTTCTCGCTAGTCTTTTGGTCAAACTGACCTGACTAGACTTCACTCACATCCAAACATTAAGTCCTTTTTGGATTAACCCTTGGTCAAATAGACCAGACCTAGGTGTATTATCAAACATTAAAACTCTAGGATCAGACCTAGTGCTTCTTGCACCAACAGATATATGGATAATAGAAAGAGTACCATAAGATTTATAATCTTTATGGGAGATAAAACTTTTACTTGGATATCGAAGAAACAACCTATTCTCACACTTTCTACATGTGAAGCAGAGTATGTGGTTGCAACCTCATGTATTTTATCATGCTATTTGACTTAGAAATTTATTGAAAGAGTTAAATTTACCATAAGAAGATGCAACCAAGATTCAAGTTGATAACAAGTTTACAATAACACAAGCAAAGAATCTATTCTGTTGGTGCAATAGTTGCCCCAAGTGCATTGAGTTTCAATGTTTGGCTAAACCATGTTTAAAGTTAGGCAATTCTTATTGATCTAACATGTGTGATGCAAGTTTGCAGGAAAGTCCAAGCGTAGTCTTGGCAAAAGTCCAAAAGTCCAAGTGGGTAGTCTTGGCAAAAGAAAAGTCCAAGTGGGTAGTCTTGGCAAAAGAAAAGTCCAAAAGTCTTGGCAAAGAAAAGTCCAAGTGGGTAGTCTTGGCAAAGAAAAGTCCAAGTGGGAAGTCTTGGCAAAGCAAAAGTCCAAGTGGGAAGTCTTGGCAAGCAAAAGTCCAAGTGGGAAGTCTTGGCAAGCAAAAGTCCAAGTGGGAAGTCTTGGCAAGCAAAAGTCCAAGTGGGTAGTCTTGGCAAGGAGAAGTCCAAGGGTGGTCTTGGCAAGGACTTGACATGACGAAGCTGATGGAAGCATCTCAGGCTAGTGCAGGGAGGCATGAGGCTATGGGAGGTGTTTGAAGGCCGAGGTCTAGGTCAAGAGAAGCTGAAATGGGATTTTTCAGCTTCACCAGTCGACTGGCCCTGCCAGCAGTCGACTGCTCATAAATCAGACGCACACAGAAAGATCAGTCGAGCCAGAGGAAGACAGGAGTCGACTGGACAGTCGACTGGGGTTATGGATAGTCGACTGTTGCCAGTCGACTGGTCTTGAACAGTCGACTGTGATTTGAACGTTGCAGAAAATTGGCAAGCATTTAATGGCATTTAATGCAAGATTTTGTTGCCGATTGAAGGCATCAGTCGACTGGCCCTGCCAGCAGTCGACTGATGTTGCAGAGATTATAAAAGAAGCCTGCACGAGAACAACTTATCTTCTTCGCCATTCTTTCATTCTTTCGTGCTTCTTTTGTGAGCGTTTTTGTGCTCTGTTCTCTGCTTTATTCCTCTCCTCCTAGACAATATTTCATATCATTTTTGAGGAGATCAGAAAGGTGTAAAGGTTTCTCCGCCTTCGAGTTTTCGAGAAGGAGAAGATTCATAGTGCATCGGGTGTGTGCGTGCGTGTGGATCCTTGGATTAGTCACCTCTGCGGAGGTGGATACCAAGTAAAATAAACCGGGTTAGCGTTGATCTCTGTCTTTCTCTTTTATATTTTTGCTTCCGCTAATCTCTGTGCAGAGAAAGATCAAGAAAAATCGAGAAACGCTATTCACCCCCCCTCTAGCTATTCAACCGATCCTAACAAGTGGTATCAGAGCCGGTTCCGTTTCGGAGGATCTAACCATCAACCGGAGCAACTAATGGCATTTCAAGAGGGTTACAGCACCGCGCGACCACCATACTTTGACGGGAATGATTTCGCCTACTGGAAAGGTAGAATGGAATATTATCTCCCTACGAAAGATTGGACGAAGGATATGTGCAAGAAAGCGCAAGCCAACGCCAAAGCTACAACGACTTTAACTCATACATGAACAACTACAATGAAGAAGTGTACATCAAAAGCCTACATCCCATATCCACTACACTTCAAGTCACACAAGCTGTACACATCAACATCCACAAGTTAAAGAAAACAAAACATAAGCTGTACAAAACAAAGCACACCGGTACAAAATGAAACACTCATTCTATACAACTACTATACAAGGCTTATGACAATAATTCACAACACCCTATACTAACACAACATAAATCATCAAATACCCAAACCAAACCATTTATTAACATAAAATACAACTACACTGTTCAATGATCAATTACAGGATTTATCAACCAATTAACATCAATCAAGCACCCAAATTCAAGCAACCACGGCATATATTTAACCTAATTATCCATGCTCTGCCCAACAAAACACTGAACAGAGATCAATCAAACAAAACAAAGGGGGATTTGCAATTCAAGTAACTACAAACAGGAATTAAACTCAGGGAAACTGGGTTGATTAATGGAAGGGAAGTAGGGATTGTCCTTCAGATCGGCACAGAGCAACCATGCTCAGCACCGTGCAGTTGATGCCGCACCAAGATGGAAGCGAGTCGCACCAAGGCAAGGCACCCTAGGTGGAGCACGAACGGAGAACCACTGACCGGATTTCCTCCTTCGCCCAATATCCAGCTGCAACCAACAAACAGAATATTAGAAGAAGAAATCGGAACCCCTTTACCTTGGTTTTTCCGGTGAATGAGGATGATTGAAGCCAAGCACACGCGTTCCTAATGCCTCCGAACCACTTCAGCTTAGGGCACGGCGCTAGGGTTCAGCGGAAATGGAGCGCCAGAGAAGAAGGTGGAGAACCACCCACACCAGCTTCGCTGGGCTATTAACCGTCGAGCACCGGAGGTCGGAGAACCACCCACGACCTCCGTTCCGCGACGACGGGGAAGTCGGACCTCAACGCCTCCGAACCACTTCGGCGCTGATCCGGTGAAGGCGACGTGACAACCAACGGAGCCGACGCTGATCTATGTGAACGGAAGGACAAGCGAGGGAGACGGTGGCGCGCGACGGAGCTCGGGGAGAAAGAAGCGTCGCGGCGGCGGAGAGAAAAGGCGAAACCCTACGAAGAAACCGAGCTCCCCCGCCCGAACGCCTGCTTTCGGGTTTTGTTATTTTTCCCCAAATGACTTGATCAGCCGGACCTGTTGCCAAACCGGACTCGAACTTGACCCATGCTTAACTCTGATCCGAATCTGAGCTGATCCGATTCAATTCATGTGATTTGACCAGCTTCCAAAATGATTAGGATTCAGATTTAATCCGAGTTGAGCCAGATTTGTATTAAATTAAAGTTTTGGAACCCATCTGAACTCAATCTGAACCCAATTTCTGATTTCAAGCCTCCAATTTGGGTTCAACTTTTGGCCTCATCTTGATTCCCTGTAAATCATCAAATTCAAATCATTAATTCCTGTAAATTGCTAAAATATTGAATGAAGCTCAAAAATTATCTAAAAATTAAGAATTAAGCTTATAAACCCAATTATCACATGAAATACCACAAATATAGTCCAAAATATTCCCTAATTAACCATATCAACAACGAATTTGTACTACAAAACGAAAAACATTTAGGTGGTATTGGAGCAACTTATGGAGTATGACTTGGCACGACCATGTTGGATGACTTAGTGGCTCAATCTTCACTAGAGATTCAAGAACAATGGTACAGGATATCGAAGAGACTGTAGACAAGAGCATCAAGGTGCAATGTTGACGGTAGTTGGAAGAAGGCGAACTATGTATAGGATAAGTTAAGGGTGATAGGTAGAGTGAGTTGTGGACTCGATGCATTTGAGGAACTTGAGAACTTAGCGGGAGATGACTTTGGTGGTGAAATCAGCTCGTGTGATATGTAAGGCTTGAGACTTGTATCCTTGGGAGAGGTTAGATCTCAACTCAGGCGAAAATCGATCATTAGGATGATTGTTGTCGAAGCTCCAGTCCACTGAGGTGATTGGTGAGTTGAGTCAAATAAGGAGTTAACCGGTAGTTAATTGATATGTAGTGTTGAATGATGGTAAGTTTCGATCAACTGAAGCTACATAAGAAAAGCCAAAGATAGTCGTTGATTTGACAAAATTGCAATAGTTTGATGACATGAGGGCTACAGTGAATCAATCGACTAAGGTAGCCATTGTCAGACTACAGGTTGACGCGATTGGGAAAACAGGTAAGTAATGGTGGATCTAGTGAATTGATCATCAACACATGAGCAGAACAGTTAGAACAAGAATAGTGAGTAAAGTTGAAGGAGATTCGATGCTATAAAAAGAAGACTAAGGAAGATGTTTGAAGATGGGTGAAATATAGATTGTTATAATCAAGAACATCTATCTCATACAAATTAGGTAATTATAACATGGGAGGGCAATGCAAGAGTGAAACTAAAACCAGAATCTGGTAGGCACCAATATCTTGATCAAAGTGAGGCACTCCTTAAAAGCGTAAGCCTATGTCAGCTACCTGATCTATGTGGCTCCATGAAAAACAATACTAATTTTGGAATACTTTCTCGATTGTAATTATCTATTTGGCTGCCCTCTACCTTGTGCCTACGGGATCCCTTTCTTCGAAATTGAATATTCCACATCCCTGCCCCACCATCATCATTAAGGTCAGGATCACTGCCAGATGAGTCAGGTTGGTCAGTAGCAAGTGAATTTGATGATTGGACAACATCATCCACGTCCCCTTGTAGATTAGGGGCAGTAACAACAACCTCCACGCCAAGGTGTGCATCAACGCCACATTGATCTTCTCATTGTTGGTAATCGAGGAGCATAGCACTACTGTGTGGAGGTTTTAACATTGATTTAGTGGTCAAATGATCATTTCAGTCATTATCATCTCCAACAACTATCTGCTGTTGGACTAAAGTGATGTTCTTATAAATTTGTCCATTATAGAACATATTTCTTGTTTTTTTACTTGTTAGCTAACAAGGTTTAAAGAATAATGCATGCCGAAGTGTTAATAGTTCAAAATATTCGGATATAAATTCAAACATGATTTATTCTTTAATCTTCTTCTTACCATATAACAACTAGTAAGTAAATTGAATCAAAATTTTAAGCAAGTTACAAAAAAATATAATAAGCTTGACTAATGATTATTGCTTACTAATACTAAAATGTGGTATATATTGTATGAGGGTCTTTTTTGAAGGGAACAATGCCTGTGTGGTTTCAATTGAAGAAGAAAACAAAATGGATAGGATAACAGGGTCGGTGCAAGGCTTTGATACAATTAAACAAGTTTTGGGATAATTAATTCTCTTCTCGCAATAATTACAGAAAGAAAATTACAACTTGTACAGAGTGAAACTTCCATAATCTTAAAAAGAACAAAGTAATTGAGAAAAAAAAGGAAATCATAGACTTTCTAAAAGAATAGAAACGAACAACATTAATCTCATACAAATTGGGAACTATAAAATATGAAGGCAACAGTAAGAGTGATATTAAAACCAAGGGCACAGCCTGGTGGTGCCTTCATCAAAGTAACGTACTCCTAAAAAGCGCAAGTCCACTTCAGCTGTGTGATTGACGTGGGTCCATGCAATAACAATATTAGGTGTGGAATACTCTTAAGTGCTAATTATCTCTTAGGTGGAATTATCAGAATTTCTTCTTCCAAATAAAATTATTCAGAATATCTTCTTCCTAATAGAAAGAAATATCTCATTCAAATCATTTCAAAAAAAAAATGCTGAGGATTTCTCCAAGATGGACTAACGTGCATTACAATGAACTTAAAACTTTTAGCTATAGCTTTTATTGGCATATTCTAGTAGCAATAATCCCATACTTTAATTTCCTCCATGCTTAAAGCATTCTATCTCCTTGTACCTACCAATTCACTGTAAGCTTTTGAGATTGATCTTCTCATGGTGTTTCTATTAATGAAGGAGCCATAACCTACTATGTGGATGTTTTGAATTGATTTAGTGGTCCAATGATCATTTCAATCATATTGTCATCTCTAACAACTATATGCTATTGGGCTGAAGTGATCCTCTTATAGTTTTGTCCATTATCGGACATATTTCTTTTTTTGCTTGTTAGATAACAAGGTTTAAAATATAATACATGCTACTGTTAATTCTTTAACTATAATGGTATGATTTCAGTTGAAGATTGGGTTGGTCGTCTCTCACATAGGAAAAAGGTCTGCACAATTGGTACAGGAAGGTGAAGGGGAGGAATCTATGCTAGAGGGGGCTACCTTCTCGCTTGAGCTCCTTGCATGCCTCCTTGCTATTGCAAGCCATGAGTTGGGTCTGTATCATGCCAAGCAAAGGAGACAAGGGTGTAGGCCTCTTGCAATTGTGAGAAAGGCAAGCAGTAGAGGGGGTTTCAAAGATCCAAAACCCTACCCCAATTAAACCTGGTCAATTCCGGTTAGGCTCAACCTGGTCACATTTGATTCAGCCTTAAAGGGTCTGATTTAAATCTTATTTGAGCTCCATGGTGAAATTAAATCATTCCACACTTGATCTTACTCTCATTCAATCTGTATTAACCCCAAATTAACCCTAAAATCTTATCCAATGCTACTCAATCAGCACTTGGATAGCCCTATCATTCCACACCTGTTCTGACTCTCAATTAACCTGTATAACCCCAAATTAACTCTAAAATCCGATCCACAACCACTTAATTAGCACTTACATGGTCCATATCCTACTTAACCTTTAATTAGGCTTGGAATGTAACACATTAAATTTTGTAGGAAATGTGAAAGAGAAACAATTATTTTGTTTGGAAACCCAACTGTTGGATGCTTACCATATTAGATTGTACTGTGTTTTGTTTGGTTTTTCGTATGTTTATTTGGTATTTTTTGGCCTCCAGGTGCCATGGATGCAAGTGAGCAGGTCCAGACCTCTGCTTTTGACAGTTAAGCCTGCAGTGTTTGCTACTGCAGTTGGCATGGCAACGTATGTTTATCAACTTATTATATAGTTGTTATGTATCTGTTTGTTTTGTGGTTTTACTCGAGTGCAAAGCTCCTGTTCCTCGATTTTTCTCTCTCAATGTTATCTGGATGTCAAGGGACCTTCCAGAATCCATTTTGTTTTGGTGGAGGCCCTTGCATTGATAACACTTGCTGCAATGGCCTCTGATATAAGATTAAATACAATTAATAGGGAAAATTCTCAATAACAATGAGGGTTGTAAGGTTCACTGAATTTTAAGTTACGCCTTTAACCAATTGTTATTTTAGGGTATGGTTTAGATTCCATTCTTTTTGTGTAAGATTTCAAGATTTCTTGCAACAATTCTATGTCTGAGGATGACCTTTCGGAAAGGCTGTTTACATTGTTCTAGGCAATTTGGAGGCTTACATTAAAACTTTTGGATTGGGAAGGAATAAATGAGAGGAAAAATGAAAAGAAGACCAGGTATTCAATCAGTTGATTATTCAATGCTATAAGATCTGCTGAGACTGAAGGACTGACGTTAGTAGAATTTTATGAGCCCTGAAGGCATCTTATGAGTTAATCTATCTTAAATGATTATATTGCTAGATTGATCTAATATGTTGGATTGCAATTTTCCAGCCTTTCAGGTGGGAGAGAAAACATGATTAAATTCATCTTTCCGCTTCCTTCAACCATAAGTTCCATTATGTCGCATAAGAGTTTGACAAGTTAGTCAATCCATCGTCTCAAAGTAGTATCTCATTTTCTGTGTCACTATGAAAGAACTCAGCAGAACAGATTCTACAATTTCCTCTTCCCAAATTTGTGAATACATGAATTAGGATACTTGCTATAGATATTTAAGAGTACATGAGAGTTGTGCAAGTCTATACTATCCATATTAAAGTGAAATCATTTGATTGATGGAATTTGTCTACAACTTTTTATAATTACAATACCCTTGCAGGCTCCTACATTTTTTGCTATTGGCATTCAACACCATTTCAGTGAAGAGCCTCTCAGTTGTTTCTGGTGGTGAGAAGTCCATTTTCTCAAAGAATGAAAATGCTCGTGCAGTCATAATAGTTTCTAGTCAGGTTAGTTATGTTTTCCCCTCGTAGTTTTGCCAATAGCTGTTAGAATATCTAGCCTCTTTATAGCTTCTCATGTTTTCCTTTGTTTCTCATTCTTCCATTTGCTGGTATCAAAAAGATTTGCCTTATTTTTGATGAGTGTCACATTCCAATGCACCCATGTATTATCCGCACCAACTGAAATATTGTGAACGTTTAGAGCATAAAGAAAAAAAAAGAATTGACATAATATTCAGAATGTTTTAATTGTCTAAAATATGTTGGGATGATAACTATAAAAACTACTAAATGAACAAAAGAAACATACATCTCTAAAGGCATTTAAAGTTGTTCTGAACCAGCTCACTAGACTGCACACCAAAATTTCAATAAAAAAATTTAAATAAGATCAGTTGATACAACTATTTGCATAGATGCAGATTTTCCTTAGAGTTAATGTTAAATGGTTATTTAAATAAATATATATGTCAAAAGAAATATTGACAATTAATTTTTGATTTGCTTAAAAGGTAAAAATATTTTTTGAGATTTCATACCATGTTGGATGACACAGTTGAAACATATTGTGAAAATTTGATACTACTAGGCACATGTAATGTGTCATGTTGCAATGTCAATCATGTTGAAGAGTATCGTGTTTTGTCGACACTATGCTACAACATAGATTAAGATGAAGATAATGTTATTATTATTATTTTTTATAGCTTGTGTCATACAAAATAATGTTAAAATTGAAAATTTCAAGATGAAATGTAAAGTTTAAACTTAGGCATATATAATTGTCTTAATTCTTCTTTTTCTTTTTAATTTTCGTCTTTTCATTTCTAATTTGCCACTGGCACTATACATCAAAACTCTAGTATAGTTCAAGATTTTAAACCTTAGGTAAAGGATCAAGAAATATATTAGTGTGCACACCTCATAAACTTAATTATATATAAACATGAAAGTCCCATAGTGCACCCACCCACCAGTGTGCCAATTGTGTACCATTGTCCTCATAAGGATGGTAAATCCTATTGTTGCTATATCTCAGATTCTAATTAGGCATCACCACATACCATAAATTTGTTAGTTCTGATCCCTCAAACAATTGTTACCTTTTTTTCTTCTATTTAACTAGAAATAAATTAGAATTATGTATAACAAACTAGCAATCCTAGTAAAATCCTTAGGTTTAGTTTACTAGAAATCTGAACTAGAATCCTATGGTTAACAAACTAAAAATCTTACTGAAATCTTGTATTCACTAAACAAGAAACCTAGCATATATTTAGATCCAGTATTAATTTGAAGATTTACTAACTACCATCAGATCAAATAGATTAATTGATTTTTGTATTCGAAACTCCGATACAGTTCAAGAATTGAAACTCTGATACGGTTCAAGATGTAGAACCTTGGTAAGAGATTTATTAGTGTGCACACTTCATAAACATAATCACATATAAACATAAAAGCATAAAACAGATACCTAAAATATGAAGAAACTCCCATATTCTTTTGGAGGAGCAAACCTCCTTGTTGTAGGATCGATAAAAGCGCTAGATTGGGGGGGGGGGGGGGGGGGGGGGTGAATAGCGCTTTTGCGCTTTTCAGCCAAATTTTCGACGTATGAGTTAAAATGCGTGCAAAAGCGAGTACGAGTGCGGAAGTAATATGAATGCGAAAGTAAATAGAACACAAACACAGAACACAGACGATTTTTTTACTTGGTTCACAGCCAAAGGCTGCTACTCCAAGGCCCACGGTCTTCGACCGTTTCCGACGGACAATCCACTATGAGACTTGTTCCTTACGGAAACAAGCCGAACGGTACAAACACAAATTCGATAACAAGCTTTAATAAGATTTACAAATTTAAACTAAAACTTGTTACCCAAGGTGCCGAAGTTGCTTGATCTCTATTTCTCGTGCGATTTCGGCGTTGCGGCGGCTTTAGGGTTGCTTCGGGTTGCTCAGGGCGCCGTCGTCTCGACAGAGTAGTCATGTGGAATGATCAGAATTGTTGCCATCGAGCCTCTGGTCGATGGTTCTTTTATAAGGTGCTCAGGTCGACTTGACTTGGACTCAAGTCGACTCCAACTTAGCGTAGATCCTCGTTCTCCGTGACGACTTTGTCCTCAGGTCGACTTGAGTCCCTACTCAGGTCGACTCTAGTCCGACGTGGAGCTTACCGATAACTTTTCCTTCTCGCTGTGTTATCCAGTCTTCAAGTCGACTCGAGTACCCTCTCAGGTCGACTCTAGTCCGACGTGGAGGATTTTTGAACTACGTCGACTTCCGTTGTGGTTAACCAGGCTCAGGTCGACTTGAGCAATACTCAGGTCGACTCCAACACTGAACTTCTAGAAAACTTCGCTCGGAGTCTAAGTATTCAATCTCTCCAACCCTGCATTGAAAGTTAGCCAAATAACATGCAAAAATAATAGTTGGAGAGTCAGTTCCTAGAACTGTCTCTTGGTCTTAACTTTAGGTCTCCAGTGAGACCCTGGGTTAGACCGACGCCTAATGTTCCCCTTGGGAACGCGTCCTGACCCACTCCACTCAAGAGAATTTACCTTGTGCCAACCAAGTCCTCCTGACTTGTTGGACTTTTGCTCGGCTCTGTCCTTAGCCCCCAGGATTTGCTGCTGCGGCTCGGTCCTCCTGACCGCCCAGACTTCACCACGTCCTCCGATCCTCCTGACCGTACATGACTGGATTTTTACCATGCCCCTTGGTCCTCCTGACCCTGCATGGACTTTTCACCTGGTGCCTTGACTCTGCCAAGTCTTCTGCCTGATCCTCCAGATCAGGACTTTCCAGTGCCTAGCTGTAACTAGGACTTAGTCCTTTGCCTAGCCTTAACTAGGACTTAGCTCAAACCTGTGCTCCCTGCACACTTAGATTAACCATGTTAGCTCAACAACACACTTAACTTGAACCTAGTGCCATTATCAAAACTAAGGTTCGATCGTCTGGTGCTCCCCGCACCAACAATCTCCCCCTTTTTGATTATGGCAACTAAAGTTTCAAGTTAAGTTAAACAATAATTAACTTAAAACAATAAGTTAAACACGATAACAGATATATAAAAATGCTATGCATGAAGTGTGTCACTCACAACTCCCCTGCTTCAGGACTCCCCCTGAATTTATACTTAATTGAAAAACAAGCAGGTTTTTGAAAATTTGAGTTTTTCAGTTCTCTCCCCCTGAACTTGATATTGCTTAGTTTAAACAAACTTAGCAAAACTTTCAAGTCCTTTAAAATAAAACTTTTTAATTTTTGAGAACTGTCTAAATATTTGAACTTTTTCAAAGATTGAAAATTCAGCTTAAGTTCAAACAGTTAAAAACATTTTGTTTCAAGTCCTTTTTAGAAAACATTTAAGTTAAACTTTAACTTGAAAACATTTTTTTTTGAAAGCATGTTTGAAACCATTTTTAAAAAATTAAATTTTAACATTTTTGAAAAATTTTTACCATTTTAAATAACTTGAAAACTCACAAATCTCGAATTTTGAATTTTGAATAACTTGAAAACTCACAAATCTCTCCCCCTTTGACATAATCAAAATAAACCTAAGGGATTGAGTCCAAGCTTATAATAGTTAACATAGTTAGATAAAAAAAAATTTAATCCGTGGGGCACGTGTCCAACTTGGAGTTTTAGCTAACTACTAGAAAGTAGTAGCTTGACCCAGTTAGCCAAGTTTAAGTGTATCATCCCATTAAACTTTCTGACTTAGGGACACTTAACTTGATCACTGTTTATTAAAGTCTAAGTAAGGTTCGATGCACTGAATAAGCATCTTGTACTTAGACTAGAATCCTATACATCTCACACCGATTTATGTTTCACAAACACAATCAAGTTACCTAGTGTGCTTTGTGAGATGTCCACCTAGATCTATAGGTACATGCTCTCTAGGGGATTGAGTCTAGTCTAAGGCTAAATCATCAATTTCTTACTTTTGAAAAAAATAAAATTTTGAAAATAGGATTTTTTCAAAATAAAACAAATAAAGTTTTTAAAATCTTTTTGAAAAACTATTTAATAATAGATTTAAATAAAAGTGAATTTTGAAATCATGATTTTACTAGTCTACCAAGCACAATCTAGTAAAGAGTAGATAGACAAATAAAGTAAAAATTGAATACTAATGCATAATATAAAACTATACATGCATGTCTATGGTTTATACTGAAGTAAGTTAGTATAAGCTAAAATAAGTCAACCATAAGTCCAAAAATACACTAATAGACAACTACTATGGTGGAGGTGGTGGTGGTGGCTGCTGCATAGCTCTAAGTATCTATAGAATCTCTGCTATGCTAGCTCCCTAGATATCAAGTCTGCCTATCACTGTCTGAAGGGTGTCCTCCAGCCTGGTCAATCTCTGATCAGTGGTCAGTGGAGGAGGTGGAGCAGGTAGAGCTGGAAGGCCAAGTAACTCCTCTAACTCGGCTCCAAGGTCGATATCCTCAACTGCTGGCTCGGGCTGGGGCTGGGGTGGAGGCTGATGCTGAGCTTGGCCTGAGGCTGAGGCTAAGGTGGGTGCCTCCAGGAAAGTCTCCCCTCATCATCTACATCTACACCCCCTAAGGCCAGGTTCCTAGAACCAATGCAATCAAAATCACCAAGAGGTAGGATATCACCAACAGTGGTATCCACCCCTAGTGTGCTCAACAACCCTGTCAAAATGTGACAGTAGGGCATGTGGACTCTCCTACTAGTCACTAAAGATGATGCATAGATGATTGTATGGAAAATAAGTAAACCTAAGTCTATATCTAACCTATGAATAAATGCATATAGCAAAAATGAATGATAGGGTCTCATCCTGGTGAGATCCCTGGTGGCAAGTGGCATAATGCAGTTTACAATAATCCTATATAGGACATAGTCCTGTATCCTAAGCCTGCCAGAATGAAATGACACCAATCCAGGAGCTCGATCTGGAAAAAGTATGTATGCATGATGTCTAGGGTGACATGAGAATAAGGATCTCCAAAAGGTAGATCCGTAGGTGGATAGACTATGAAGGTGGACTGAGAGGGACGGAGTCCTACAAATGTGCTAATCATGGATGGAGTGATAGTAATGTCCCTCTGTCCTACACGGGTGGTAATCGTCCGATCATCGAGCTGGACCAGTGAAATGATAGCAAAACTTGAATAAAGATACCAAGGGACCTAAGAAAGAGCTAGCAAAGATGCTTACCAACTTAAAACTTTGGGAGGGAAACCTAAAATGTGCAGCACAATGTGGATGAATTAGCAAAGCACAAAATGACAACAACTAAAATTTATTATTAACCTCTTTATATAGCTAAGGGTGCCTGCATGTGAAGTAAAAGGGAAAGGCTTAATGTCGCCTAATCAAGGCATACCATTAGGAGGTGAATTGATGTTTGAAAAAGATTCCTTCTAATTGACATCCCCTCCTTGTATCATGATGGGTAGAAGTAAACTAATGCAGGGTGATCACACTCCCCGCGACTTATGGCCTAATTTTGGTTCGATTCTTAGCCAACATGTATATTAGTGACAACTCAATAGTGCACGAGCACTCCCTAACATCTGATGATGTCATTGATCCCAAGGCTTATAAATATAGCCTTGAGTAGTGCGGGGAGACTTTGCGAGCCCAACATGGGAGGAAGAGGAAATAATAATGCAACAACATTGCGAGCCCAACATGGGAGTACACCTTGATCTCAACAACCTCTATTTGGTTAGCTTGGTTAATCCTTCAATAATGATTATTGGGCTTCTTTAATCAATATGCCTTAATACAATAATTGGCTCCCACTTAATTTTGCTTCAAGTCTAGTTCCATATAAGGACGACAAAAATAAGAGTCTAAGATGATTTGGACGATGATCATAATTTGATTCTAATTGACAAATTTTTATCATATTTAACACTACAATCACAACCATAGTTATTGTTATTTGTATAATTATTAAGATTGCATACTATATTCACTATCACCATTTTCTCATAATATTTTCTTTGTATCATTTGGATAATTTGTATGGATATGGTTGATATCTACAATAATAAATAACAACAATAACAATAAAGCCTTGTCGTATTAGGTGGAGTTGACTATATAGATCCTTTTAACATCATTTAACTTTATCCTTTACTATATCGTCATCTATATTTAAATAAATTTTATTTTATTTTATCGTTGCTAACCAAGATTTATTTGGTTATTTTCTTCATTTAATGTATATATTTGTTATAGTTTCACATTGCCTAATTGAAGTATTTATTGATCATCTAAGTACATGTTCATACCATTTTAAATGTCTCTCGACGTTTTCTTTCAATAAGCACAATTTTGATAACAAGAACAGATGCCTTGTTCCCTTATAGGCACGGTGGCTGATGCTAAAGAAAATTTTAATATTAAATTTAACATCATAAAGATTGCATTCACTGCAAAAATATCTTATACTGGGGTCTCATCCTGCAGAAAACTCTTCCTGTATTGGTTGCTGTTGTCGAGCAGCTCCACGGAGCACTTGGCGAGTCTGGACTTTTGGTCCTACCCTGTGTTGCTGCACATATTATTCAGGTGAAATCATTCGCACAGTGAAGTTTTTTTTTAAAAAAAAAATTCATGCATGTTCCTTTTCACATCTACATGGTAATTTTGGTGCAGATTATCATTGATTCATTTATCGTAAACCTGTGGCTGAGGAAGGATCAAATGTCTGCTGCGACAAAAAAAATTTAGAGCCTTCATAACTACTCCAAAAATTGATCTGCATACTAAAACTGATTGCCTGACTTTTTAAGCTCATACTTCTTTAGATCTTTGCCAACGTGTCAGGCTGTCACGATATTCCGATGCGAGATGCCTTGTTTATGATTACTTTATTTCTAGTACGATATGAATGTTTATGCCTAAATCCTCATATCCAACCTACTTATTGGTTTGTATTGTTAGGCAAGTTTCAAACACTACAAGAAAAAACATATTATGGAATTTAAATTTCATCATTAAATTAACTATAGATGTAAAATTGTCATATTTAATTTAGCAATGAAATTAAAATTTCATCGTTAATTTAACGATCAAAATTTTAATTAGCGATTGAATTTTGAATCCATCGTTAAAATTAACAATGAAATTTTAATTTCATTATTAAGTTGCTAATTTTATTATGAATTTTATAAAATATATTTTAATATTTATATAAACTTATACATAATTATAATATCAATACCAATTAAAATAATATTAATATCAATAATCAATATCAATATTAATTAAAATACTATTTATTAATGACATCCAAATGTAAACAATTATAGTATCAACATTAATCAAAATTTAATTTATTAATAACATTCTAGTATCTACAATTGTAACATCAATACTAATTAAAATAATATTTAGTAACAATATTGAAATCATAAATTTGAAATATAAATATTATCTAAATTAATAAATTATACTAAATATTTATTCATCCTTAGTCACTAGAGTTTAAAAACATCAAATATATCGAAATCAAGAGCTTCAACATCCAAATGACGGAAGGTCAGAATGAATATTTGATTTTGTAGTATAAAAAATAAATATCGGACATCAGAAAATGCACAGGGGCAAAGTGAACGAAATGGTAAGCGAAATAATAATTATTTAAATAAATAATGCACAGGGAAAAGTGAATGAAATGGTAAGCAAAATAATAATTATTTAAATAATTTATAGAACGTTTATTTGCATGGCGTGAAATGTCTCAAAGACTCATAAGTCAAAATAAAATTATTCCCCAATGGTATTGATTTGAATGTATAAATTATCGAACAAATTGGATGTATAAATTATAGAATGATAATGTTTTTTGTCAAAGTATTGTCTTTTTTTTATTTAACAACGTTTTCAAAAACGTTGTCTTTTAAAAATTAAAGATAATGTTTTTTGCGAAAACGTTTTCTATTAGCAGTTTTTTTGTGTTAAAGATAACGTTTTTTCAAAAAGCGTTGTCTATTAGTATTTTTTTTGTTGGTTAAAGACAACGGTTATTTAAAACATATTGTCGTTGAGGAGATCTTATATCCAGCATCTTCTTTTGTCCGCGGTTTGCTTCGAAGATTTCGCTCGTCAGAAACCTTTCAGCTTCTTATGTCCACGGTATACTTCAAAGTTATGCCTCGATCCTCTTCCCCCTCTCGCACCTCTCCTTGCCTCTCTTCTGCTCTCGTCGCTCCGCCCAACTTATCCTCTCCGAATCCCGATCCCGACGCAGTATAACACAGGCGACGCCAGTTTCGTCCTTAACGGGAGCGACGACGCAATTCGGCATTTTCTCCCGTCTCGATCCTTCCTCAGCCAGCAAGCATAACGGTGCCAACTTCCCACGCTGTCGCAACGGGGAGCCTTCTGATTCATGCCACTGTAGGAAAAACGGTGAGCCTCCGGAATGATTCCGGTGGTACAAATTATTAATTCTCGATCGGATCGAAATATAGCGGAAGCGATTATATAATTTCACAAATTATTAATCAACACATATGAATATAAATCAATGAAGAATTTAAATTTACTTTGTAGTATAAAAAAAGAAAGAAAACTTTTTCTAGAAAACTAACCTCTTTGTAGTTTTCCTCTTTCGTAATTTCTGGGTGTAGAAACCACAGCCTTCCAGTGCGATCCTTCTATTGACGGTAGTGTGTGGGCACTCCAAAATACAAATCTTAGAAAATCAATTATTTTTTCTCTCTCTCTTTCGCTTGTTTTCAACTCATGAAAACATATATAGGGAGAGAGTGGCTATGGAAAACAAGGGAAGATCCTTTATTAAAAGAAAGATCAATTAAAGATTTTTCTTCTTCCTTTTCCGTTTTGTTTTACCGATTTATTTCAAGGATTTCCAAAATCCTTTTTCCTTTTTTTTCCACGGTAAAATCAAAAGAGTTTCTTCTTAAAATCAAAAGATCTTCACTTACCTTTTATAATATTTAATATATTCCAAATATATTAAAGATATTATTAATATCCTTTTGGATATTACCATAATAATCCAAAATTTATAATTATCTCATAATTATAATTTTAATTAAATCTCATATTTAATTTATCTCCAAGCCCTTGGAATTATGGAAACAAATTTCCATTTTCACCTTTGATTTCTAAATTGCATTTTTAGCCCGTCATTGATAAAGAAGGCGTACTGGGGACCATGGACCTATAATAAGAAGCTTCAATAAATTGGATAAATAATTAAACTCTTTAATTAATTTATTCAATTTATTAATTCCATTATTACTCCACTAAAAATATGGAATTGCACTCTTCTTTATTATAGAATATCTTACTCTATGAAAAGAGTCGTCCATTGATATAATCATTACATACGGATTAATCCTCCATAGATAATTCATAATTGGAGCTAGGAAATTTTCCGTTTACCTCTCCAATTATTTTTAAACCTCATTTACCATTAATCCACTAGTGAGTGGTTCAATTTATAATTCCATTATAAATCGATTGGGCCCAACACTCAGTTCCAGAATTAACAAATGAGGGAATTATCTTTCTGCTTCCCGCAAGAAGGAATGGATTCCATATCTGTAAATTTATATTCCCAGCCATTCATTTCAAATGTAAATCTAAAATGCAAGTGTTGAGAATGCGTAATTGCAAACTTTAAACAAGCAAATTAAGAATTACATAGAAATAAATAGGAGTTTATAATTACTTAAGGATTAAGATCTATCCATATATGATCATCTTTATGATTTAATTTGAATTTCATAGTATAACGGAATTTATTATGAAATTTCTAATTAAATCGGTCCAAGTCTTACATAATCTCATTATATATAAATGCCCCCAGCTAGATGTCTCCACATCGACGGTCCGGATAAGACAGTCACATTCAAAATGTTCATGGGCCGCATTAGTGATGTTTTAATTAAAGATCTCATACTTTAATTAATTTCATCACAGACTTAATTTAAGTTTATTATCCATAATTTAATCCTCTTGTATATATAACTCTTATATATACTAAATTATGGTTACATCCAATAAACTAAGGATTTTGCTATGATATTCAAAACAAAATATGTTCAATGATAAATGTCGCTTTTATTAAAAAAAACATAATCCAATTACAATGCTTTGAGGGCACTATCCCCAACAATCTCCCACTTGCCCTAAAGCATGTGGGACATGTCTCTAAGTCCAAGATTTAACATATGCCCCTCAAACACTTTTGCAGGCAGCGTCTTGGTGAATGGATCAGCGAGGTTGTCAGCAGACGCAATCTTGAGAATTGAAGCGTCACCTCTCTGTACTATCTCTCGAATCAAGTGATACTTTCTTTCTATATGCTTCGATCTTTTGTGACTACGAGGTTCCTTTGAATTAGCCACTGCCCCACTATTGTCACACCATAGAGTGAGTGGTTTATCCATATTTGGAACAACTTCCAATTCAGTTAGGAACTTCTTAAGCCATACAGCCTCTTTAGCAGCTTCGGAAGCAGCTATGTATTCGGCCTCCATGGTCGAATCGGCTGTGCTAGATTGCTTGATGCTTCTCCAGACTATGGCACCGCCTCCAAGAGTAAACACTGATCCAGATGTTGATTTTCGAGTATCTCTATCTGATTGAAAATCTGAATCAGTGTATCCGTCTATTTTAAGATCTCCACCCGAATAGACAAGCATATAATCTCTCGTTCTCCGAAGATACTTGAGAATGTTCTTTACCGCTATCCAATGATCCATACCCGGATTTGACTGAAAACGGCTGACTATTCCCACTGCATAACAAATGTCCGGCCTAGTGCACAACATTGCGTACATAAGGCTGCCTACTGCAGAGGCATAGGGAATGCGTCTCATATCCTCAACCTCTTGTGGTGTCTTTGGACACTGTTCCTTGGAGAGGATGACTCCATGTCGGGTTGGTAGGTAACCCTTCTTGGAATCTTGCATTCTATAACGCAATAGCATCTTATCGATATAAGTAGCTTGAGACAATGCCAATAATTTATTCTTGCGATCTCGAACGATTCGAATTCCAAGAATAGAATTTGCTTCTCCCAAATCTTTCATTTGGAATTGCTTGGCTAGCCAACCCTTTATAGTAGATAATTTTTCCACATCATTCCCAATGAGTAGAATGTCATCTACGTAAAGCATTATGAATACCACTTTTCCATCCTTGATGTGCTTGTAGACACAAGGCTCATCAACATTTTGCTCAAAGCCATAAGATTTGATTGTTTCATCAAATCTATGATTCCACGATCTAGACGCTTGCTTTAGTCCATAAATGGATCTAAGCAATTTGCAAACTTTTTGCTCTTGGCCTTCCACTATAAAACCCTCTGGTTGCTGCATGTAGATTTCTTCATCTAGATGGCCATTCAAAAAAGCCGTCTTGACATCCATCTGCCATATCTCATAGTCAAAATGAGCAGCAATTGAAAGTAAGGTGCGGATAGATTTAAGCATGGCTACAGGCGAGAAAGTCTCCTCATAGTCGACTCCCTCCTTTTGGGTATAACCCTTTGCCACTAGTCTTGCTTTGAAAGTCTCCACTTTCCCATCTACACCTCTCTTTCTCTTATAGATCCATTTACACCCAATAGGTCTAACCTCTTGAGGTGGATCTACAAGAACCCAGACAGAATTGGAATACATTGACTCCATTTCTTGTTTCATAGCTTCAAGCCACCTTTCTTTATCGGAATCTGCCATTGCATTTTGAAATGACAATGGATCATCTTCCACCCCATCGGTGACGACAACATTTGCCTCTTCGTCTTGACGATAGCGGAGAGGTGGTCTTACTACCCTCCCACTACGTCGAGGTGGCATAATATCTTGGCTTTGTTCAGTGGTATCATTAATGGTTTCTTTAACAACACTTGTTGAGCATGGAATGATCTCATCATTGAGTAACTCCTCGAGTACAATCTTACTTCGAGGCTTGAAATCGGTCATATAATCATCTTCAAGAAAAATGGCATTTGTCGAAACAATTACCTTCTTATCTTGAGGATCATAAAACCAACCTCCTCTCGTTCCCTTGGCGTATCCCACGAACAAGCACACTTTTGAACGTGGATGCAATTTGCCAGTCTTTCCTTCCAACACATGTGCTGGGCACCCCCATATACGAAAATGAGATAAACTAGGTTTTCTCCCTTTCCACAACTCTAAGGGTGTCTTTTGGATTGACTTCGACGGTACTGCATTCAAAATGTAAGTGGCCGTCTCTATTGCATAACCCCAAAATGAGTTTGGCAGTGATGAGTAGCTCATCATGGACCTCACCATATCAAGCAAAGTGCGATTTCTCCTCTCAGCAACACCATTTTGCTGAGGGGTACCAGGTGCAGTGAGTTGGTACAAAATACCATGCTCTAGCATATAATCTTTGAATTCAGTATCAAGATACTCGCCACCTCGATCGGATCGAATGCACTTCAAAGATTTGCCTAGTTGCCTTTCGGCTTCCGCATGAAACTCCTTGAACTTTCCAAAAGTCTCGGATTTTCTATGCATGAGATAAACATATCCATACCTTGAGTAATCATCAATGAATGTGACGAAGTACTCATAACCACCTCTAGCTTGTGTAGTCATAGGACCACATACATCACTATGTACAAGCTCTAGTGGTTCTTTGGCCCTATTGCCCTTTGCAGAGAAAGGTCTCTTAGTCATTTTTCCTTCTAGACAAGATTCACAAACAGGGAGAGTACCAATATTTAGCTCTCCTAAAGGACCATCCTTTACAAGTCTGTTTAATCTTTCTAAGGAAATATGCCCTAACCTTAGGTGCCATAGATATGTTTTATCTACATGAGAAACTTTTTGCCTTTTAGGTTTTGGATGTTCTACTTTAAACATTTCGGCATTAAGCAGTGGTTGTTCATGTGGTCTTAGAATATATAGTCCATTTTCCATCATCGCAGTACAAATAATACGCCCATTTCTCAAAATAACAATCTCATTATTATTAAAAGAAAGCGAATAAGATTGTTCATGCAACTTTGAAACAGAAATCAAATTTCTACGAAAACTAGGAATAAAATAAACATTGTTCAAAACCAAATGTCTATTATTAAAACTAAGTTTAATGACTCCCACTGCTCTTGCCGAAACCACTGCTCCATTGCCAACTCTCATCGTGACGGATCCCTCGGCAAGTTCTTCATAAGAATTAAGTAGCTGCAAAGAAGAACAAACATGATTAGTAGCTCCCGAATCCACTATCCATATAGAAGAATCAATAGTTACTAAACAAGATTCTAGAACAAGTAAATCATATTTACCTTTCTTCTTCTCCTTTAGGTCAGCGAGATACTTGGGACAGTTTCTCTTCCAGTGACCATCTACCTCACAGTGGAAACATTTTCCCTTAGGCTTTGCAGTGTCAACCTTCTTTTTGCCATTAGAATTCCATTTCTTTTGCTTTTTCTGAGCTCCCTTTGCTTTCCCCTTATTCTTCCTTTTCAAACTAGCTTTGGAGGATGATGGCTTATTCTCGACAACATTTGTCTCACCTTCTTGGACCTTTCCAATGGAAATGGCCTCAAAGGTTTGCAACTCATTGAGTAGCTGTGTCATGTTATAGCTAAGCTTATTCATGACATAGTTGCTCTTGAATTGCAGGAAAGCTGGAGGCAATGATTCCAAAATCATACTCACTTGCGTACCATCATCTATGGTCGCACCATGGGTCTCAGCTTCAGTGAAGTAGTTAACCATGTTCAAAACATGTGCTCCAACTGATTGTCCTTTCTTCATCTTAGCATTCATGGCATTCTTAATGGCCTCATGCTTAGATTGACTAGACTGCTGACCAAACATAGCTTGCAGGGAATCCATTATCTGATAAGCATTCTCCACATGCTCGTGCTTCAGCCTAAGCACATCGCTCATACCGGCCAACATGTAGCCTTTAGCTTTGTTGTTAGCAATGACCCATTTGTCATATATTTCTCGTACACTACGAGAAGCACTCGAAGGAGGCTCAGAAGGACATTCCTCCGTCAAGACAAACTTGAGATTCTCACAGACGAGGGCAATGTTAATGTTACTCTTCCATTTTATAAAATTTTCACCAGTCAACTTCTCATTAAGTAAAGTAAGAATAGGAGCAGAAGACATGATTGCTGAAATTATATCACAAAGCAACATTTAATTAATTGAACGAATATCATAGGCAACAAATAAATTAATTTAGGAATCATAAACAAAGTGCATGATACAAATTTATTTATCCTACCAATTCCATGGAAATTTAATCTCACATTTAATATGCCGCCTTAGGGTCGAACAAATTAAATGACGATTAAATTAAGACAATCTTTATTAATAAATAAAACACTAAGATATCTCATATCTTCACTTTTATTTATTGATTACCATTTAATTTAGCCTAGATGCACTTAAACAATTTAATTGCACCCTTATGAATGTGACCCACTATTTCGATTTTAAAACCCAATTCATAATCGCCGCCTTAGGGTAGGTAAATTATGAATCAAATTAAAAAATCTTATCCTTTCGGAAACTAAGCCTTGAATTTTGATTCAAATGAAAACCTTCCTTAGGGAGGACGTCCTATGCGTCACTAGGCGCCATTTGAATCTCACGTTGCTTTGGTTAATAGTGGAGGCCGTAGGATTTATTGTCATATATCCTTCTCCCACTCATTATTATATAATTAAGATTTCTCAAACCCTAATTATTTAATATCATCTTATGATTTAGTAATTATTAAAAGTTCAATCTCATTGGGTTCTCGTAATTATGGTATCACATAATAAACACCACATAATTAAACATCACAATTTTTAAATCTAATTTAAACATGATGCATGATATAACAAAATAAACATAGGAATGACATAAAGACAATGTCATAATTTCAACCGTGTCCTTTCAATCACATTTTAATTGAAAGTATAAAATTAACAAATTAAATAAAACAATTTTATTTAATTCAAATTAATTTGGAATCTCTTGAAAGCACGTACAAGAGATTTGATTAAAACAAATTTTTAATTAATTAATTTCCTTAAAATTTGGATCACATAAAAAGGACTTTTAATTTGATTAAAACAAATCATAATCAAATAATCACTTTTTAACATTTACAAAATTAACAGAAGCCACACAAGATTAAAACTAATTTTAATCAAATAATTCCTTATCAACAATTGAATTACGTAAATGACTATCAACAGTAAATTGCAAAGACAGTAAATAGCAAAGGTTCATGATTTAATATTCACATGATAACCTGGCTCTGATACCATTTTGTAGGAAAAACGGTGAGCCTCCGAAACTATTCCGGTGATACAGATTATCAATTCTCGATCCGATCGAAATATAGCGGAAGCGATTATATAATTTCACAAATTATTAATCAACACACATGAATATAAATCAATGAAGAATTTAAATTTACAAAAAGAAAATGTTTTATAGAAAACTAACCTCTTTGTAGTTTTCCTCTTTCGTAAATTCTGGGTGCGTAGAAACCACAGCCTTCCAGTACGATCCTTCTATTGACGGTAGTGTGTGGGCACTC
The DNA here is from genome assembly GCF_044706935.1 of Curcuma longa. Classification (NCBI taxonomy): domain Eukaryota; kingdom Viridiplantae; phylum Streptophyta; class Magnoliopsida; order Zingiberales; family Zingiberaceae; genus Curcuma; species Curcuma longa. The sequence goes on from NC_133869.1 coordinate 2,512,689, forward strand.
CAAAATACAAATCTCAGAAATCAATTATTTTTCTTACTCTTTTCTCTCTCTCTCCTCTTTGTTTCCAACTCATGAAAACATATATAGGGAGAGAGTGGCTATGGAAAACAAGGGAAGATCCTTTATTAAAAGAAAGATCAATCAAAGATTTTTCTTCTTCCTTTTTGTTTTGTTTTACCGATTTATTTCAAGAATTTCCAAAATCCTTTTTCCTTTTTTATTTTCCACGGTAAAATCAAAATGATCTAAAATATCAATCACCTTTTATAATATTTAATATATTCCAAATATATTAAAGATATTATTAATATCCTTTTGGATATTACCATAATAATCCAAAATTTATAATTATCTCATAATTATAATTTTAATTAAATCTCATATTTAATTTATTTCCAAGCCCTTGGAATTATGGAAACAAATTTCCATTTTCACATTTGATTTCTAAATTGCATTTTTAGCTCGTCATTGATAAAGAAGGCGTACTGGGGACCATGGACCTATAATAAGAAGCTTCAATAAATTGGATAAATAATTAAACTCTTTAATTAATTTATTCAATTTATTAATTCCATTATTACTCCACTAAAAATATGGAATTGCACTCTTCTTTATTATAGAATATTTTACTCTATGAAAAGAGTCGTCCATTGATATAATCATTACATACGGATTAATCCTCCATAGATAATTCATAATTGGAGCTAGGAAATTTTCCGTTTACCTCTCCAATTATTTTTAAACCTCATTTACCATTAATCCACTAGTGAGTGGTTCAATTTATAATTCCATTATAAATCGATTGGGCCCAACACTCAGTTCCAGAATTAACAAATGAGGGAATTATCTTTCTGCTTCCCGCAAGAAGGAATGGATTCCATATCTGTAAATTTATATTCCCAGCCATTCATTTCAAATGTAAATCTAAAATGCAAGTGTTGAGAATGCGTAATTGCAAACTTTAAACAAGCAAATTAAGAATTACATAGAAATAAATAGGAGTTTATAATTACTTAAGGATTAAGATCTATCCATATATGATCATCTTTATGATTTAATTTGAATTTCATAGTATAACGGAATTTATTATGAAATTTCTAATTAAATCGGTCCAAGTCCTACATAATCTCATTATATATAAATGCCCCCAGCTAGATGTCTCCACATCGACGGTCCGGATAAGACAGTCACATTCAAAATGTTCATGGGCCGCATTAGTGATGTTTTAATTAAAGATCCCATACTTTAATTAATTTCATCACAGACTTAATTTAAGTTTATTATCCATAATTTAATCCTCTTGTATATATAACTCTTATATATACTAAATTATGGTTACATCCAATAAACTAAGGATTTTGCTATGATATTCAAAACAAAATATGTTCAATGATAAATGTGCTTTTATTAAAAAAAAACATAATCCAATTACAATGCTTTGAGGGCACTATTCCCAACATTATCCACTTGATATTGGTGTTTCAATTCCAAAATTATGAAATTTGATTGCATGCTGATGTTTGATTCTAGGACTCTACTGTGACTCTGCAAGAGAAGGCACACGACAGGAGCTTCAATGAAGACCAAAAGTATTGTCAGAAAGTGATGGATTGGAAGATCTTTGGAAAGATATGTCATTAGCAATGGAATTTACGAAGGTTAGCTTTGTTGCATCTGTATTTTTTTTTGATACATTATTTCTTTTCTTTTCCTAATTCATCATCATAGAGAATGCTACCTAATTGTGGAAAGTAGTCCTACACTTCTATACTTGCAATTTAGAAGCCCTAATTTATGAACAAGAAATTAATCTGCATAACTTGGTAAAGTAGCCTAACTCTTGGTAAAGTAGAAATTAATCAGCATAACTTGGTAATGTGATGATTGAATGAACAAATTTCTAGCAGCCTAAATCTTGGTAAAGTAGAACCTTATTTATAATTGTTGTTTCAAGGAAAAAGCATATCCATCTTTATTCCTTGTAGATTCAAGAATTGATGATCTTTAAGTACTTGCATGTTATGATCTTTAAGTACTTGCATGTTAGATTTTTCAGTAGTTGCCTTCAGTTTCTATTACAGAATTCCTGTTTCTAGCTACAGTCATAGTCTTTTACAGAGAAGTTGGCACTCTATCCTTTCAAATTATGCAGATTCTAAATGTCATTGACACGAATGACACATTCCTTAATATGCAGTTTCCATATTCATTAATATGATGTTTTGTTTACTTTGCATAAGCATTGCTGATTTTCTAACTTATTATCTGCAGTTGAAGCACTATCCCCCTTAACTGAATGGTTGACATCAACCATTCTTGCACAATTTTTATTGCACTGGAGGAAACAAAGGTTCAAATTTCATGCAATGGCATGACATGGCATTTCATAGCTACAGGCCATGGACCATCCCCCTTATCCTTAATCCAAGTTCAGTCATTCATCATTCATGCTTTTAATTAGCATGAA
>NC_133869.1:2515255-2529106 GCF_044706935.1 Curcuma longa
ATAAATTTTATATCTCAATTCATTATCATTAATTTTAAGCCTCCAATCATGGTTATTTAATCAATCTATGTCTAAATATCATCAGTATAATCTCAACATGAATAACTATTATAACAAGTGTCAACATTTTTATTTAAGTATAAAAAAAAAGAACATCAAGAGCCAATATCATCAGAGAAAAATAATAACTCATTTATAGGCTAACAGTTTATAGCCTCCTCATAATGACTCATATATAGGCTAACAGCCTATAGCCTTCTAGAATTTATTCTGTCGCATACATTATCTAACGTACGGGCTAAAGAACCCTCACCTGTGGAAGACATGATAAACACTAACCTCGGCTTCTGCTCTACCACAATAATATGTGAGCGGTGAAAGTCCTGGACCAAGGGCTATATCACACCAACATTCCTCAGGTGTACGGTCCAATACTCTGTTATAAAAACTAGGCTCAAAGTTAACATCTTTTAATATTTATCATTTTCTTTTATCTCATTTCACGTTATATCTTTTTCATCAATTATTATAATTATTACATTCTCAGTATGTATCTTCTCTATTTAGTCTAAACGACCAACTCAAATCCAATTAAATCTTATTTATTCCCTTAGGTATCACCATAGAGTTTACATGTAAAGGCTAAGTATCAACAGGATGAAATATCAACAATATGAGAAATAAAAGATCAAGCAGTATAAGGACATGTATCCACAGGCAGAGTAAATGATAATATCTATTTAAATTTTGAACCCATTTTAATTACCCCAGATAAATCCCATATGTGAATAGGAATAAAATCAATTCTTTACCCTTTAGTGGTTTAATCATATTAACCCGGTTCTAATATTTTAAGGGTCATTTTAATCCCATTTTAAAAATAATTATAACACATATAAATATATATCTATTTAATCTTTATTTATTCATGCACAGGGGAAAATTATACGAGTTCAAGGATAGAATGTACCCACTTGATTGACGAATCATCGCAATAAGAATCTCTCCGTACCAATCAAGGTCTTGAAATTTACCAATACAACACTACTAAGTGTAATATTTTATCAATTTCCATCAATGAGAATCCTAGTTGATTCTAAGGTTAATCTAACTCAATTAAACTCCCGTTAACTTAGTTAACCCTCATTCCAAATCAACTCTTCATTTATTAATCTATCGACTAATCAAATTAACTTATGTAATTAATCCCTCTTTAATTACATCTTAATCACCTATTAATTAGTGAATCAAATTAACTAATAATTAAATCTGCAATAAACTAATTACTTAATTACATTAATTAAATCAATTAATTACAAATAATCCAATTTAAATCAATTAATAATTTAGTCATTAATTATTCATCTAATTAAATTAATCTCCTTATTAATTAGGCATAAATCCTAATTAAATGAACCCTATGCCAATTAAAAACCATAATCAATCCAAATCTATTAACCCTATCAAACCTAATCCAAAATCGATTAATAAATTATTGACTAAGTATTAAACCAATTAATCTTTAACCTAATCAGATCCATTAAATTAATTCAAAACCAACAATAACTAACTTGATCTCCATCACCAATAGAGATCCAAAACCCAACAAAGTGAAACCCGGATCATCCACATCAAACCTTAACAGTTCAACCTAGCTCCTCAACCGAACAAATTGATCATGGTAACAAATCCTAACTGATAATTAATTTATCATTAATGATTAACTAAAACTGATTAATCAATTTACTAACTAAATATTAAACTAATTTAGCTGACCTATTAATTATCAAATTAATTTAATTATTTAACTAAACCTTAATGTAATTAACCAATTAATAGACCTATTTGCTGTAATACTTGTTGGCGGTCGGTGGTAGGGGTTCGGTGGCAGCTACTTTTGTAAAATATCGGAACTTAAGGGGTTAATCATAAATAACCCTAATTGATTAACAAGGTTAAGAGGTTAATTAATCATTAAGGGCTAGGTATTTTGGGATTTAGTTTTATTTGGGTTTAACAATTAAACCCATTAAGACAACCCAATGGATTTAATTTTAGGGTTAATAATGGAACTCAAATAAAGCTCCATTAAAGCCTAAATAAAATCCAATACCAACCAACCCTAAAGCCCAACTATAAACCAAAGTACTAGCCAATTCATGAGCCCAATTAATCACTTAATTAGGTATTGGGTTATAGGCTAATGGGTATTGGATCTTGAAATCAAACCCGTTAAGGAAACCGGTAACCCACTAAACCCGAACCATCTTCTCTTCCCAAAATCGCGAATGCGACCCCTTTCTCCCCACTCGCACCGAAGCCTTCCTTGCTCTTCTTCTTCATTCTCGATTCCTTTTCACGCCAAAGCCGCGATCTCCATTACTGCCCGAAGCTGAGTTTTCCCTTCTCTACATCGCGATTTCTTCTTCTTATTCGCTGAGCGCAAGCCTTCTTCCTTCCTCTCAATCGCGCTTGAAGTCGACTCCTTCTTCTAATCGATCAGTCGCCCTCTTCACCGAGATGAACCAAGGTTGCTGGTCTTGTCGCCATATTCCAGATAACAGAGATTGGGCTAGAGGGTGGAGGCGGATTGGGTCGGCGTGAGCAGGAGGAAGTCGATCGGTTTGGCGGCGATGGAAGAGAAACCAAAGCTTGTCCTGTGGCAAATCTTGGTTGGGGAAGAAAGGGGCTTGGGGTCTAGGGCATGCAAGGTGAGTTCTCTTGAATCTGATTATCTCAGTTTCAATAATAGGATTTTCTTGTAGCTGGTAGGCTGATTGATCGGTTGTCATGGCAAGGCAGTGAGAGTGGTAGAGTTCTTGGAAGAAATCAGAGCTTGGATTGGCAGGAGTTGATCAAGAATTGATCAAGAGATGAGCTAGGGTTCTAAGGCTAGGGATTTACTCAGATCTGAGTAGGTTTAGAATCTTTGATTCGTTATGTTCTTGCTGCTGAGGAAACATTTCAGCAGTCTAAGTAAATTTATGGCTTGAAGTTCTGATCGATCGGTGTCTTTGGTGCAAGAACTTCAGTTGTAAAGAAGCGGATGCCTCTTGTGGATTTGAACAAGATGGATGGGTCAAATTCTTGCTAATAGATCTAAGGTAAATCCTTAGTTAAAGCTGGGAAAGAATTTTACTATTAGATATTAGGGTTCTGTTATAGATTTTATTGGTTAGTATGAGTTTTTTTGATTATGATGGGTTTGATTGGTTGTTGTTTACATGTGGGGGCTGTTAGGTTTTGATTTAAATGGATTTGATCTATGGTTAGGATACCGATTTGGATGGAGGTTATGTTAGCTTTGATTTTTTAGGATGGAGATTTATTTGATTTGATGCTAGATTGCTTGGTTAGGTTAGAATTTATTTATTTGAGTTATGTGATTAGATTAGTTAGTTAGTTAGGTTAATTAGGTTAGTTAGGTTAATTAAGTTAGGTTGGTTTAAATCTGATTAGACTTAATGAAATTAATTCATGTTTAATTAACATGAGTTAATTGAATTATGGATCTAATTGGATTTGGGTTATATGTAGATCTTAAATTTGTTAAGATCTATATGTTTATTAATGGATGTTGGTTATTTCTTTTGTAGGTCTTTGATTAGTGATCAAGGTTACTTATGAGGATATTTCTGAGAGTTATAGGATTTGAATTGCGATTCCTATATCAGGTGGGTAATTTACTGTATTTGGTCAATACAGTTCTTTCCATTTTCAGTGCATGATTCTTTTACAGTCATTGTAGTTTGATACCTTGATGTTATTCTTTCCTGTTATTGGTATACCTTTTACATTACTCATGTTTATACATGCTTGTCCTTACGCCTGTTAACCTTGGATTATCATTCCTGATTATTGTTTCTATCCTTGATATGACATTTGTGATCATTATTGATATGATTCTTTCTTATGATACCTGCAATCATGATGAGTTATACCTACGCTTATTGATTAGTATGGTAGGTGTTGATTACTATGATTTGAGCATCTCATCATGATGCATGATAACGATTGTAAATCCCATTGTTGTGGGTCTATTGTGATGGTAGAGGACTTGTAGTGATATATGATATAGGTGGTTATCATACCCTATTTCCATCATGGTGATGGCGACTGTATGGCAGTGTACGCAGTCGACGGTTATATGGCAGTGTACGTAGCCGTGTCGATGATTTGACCTCGACACCGGATAGGGGTGGTACTCGGAGAGTACATTTGGTACTTCGGTGATGAGTATTAAAGGATAAATATCGGGCATAGGATACGTAGCTTATCATAGCTACTGGATCACCGGACGCGAAGCACTGATCCCTCGATTTGGATCACCGGACTACTTTGTTGTAGGGCGCGGAGTATATGATCCCCCGATGTTGGACATTCCCAGACTCAGATGCTTGCACGAGTTCTGTAGTGAGTGTGGCAGTTGCATCATGCATATGCACATCATGTGCATAATATATATATATATTGGATCGCACTGATACTGCATATTGATTGTCTACTTGTTTGATTTTTGACTGTTGCACTATGTTTGACATGTCATTCAAATGGTGCATTACATGAGATCCATGTTAGTTGTTTATTATCTGCAGAGACTTTATTGATACCTTGTTGACCTTTGATATGTATCTCTACTCTTGTTATCTACTTGTTCATGCACTTTCTTTCTGTATTACCCACTGAGTATTTGTACTCACATCTTTGGACCCTGGGATTTTTCTGTCTTCCCAGATATCAAGTAGGAGCTTACAAAGGATGCCAGAGATCTGCCAGTGATGCCATCTCACGACGAGGACTTTGTGTGTGTGTGTTGGATGTGTTTGTAGCATGTGTTGGTATACTTGTATCGTTGGTTTACTTTCTACACGTATCGGACTTTCTGATTTCATTTAGGTGTTTTCGAAACTATAGCATATTTCCTATTTTTGATTTCATACTTGTACTTGTTACATTTTCGCTTATGAAACTTTGGATTTTCGTTACTTTACGAATTTATTCCTTAATCATTGTGTAGAATTAGAATTTCATTCTTATGCATTTTGTAGGATGTGTACGTGGCCGTGTGGGTCACTTTTATATTTTTGTTACTTGTATAATCCATATTTTGTAGTATGGATAGGCCATGTGGGCCTTATTATATGTTTGTATTCAAGGAATTGTCAGTGATACTGGAGAGGTGTTGTCGAAATTTTTCGGACGGCTATCTCCCGGGTCGTGACAACTTTTGGCCGGCGACGGGGCGTCTTCTTCACACGAGAGGCAGGGCGGCGTCGGATCGTGGCCGGCGGCGATCGAGCAAGGGACGATCGTGGGAAAGCGGTGCTGGTCGGCAGGGGACGACGGTGGCTCATCTTCGGCAGTGAAGGAAGGCGAGAGGAGGCGGCGGTGACGGCAGAAGGCTCCGGCGTTCTTCTTCACGCGGCATTGACGAGCGGTGCGACGGCGGAGGGCCATCATGGCGAGGTGAGGTACGGGCAGGGCCGAACAAGGGAAAAGTTGCGGCTGGCTGCGGTAGAATGAGGAAGGGCGACGGCGACTGCCCTCCTTTAAATCGCGTGAGGTGCGATTTCCTCGCAAGTCGACTCGGGCGCGGGCGGACGCGGATCGCACGGCGGTGGGTCGCGCGATCATGTGCGAAAGAGAAAATCACGGGGAACAGTAATCGTGAGTTATATTGGGGAGTAACATGAGTAACTTCTCAAACAGGGTTTGGGTTTGGGTTAAATCGATTTAAAACTTAGGGTTTTCTGTAATTAATTGATTTGCTTGGTTTACATATTAAACGACTTCCGATTTGATCTAGACTTCCGATTTGATCCAAACTAGTTTTGTTCGTTTCGTCTTCTTAAGATGAAATTTCAAATCTATTCCGTTTTACCAAAATTCTCTTCCATCATGAACCAAACTAGTTGGTTTAATTTGGTTCAAAAATTGATCCGCTAAAATTAAAATAAAATAAATAAATTATTCTTCGTATCTTAAATAAATAAATAAATTATCTCCGATAGGGATGCAAAGTTTTTGAGTTATTTTTGGAAAATTTTATGACAAAAATTGGGAACTAAATTGTTGCTTTCTACTACTTGTTATCCCCAAACTGATGGGCAAATTGAAGTTATTAATCGAACATTATCTTTCTTTCTCCGTGCTATCATTAAAAAGTATTTGAAAACATGGGAAGATTGTTTACCACATATTGAGTTTGCTTACAATTGCATACATTCTGCAACTCAGTTCTCTCCATTTGAAATTGTTTATGGATTCAATCCTTTGTCACCATTGGATTTGATTCCTATGGTTGAGAGTGAGCATGCAAACTTAGATGGGAAGCAGAAGGTTAAATTCGTGAAGAAGATACATGAACAAGCACAACTGAATATTGAGAGAAAGACCCAACATCATCAAGTTAACAAGGGGCACAAGAAAATTATTTGAACTAGGAGAGTGGGTCTGGTTGCACCTAAGGAAGGAGCGATTTCCAGAGAGATGACATTCTAAACTTCTATCTCGAGGTGATGGCCCATTTCAAGTGGTAAAGTGCATCAATGATAATGTCTACCAACTTGATTTGCCAAGTGAGTATGGTGTGCATACTACTTTTAATGTTGCTGATTTATCTCTTTTTGATGTAGGTGATGATTTGAACGCAAATCCTTTTCAAGAAGGGGAGAATGATGCACATTAAGGAGCTGATCGTTATGCACATAAAAAATTTGTCACTTCTTGAATGTCCAATTACAAGATTTCGGGCAAAGTGTTTCAAGAAGCACTAAACGGACTAATAGAAAGGCATTTTGCTGATTATGAAAAAGAAGAGATCTAGATAAATCAAAGTATCAATCAAGGGTGCATCAATGTGATTGAGCTTATCCATTGATACATTAACTTGCATGATAGAATCAGTTCTCATTTCTTACAATAAATGAGTATGAGGACTTGTTTATCTTGAATGAGTAAGAGGACTAGTTTGATTTGAGTTGCTTACTCATTCAATGATTAAGAGAACTAGTTTGATTTGAGTTGCTAAACTATTTAATTGCATGCATGTATTTGTATTCTTAATTGCTTGCATATAAGTATTACTATTAATGGCTAGTGTGAATGCTTTGTAATCTTAATTACTTTTTCTCACTATATAATGGAGGGAGAATGTTTATGGAAATGATAACTTTTGGGTGAAGCTCTTGTTTGTGTAATCTCTTAGTTCTTGAAAGAACTTCTGAACTTATCGAGTTTGTCTCGTGGAGTTCAAACCTCCGAAACTATCACATATGCGGTGTGACATTTCTTTTCTCCGTAATCTTGGTTCGTTCAATCTCATTATTACGCGTCAAGGCTCAAAATCTTGTCTTTTAGTTCTTGCAGTTCTGTCGATTGATTGTTCTTGGGTTCCTTCACAATTGTTGGTTGTGTTCGTGTCAGACTCACTATCAGTTTTCAATATCATCATTTTCTTTCAAAATCATAATTCTTTTGTTTGGACATTACTTACTCTCGGTTTCAATATCATCATTTTCTTTCAAAATCATAATTCTTTTGTTTGGACATTGTGATGTAATTTGTCCTCTTCCCAAACACTTAAAACATTTAATATCTCTATTTCTTGACGCTTGGATAGGTTCTTTTCTTTTGACCAATGGAGATCAAGCATCTTTATTCTTCAAAAACTCAGTCTTACTTTTTGATGGAACTTTATCATCTTTTTTATTCCAGTTAGATTTCCAAGTGGATAAATTATGACTTTGTCCATGCTTGATTGAACCATTCCTTTTGTGTTGCCTTTCAACTTTTCATGGGTATTGCACCATAAACCTTGCAACTCCACTACATTTGCAATTTCGATATTCAAACCTTGTAAAAATCATGTCCATGGTTGCTTCTCGGTCCTCCTCTACATTGGCTTAAATCATGGCAATCTCCATCTCTTTGTGGTATTCCTCCACAGTCTTGGACCCTTGTGTTAGACTTTGTAATTGTTGGTATAAATCTCGATAGTAATGTGAGGAAATGAACCTCTTTCTTATTATAGATTTCATCTCCTCCCATGTGTCAATGGGTCTCTCTTTGTTTCTTCTCCTGTTTAGATTAATTTGATCTTACCCAATAATAACATGATCAATAAACTCAATAGCAATAAGTTTTACCTTATTTTCTTTAGAGTAGTTGTGACAATCAAACACTAATTCCACTTTCTTTTCCCACTCTGAAATATACGTTTGGATCACTTTTACCTTGAAATGAAGAAATCTTCATCTTGATATCGTCTAAGTTTCTATCAACATAATTATTTGTCCTTCCTCTTTAACCACCAATTCTAACATGACCAGATCTGCCACTAGAAGCTCTATCATCAATATCCTCAAAAATACCATCATCATCATTGTCATCACGTTATATTGCCTTGTACTTCGTGTAGGAATTCTGCCAATTTGACTATTTTATAGTCTAGTAATTATAGCATCTTGCCTCTCTAATCTGTCAAGGATTTGACTGAATCTGATTTCCTTGAGTTTCAAGTGCTGTCTCAAGGCACGTTGTTCAAGGGTTTCTCTAGGTCTTGCTTCCTCTCCATTTGTCATCATTAAAGTAAGCTATTATCACTTAATCACTCAACTCACTAATGTTAGCACTTTAAAGAACTTAGAATTGAGACAATTCCCTATAGGATTTATTTGACTAATTAAAAATCTCCAAGGAAATTAGGATAAAAGATAGGAATTGAAGAAAAATATAAATTGCAGAATTGAAAACTTGAATTAACTGCTGAAAAATACATGGATGCCACTGTAGGGATCTGCATGCATCTAAAAACAATTTTAGCCGCATGAAACGCAGTAGAAAAAGGATCCCTCCAGAAGATCCATGCGAAAGAAACCATATTCGTTTTACCGATTCTATCTACTGGAATCAAGGTTACCTTCGATGCGAGCCCTTCAAAATCCGGACAGCAACTCTTGCCTTCAAAGGTTGACAGATCAGCACGATCAGTGTGTTCGCGCCTTCACGGTATCCACACGAACACTGAGATGGGAGAGGAACCAGATCGTGGTGCTAGCTACAATACTAGGTTTGGCCAAGGTAGAAGAGAAAAGGATGAAGACCAATAGTCCTTTTCTCAAGAGTCTCTCATCCATTTTTATATCCAACCATGGAATATGAAGGGTTTTTGGCTCTTGTGATTCCATGGAATTAATACATTTAATAATCCCATGCATGCCATGCATGATGATCATGCAACCCTCTTAATGATGAGGGAATTAATACCCTATTAATCTCATGCATGATGATCATGTAACCCTCTTAATGGATTTGATTTGATTTGAGTCCAACTCGAGTCTCACTCAATCCCAATTGACACTAAGGGCTAACACTAACAGCCACAACCTTTGGGTGGAGGTTGATGTCTTTGAACGCCACAAGGGGATGCCTTGATATAGTATAGTTCAACGAAGAACCAACAAGTGAGAGCCTCACATTCTTTAGATTGAAAATATGCCAAAAGATACATGTGTGGCTAGCTATAGGGTGATCAAAAAATACTAACTTAGAGATTTTAAGCTTATAGCATCATTACAACCCAAATAAAGCTTGAAATTGAGCCTACATATTCCTACTACATAAACATGAGACAATAGTTATTTAAGTCCATCCAAGGCTTGAATTAGGTTGACTAAGTCATATGACTTACTTTTGGTCAAATCTTCTTCAATTATAACTTTGACTTTCACATCTTTAATTAGCACATTAAGTGTTTCCTTCATCTTCTTAGCCTTAACTCCTATAATTGTGTCTCCATTAATGCATAATGGATAATCAATAACATCTAGAGTGGGTTGAGCATGATCCATATTAGCTTGTTGGGCAACTTGTTCACTTGGTTTGACTCCATCATTTCCCCTCTCCTCAAAAGGATTTGTCTTCAAATCTTGATCACCAACATCAAAGGGAGAAACATTAAATGTAGCGCTCATATTATACTCACCTAATAAGTCAAGCTTGTAGGCATTATCATTGATTCAAGCAATGACTTGAAATGATCCATCGCCTCGTAGATGCAATTTAGTAAGACGTTTAGTAGGAAATCTTTCCTTTCTCATATGAACCCAAACCCAATCTCCTAGTTCAAAGATCACTTTCTTTTGTCCCTTGTTGGCTTGTGTAGCATATTGTTTGGTCCTCTTTTCAATTTGCAACCTAACTTTCTCATATGCATTTGCCTCACAAACTCCGCTTTTCTTGTATCACATAAACTAGCATGCTCAGAGATAGGCAAAGGTGACAAATCCAACGGAGTTAAGGGATTGAACCCATATACCACTTCAAAAGGTGAATCATTAGTAATAGAATGTACAAATCTACTATAAGCAAATTCAACGTGTGGTAAACAATCTTCCCAATCTTTTAAATTCTTTTGAATGATAGCTCGTAATAATATAGACAAAGTTTGATTTACTACCTCAGTTTGTCCATCTGTTTGTGGATGACATGTTGTAGAAAACAAAAGCTTGGTTCCCAACTTTCCCTATAAGGTTTTCCAAAAGTAGCTTAGGAACTTTGTATCATGATCTGAAACTATATTTCTCGACATTCCATGAAATCGCACGATCTTCCTAAAGAATAGATCAGCAATATGGTTAACATCATTTGTTTTCCTACAAGGAATAAAATGAGCCATTTTAGAAAATCTATCTACAAAAATAAAAATAGAATCCATACCTCATTTTGATCTAGGTAAGCCTACCATAAAGTCCATGAAAATATCCATCCAAGGTTTACTAGGAATTGGTAAAGGTGTATACAATCCATGAGGTAAAGATCTAGATTTTGCTTGCCTACATGTGATACACTTCTCAAGTATTTTAGTGCGGTATACAAAATTGTAGATCATACCTTTCAGTCGCTTGATGGCCTCCTCAGTGGTTGCATGTCGATGTTGGAACTCCTCATTCGCTTGATCTTGCTTGGTCATGAACCCTTCGGACATGTTCTCCAACCTTGACATCGGAGATGCTTGTTGAACTCCCATTGATTATCTATAGGTGCCTTATCCTCCTTGACCATGCTTGCTCCTATTAAAGAAATTTTGAGGGTTTCCCCAATCAAGGTTATTGGTGTGTGAATATGGATCATTCTACGACCATTGGTTATAGTTAGAGAGGGCATCCCTTTGTTACAATGGTGTAGACTTGCTGAAGTAGGCAAGGGTCGAATCTTGACGAAGCTGAGGCAATGCCCTCCTCCGTCATGGCCAATTGCAGCTTCTCTATTTACCTCCTTATAGATGGTCGTGGGGCCAACCGTGTGAAACCGCTGGGTGGCGGCTTTCCCACTTTTTTACTGAAGAGAGGACATCCCTTTTTTCTCCATGAATTCCATGTGAAGGGTCAAATAGTTTTGGGAAATTATTGATTGCAACTCCACAAATTTTACAATAGGCATAGCAGAATTCACAACATCAAATTGGTTGAATTTTGAGTTAGGGCTTCCATCTTTGTGTATAAGGAAAATATGTTCACCTGAAAAGGAAAGGTTAGAAAAGGTAGCAAGGGAAGAAAAATCAAGGAAAAAGTGAAAGAAAAGAAAAAGGAAAAAAGACAATAACAAATAAGGAAAGAGAGAAAGAAAAAAACAAATAAAGAAAAAATCTAGATTAATCAAATCACGATCGAACTAATATCGATCTTGAATAGTCCCTGACAAGGGCGTTAAAAATTTGATGTACAAAAATCACAAGTGCACAACTGTCGTCATGTAAAAAAAAGATCGATCTCATAGGAATTATAAAATTGAGTACCAGTCAGAATTGTGAAGTAGGTTATCTAGAAAGTCAAAAATTATGAGAGTTGAGAAAGAAAGAAATTGAATTGAGAAAATACTAGGAGTCTTAAGAGAAAGCCGATGTTGGAAAGTGACTCTAGGATTTCGATTTCATCATGATGACTATTGAAATCCTAGATACTATTTAATTTCTTTCCTCAATGTTTATGTGTATATAGGTGATCTATCCCGAGATACCAATATATGTAGGATCGAATTGAGCGTTAAAGGGGAATGAATCGTTTGTTGCTTTTTCACTCGTTCGGAAAACTTACGGAAAATGAGAGGACGAAATGCAATGAAAATAAAGAAGTGAACACTTTTATTTACTTAGTTCATAGTCACAGGCTATTACTCCAAGGCTCAAGGTCTTGACTGTTTCCGACGGACAATTCACTATTTTACTTCTTACAAGAGGGAGTTTTCTCTTTTACAAAAGGATGTTAGGAACAGTAAACTTTTACCGTCCTAAGAATTTAAGTACAAAAGAAAAGGTAAGATTACTAACTACAGAGTAGATATTGCAGAAGTCGATGATGCTCTTCGGTGTTATGATGATGTATCAAATGTGCTGGTGCCGCGCAGAAGGTCATCGTAGTAGCGTATTAGTTGTCTTCTAGGATTTCCCCTCACAGCTGCATATATGCCGATTTGGGTGCCTAGAACTCCTTCTAGTTGCCTCCATGTTATCCCGTTGATTCGCTTTCGATGCTGCCTTGGCATCTTTCGGGCACCTGTATCCTTTCCAAGCGCTTGAATGCTGATGTGAAGGTTACCAGATCAATTTTGATTCCGCAATGCCTTATCCATATCTGGACACTTGGAGCCTTTCAGGGCGCCTAAAGGCTGAGTTGTCCCGACCACTGGGAACTTGTTACCTCATCTGTCTCACTGGCCCGATCAGCTTGGGCGCCTGGATCCCTTTCGGGTGCATGGATCGTCCGATCACCGGATCCAGATTGGAGCGCTCGGAATCCAAGGTTTCGGTTGCTCCTTTCCTACATCACAAGATTAGTCCAGAACAAATAAAAGTAGGAACTTAACAGTTTTAGCAAATTATCTGGTCTTGACTTTTATGTTTCTAGTGAAATCCTAGGTTAGACCGACGCTTACTGTTTCCTTCCTAGGAGCGCATCCACTGACTCCTCTTGGGAGTATTTACCTTTGCCAACCCGGTCTTCCAGACCTATTGAACTTTTGCTCAACAACTGAGCCTCGACTCCGATGACTTCCACTGCTAGACGTCCTGTCCTCCAGACCCACTAAACTTTCCCGCCTGGTGCTCTGATCTGCCAAGTCTTCCTGCCCAATCCTCTTGACCAGGTCATCCTTGCCTAGTCCTCCTAACCAGAACTTCTTTGCCCAGTCCTCCAGACAGACTTTTTTTGCCCAACAGCAATTAGATCTTCCTTGTGCTACCTGCATACTCAGTTCAACTCATTAGTCAACTTCACAAACTTAACTTGAACGGACTCATGGGTTTAAAGCTATGAAATCAAAAATGTAGTGCATGCACGAAAACCAAGTTTGGAACTTGATGGACCTACTCGAAGGAATAACACCTATTGAGTACAAATGAGTTTTCAAGAAGAACATCGACATGGATGGTAATTTGATTACCCATAAAGTAAGATTGGTGGCGAAAGGCATATCATCAAAAATATAGTATTTGACTATGACAAGACCTTCTTACAAGTGGCTCATTATGATTATGAGATTTGACAAATGGATGTAAAAATAGCTTTACTTAATAGAAATCTATTCGAGGATATGCATATGATACAACTCGAAGGATTCGCATATGTTGATAAAAAGAAACTATGAGTTATTGAATCTTTAGATTTGATCTTCAAATCGGAATTAATGCTCGACCATTGTTCTTGAACCCTAATCATTGACTCTCAAAGGTGGTGCCTTGAAATCAGGCTCAATTGCAGTTATTGAATCATGAATCATGTTCCTGAACCTCAAATTTTTGAGTTTTGAACTTTAATCTCTCCGTTGAATCTTTTTGAGTTTTGAGCTTTAATC
>NC_133869.1:2529206-2571706 GCF_044706935.1 Curcuma longa
TTACCATTAAAGTGAGGATTTCGCACTGAATCTACTCAACTGCGCTAATGTTGCTCTCAAAGCACGTTGTTCAAGGGCTTTCTATAGGTCTTGCTTCACTACTACATTGAACATTGTCCACGGAACACTTAGGATAAAGGATAAGAATTGAAGAATTGATGCAATTCCTTGATATGCGATCTTGAACTAATCTGAAAGTGATGTGAACTCATGGATAAAAATACAAGAAGCATAATGAATTGCAGAATGAAAAATTGAACCAAGTGCTAAAACCCGATACATGGATGCCACTGTAGGGATCTGCATGCTTCTAAAAACAATTTTAGTCGCATACAACGCAGCGGAAAAGGGATCCCTCCAGAAGATCCATGCGAAACCATATTCGTTTTACCGATTCTATCTACTGGAATCGAGGTTACCTTCGATGCGAGTCATTCGCAATCCCGACAGCAACTTTTGCCTTCAAAGGTTGACAGATCTCAGCATGATCATATATTCGCGCCTCCACGGTATCCACACGAACACTGAGATGGAGAGGAACCAGATCGTGGTGCTAGCCACAATACTAGGTTCGGCAAAGGTAGAAGAGAAGAGGAAGAAGACCAATAGTCCTTCTCTCAAAAGCCTCTCATCCTTTTTTATATCCAATCATGAAATATGAAGGGGTGTTTGACTCTTGGGATTCTATGGAATTAATACCTTTAATAATCTCATGCATGTCATGCATGATGATCATGCAACCCTCTTAATGATGCTCATGCAACCCTCTTAATGGATTCGATTTGACTTGAGTTTATTTTAGTCCTTATTCAATTCGAATTGGTACTAAGGGAACACTAACAGCCACAACCTTTGGGTGGAGGTTGATGTCTTTGAACGCCACAAGGGGATGCCTTGATATAGTATAGTTCAACGAAGAACCAACAAGTGAGAGCCTCACATTCTTTAGATTGAAAATATGCCAAAAGATACATGTGTGGCTAGCTATAGGGTGATCAAAAAATACTAACTTAGAGATTTTTAAGCTTATAGCATCATTACAACCCAAATAGCTTGAAATTGAGCCTACATATTCCTACTACATAAACATGAGACAATAGTTATTTAAGTCCATCCAAGGCTTGAATTAGGTTGACTAAGTCATATGACTTACTTTTGGTCAAATCTTCTTCAATTATAACTTTGACTTTCACATCTTTAATTAGCACATTAAGTGTTTCCTTCATCTTCTTAGCCTTAACTCCTATAATTGTGTCTCCATTAATGCATAATGGATAATCAATAACATCTAGAGTGGGTTGAGCATGATCCATATTAGCTTGTTGGGCAACTTGTTCACTTGGTTTGACTCCATCATTTCCCCTCTCCTCAAAAGGATTTGTCTTCAAATCTTGATCACCAACATCAAAGGGAGAAACATTAAATGTAGCGCTCATATTATACTCACCTAATAAGTCAAGCTTGTAGGCATTATCATTGATTCAAGCAATGACTTGAAATGATCCATCGCCTCGTAGATGCAATTTAGTAAGACGTTTAGTAGGAAATCTTTCCTTTCTCATATGAACCCAAACCCAATCTCTTGGTTCAAAGATCACTTTCTTTCATCCCTTGTTGGCTTGTGTAGCATATTGTTTGTTCCTCTTTTCAATTTGCAACCTAACTTTCTCATGCATTTGCTTCACAAACTCTGCTTTTCTTGTACCATCTAAACTAGCATGCTCAAAAATAGGCAAAGGTGACAAATCCAATGGAGTTAAGGGATTGAACCCATATACCACTTCAAAAGGTGAATCATTAGTAATAGAATGTACAAATCTACTATAAGCAAATTCAAAGGTGGTAAACAATCTTCCCAATCTTTTAAATTCTTTTGAATGATAGCTTGTAATAATATAGACAAAGTTTGATTTACTACCTCAGTTTGTCCATCTGTTTGTGGATGACATGTTGTAGAAAACAAAAGCTTTGTTCCCAACTTTCCACATAATATTTTCCAAAAGTAGCTTAGGAACTTTGTATCACGATCAAAAACTATGCTTCTCGACACTCCATGAAGTCACATGATCTTCCTATAGTGTAGATCAGCAATATGGTTAACATCATTTGTTTTCCTACAAGGAATAAAATGAGCCATTTTAGAAAATCTATCTACAAAAATAAAAATAGAATCCATACCTCATTTTGATCTAGGTAAGCCTACCATAAAGTCCATGAAAATATCCATCCAAGGTTTACTAGGAATTGGTAAAGGTGTATACAATCCATGAGGTAAAGATCTAGATTTTGCTTGCCTACATGTGATACACTTCTCAAGTATTTTAGTGCGGTATACAAAATTGTAGATCATACCTTTCAGTCGCTTGATGGCCTCCTCAGTGGTTGCATGTCGATGTTGGAACTCCTCATTCGCTTGATCTTGCTTGGTCATGAACCCTTCGGACAGTGTTCTCCGACCTTGACATCGGAGATGCTTGTTGAACTCCCATTGATTATCTATAGGTGCCTTATCCTCCTACCATGCTTGCTCCTATTAAAGAAATTTTGAGGGTTTCCCCAATCAAGGTTATTGGTGTGTGAATATGGGATCATTCTACGACCATTGGTTATAGTTAGAGAGGGCATCCCTTTGTTACAATGGTGTAGACTTGCTGAAGTAGGCAAGGGTCGAATCTTGACGAAGCTGAGGCAATGCCCTCCTCCATGGCCAATTGCAGCTTCTCATCTACCTCGCTATAGATGGTCGTGGGGCCAACCGTGTGAAACCGCTGGGGTGGCGGATTCCACTTTTTTACTGAAGAGAGGACATCCCTTTTTTCTCCATGAATTCCATGTGAAGGGTCAAATAGTTTTGGGAAATTATTGATTGCAACTCCACAAATTTTACAATAGGCATAGCAGAATTCACAACATCAAATTGGTTGAATTTTGAGTTAGGGCTTCCATCTTTGTGTATAAGGAAAATATGTTCACCTGAAAAGGAAAGGTTAGAAAAGGTAGCAAGGGAAGAAAAATCAAGGAAAAAGTGAAAGAAAAGAAAAAGGAAAAAAGACAATAACAAATAAGGAAAGAGAGAAAGAAAAAAACAAATAAAGAAAAAATCTAGATTAATCAAATCACGATCGAACTAATATCGATCTTGAATAGTCCCTGACAAGGGCGTTAAAAATTTGATGTACAAAAATCACAAGTGCACAACTGTCGTCATGTAAAGATCGATCTCATAGGAATTATAAAATTGAGTACCAGTCAGAATTGTGAAGTAGGTTATCTAGAAAGTCAAAAATTATGAGAGTTGAGAAAGAAAGAAATTGAATTGAGAAAATACTAGGAGTCTTAAGAGAAAGCCGATGTTGGAAAGTGACTCTAGGATTTCGATTTCATCATGATGACTATTGAAATCCTAGATACTATTTAATTTCTTTCCTCAATGTTTATGTGTATATAGGTGATCTATCCCGAGATACCAATATATGTAGGATCGAATTGAGCGTTAAAGGGGAATGAATCGTTTGTTGCTTTTTCACTCGTTCGGAAAACTTACGGAAAATGAGAGGACGAAATGCAATGAAAATAAAGAAGTGAACACTTTTATTTACTTAGTTCATAGTCACAGGCTATTACTCCAAGGCTCAAGGTCTTGACTGTTTCCGACGGACAATTCACTATTTTACTTCTTACAAGAGGGAGTTTTCTCTTTTACAAAAGGATGTTAGGAACAGTAAACTTTTACCGTCCTAAGAATTTAAGTACAAAAGAAAAGGTAAGATTACTAACTACAGAGTAGATATTGCAGAAGTCGATGATGCTCTTCGGTGTTATGATGATGTATCAAATGTGCTGGTGCCGCGCAGAAGGTCATCGTAGTAGCGTATTAGTTGTCTTCTAGGATTTCCCCTCACAGCTGCATATATGCCGATTTGGGTGCCTAGAACTCCTTCTGGTTGCCTCCATGTTATCCCGTTGATTCGCTTTCGATGCTGCCTTGGCATCTTTCGGGCACCTGTATCCTTTCCAAGCGCTTGAATGCTGATGTGAAGGTTACCAGATCAATTTTGATTCCGCAATGCCTTATCCATATCTGGACACTTGGAGCCTTTCAGGGCGCCTAGGCGGAGTTGTCCCGACCACTGGGAACTTGTTACCTCATCTGTCTCACTGGCCCGATCAGCTTGGGCGCCTGGATCCCTTTCGGGTGCATGGATCGTCCGATCACCGGATCCAGATTGGGAGCGCTCGGAATCCAAGGTTTCGGTTGCTCCTTTCCTACATCACAAGATTAGTCCAGAACAAATAAAAGTAGGAACTTAACAGTTTTAGCAAATTATCTGGTCTTGACTTTTATGTTTCTAGTGAAATCCTAGGTTAGACCGACGCTTACTGTTTCCTTCCTAGGAGCGCATCCACTGACTCCTCTTGGGAGTATTTACCTTTGCCAACCCGGTCTTCCAGACCTATTGAACTTTTGCTCAACAACTGAGCCTCGACTCCTATGACTTCCACTGCTAGACGTCCTGTCCTCCAGACCCACTTAAACTTTCCCGCCTGGTGCTCTGATCTGCCAAGTCTTCCTGCCCAATCCTCTTGACCAGGTCATCCTTGCCTAGTCCTCCTAACCAGAACTTCTTTGCCCAGTCCTCCAGACAGACTTTTTTTGCCCAACAGCAATTAGATCTTCCTTGTGCTACCTGCATACTCAGTTCAACTCATTAGTCAACTTCACAAACTTAACTTGAACGGACTCATGGGTTTAAAGCTATGAAATCAAAAATGTAGTGCATGCACGAAAACCAAGTTTGGAACTTGATGGACCTACTCGAAGGAATAACACCTATTGAGTACAAATGAGTTTTCAAGAAGAACATCGACATGGATGGTAATTTGATTACCCATAAAGTAAGATTGGTGGCGAAAGGCATATCATCAAAAATATAGTATTTGACTATGACAAGACCTTCTTACAAGTGGCTCATTATGATTATGAGATTTGACAAATGGATGTAAAAATAGCTTTACTTAATAGAAATCTATTCGAGGATATGCATATGATACAACTCGAAGGATTCGCATATGTTGATAAAAAGAAACTATGAGTTATTGAATCTTTAGATTTGATCTTCAAATCGGAATTAATGCTCGACCATTGTTCTTGAACCCTAATCATTGACTCTCAAAGGTGGTGCCTTGAAATCAGGCTCAATTGCAGTTATTGAATCATGAATCATGTTCCTGAACCTCAAATTTTTGAGTTTTGAGCTTTAATCTCTCCGTTGAATCTTTTTGAGTTTTGAGCTTTAATCTAAAATCTTGAATTTTTATCTATTCGTTGAATTTCATAATCTTTTCTCGATTCTTTAATTTAAATTTCATGCTTGAATTCAAATATTTCAATTGAATTTTGAAATTGTTCTTATGATCTCGACCTCCAATCATGCATTTAAATCTTATTTTAGAATCTCGAAACTTGATGTGGAATCACATAGGTTTTAAGCTACCAAAATGAATATGAATCTGTAAGTTGAATACTAAATAGAGTAGTATTCGATTACCATCTTAGGTTTAAATGTTGCTCGTCAAATCCTAAATCCATCTCAATATAGAAGAATCTTGTTCTCTAACCTTTAATTTTGTCTTTTTTAATCTTGTATCGGTTCCCTAATAATTATTATTCTGGATCCTCATATTTATTTCGTTCTTGAATCTCAAATGTTGATTTTTAAGCTCACATTTAAATCTAAATTTCAGTGTCAAATATTAAAAAAAAACTGAGTATCAATGTCGAATTTTCAGTTATTGAATCCATAGATTCGATCTTCGAATCAAAATTAGTGCCTCAAACATCCTTTTTGAACCCTAATCAATGAGTCTCAATGGTGAAACCCTGAAATATGCTCGATTGTAGCTTCAATTTAAACATGAATTGTATTCCTGAACCTTAATCTTCAATTTAAACTAGAATCTCTCTATTGAATCTTCTAGAGTCTCGAGCTTTAGTCTGAAATCTCAAATCTGTATCTATTCATTGAGTCTTGAAATCTTTTTCTCCAGTCTTTAATTTCAAATGTCGCTCTCGAACTCAAAGATTTCAATTGAATCTTGAAATTGTTCTTATAATCTCAACCTCCAATCACACATTTGAATCTTATTTTAGAATCTTAAAACTTTTTGTGGAATCAATCACATTGGTCTCAAACTACCGATGAGAATATGAATCTGTCAGTTGAATACTAAATAGTGGAGTATTCAATTACATTCTCAGGATTGAATGTTGCTCGTCGAATTTTAAATCCATATCAATATTGAAGAATCTTGTTCTCTAACCTTAACTTTTTTAATCTTGAATTGGATCCCTAATAATTATTATTTTGGATCTTCGTTTTCCATTTCATTATTGAATCTCAAATGTTGATTTTTAAGCTCACATTTAAATGTCAATTTCAGTATCAAACATTAAAGAAACTGAGTATCAATGTTGAATCATGAGTTATCGAATCCTTATATTTGATATTTGAACCCAAATTAGTAACTCGAACATCGTTCTTGAACCCTTAATCATTGACTCTCGAACGTGAATCCCTGAAATCATACTCAATTGCAGTTAATGAATCATGAATCATGTTAACTAAACCTTGATCTTCGATTAAATTGGAATCTCTCTGTTGAATCTTCTTAAGTTCTTCCAAGCTTTAATTTGAAATCTCGAATATGTATCTATTCGTTGAGTCTTGAAATCTTTTTCTCGAGTCTTTAATTTCATATTTCGCGCTAAAATTTAAAGATTTGAATTGAATCTTGAAACTGCTCTTACGATCTTGACCCCCCCCATCATGCATTTGAATCTTGTTTTAGAATCTTGAAACTTGCTGAAGAATCTTGTTTTCTAACCTTTAATTTTGACTTTTTAAATCTGATCCATAATAATTATTATTCTAAATCCTCGTCTTTCACTTCGCTCTTGAGTCTCAAATGTTGATTTGTAGGCTCATATTTAAATCTCAATTTCAGGGTCAAGTACTAAAGAAACTGAGTATCAATGTCGAATCTTGAATTATTGAATCCTTATTCGATCTTCGAACCAGAATTAGTGCCTCGAACGTCATTCTTCAACCATAATTATTGACTCTTGAAGGTGGAGTCCTGAAATCTCACTAGATTGCAGTTAATGAATCATGAATCGTCTTCTTGAGTCTCATTTAAACTAGAATCTGTCAAATTGAATCTCCTTGAATCTTGAGTTTTAATCTGAAATCTTGAATCTGTATCTGTTTGTTGAGCCTCAAAATGTTTTTCTCATGTCTTTAATTTTAAATCTCACCCTTGATTTCAAAGATTTCAATTGAATCTTGAAACTGTTCTTACGATCTCGACCTCTAATCACATATTTGAATCATATTTTAGTATCTCAAAACTTATTTTTAGAATCTTGAAACTTGTAATGAATCTGTCAGTTGAATACTAAATAGTGGAGTATTCGATTATAATCTCAGGTTTGAATGTGAATCCATCTCAATTTTGAAGAATCTTGCTCTCTAATCTTCAATTTTGACTTTTTAAATCTTGAATCGGATCCCTAATAATTATTATTCTGGATCCTCATCTTTCATTTCATTCTTGAATCTCAAATGTCGATTTTAAGCTCACGTTTAAATCTCAATTTCATTATCAAACATTAAAGAAACTGTGTATCCATGACGAATCTTGAGTTATTGAATCCTTAGATTTGATCTTTGAATTAGAATTAGTGCCTTGAACATTGTTCTTGAACCCTAATCATTGACTCTTGGAGGTAAAATCAAGCTCAATTTTAGTTAATGAATCATGAATCATGTTCTTGAACATCGATTTTTGATTAAACTGGAATCACTCCATTGATTCTTATTGAGTCCCGAGCTTTAATATGAAATATCGATTCTATATATATGTTTGTTGAGTCTCAAAATCTTTTCCTCGAGTCTTTAATTTTAATTTTCTTGCTCGAATTCAAAGATTTTAATTGAATCTTGAAATGGTTATTATGATCTCGACCTCAATCATGGATTTGAATCTTGTTTAAGAATCTCGAAACTTGTGGAATCCCATGCGTCTCAAACAACCAAAATGAATATGAATCTGTCAATTGAATAATAAATAGTGGAGTATTTGATTATAATCTCAGGTTTTAATGTTGCTAATCGAATCTTGAATCCATCTCAATATGACAATGCTTACAAAATTGACTTGCCCGGTAAGTATGGTGTTAGTGCAACATTTAATGTGGCTGATTTACGTCCTTTTGATGTAGGTGATGAAGATCTAAATTCGAGGATGAATTCGCCTAAAGAAGGAGGGAATGATGTAGACCAAGGAGGGGATACAAGCTTACAAGACAAAATCAAGGAGGAAGAGGAAGAGGCATTGAAGGGAATTGGAGGACCCATGACAAGATCCAAGACTAAGAGAATGAAGCAAGCTTTGGAAGGCTTAATAATAGAGCTCAAAGAAAAGGAGGATCAATGCACAATGGAGGCAACAACTAAATGGATCACATTCCTTCAACTTGAAAGGGAAATTGGGCCAACATAAAGACAAAACTTGAGGGCCCAAATCTACATGATCCAAGATGCATTCAAGGGCAACAAGTGTCCAATTTTCGTTGGTATTTTTAGGGGAATTTTCTGAAATAATTTTTGATATCTTTTGGTGGGTTTTTAATGTTTTTTGGGAGTTCCTAAGCTAGTATTATGGGAAATCATGCATGCATGCATGCATGATAATGGTGCATAATTAGTGCCTAGTGGGTCTTAGTGGATATTAAAAGCTTAGTGGGAAGTTAATGTTTCAACCTCCACTAAGTCTATATATAGGAGAACTCTTGTATGGCTAAGGCATGTTGAGTTTGAATGAAATTAGAGTTTTCTCTATTGTGAGAGCTTCCTTTGGTTCTTAGGCAAAGAACTAATCTTGATCTTATCAAGGCAACTTGTGGCATTCAAAACCCCCATGACTTATCACTCACCTTCTCATCTTACTTGAGTGTAGCGTCAATATCCTTCCCTACATCTGAATATCAAGGCGATCCGTTCCAAGGTGTTTATCAAAGACTTTGAGATCTTGGGGTAAATCCTTTGCACTGTATTTGGTAAAATTGCTATGTTATATTATTAGTTTATTACTGTTGAATTGTGTTTAGAATGTTGATCTGTTGATTAAAAAAGGTTGGTTAGCTTAGGTTTAATTAAACTTGAAATCATTTAGGTTAATGAGTTAATACAAGTAATTTATTAATTTGTTAATATAATTAATCAATTAATTAGTTACCTTGTGTTAATGGAAACCTACTTGGTTCCTAGCATGGATTCGAATTATAATCCTACTAGGTTAGAATGGGTTTATGAACCTAATATGGGTTATCTTGGATTTGATTGAATACGAAATTAGTTGTATTAAACTATTAATACAACTAATTGATGATTTGATTAAATCTTGATAATCACAATCCCACTGTTAGATTGGTCTAATCCTAAATGGAATTTAACTGACTCTAAAAATTTATTAGGGTTTCTTGGTGATATCACTTTGCATTTAAGGATATATTATTTTCTTGCAGGACCTTGAGCGGTTATAGGACTTTCGTATTATACGAGGATATATTTATGGGGGTTCTAGGATTTTACCTGTGATTTATCAGGTGGGTGCTTTACTGTATTTGGTCAATACAGTTCTATTCCATTTTAAGTGCATGATTCTTTTATAATCATTGTAGTTTGATACCTTGATGTTATTCTTTCTTGTTATTAGTATACCTTTTTCATTACTCATGTTTATACTATGCTTGTCCTTATGCTTGTTGATCTTGGATTATCATTCCTGATTATTGTTTCTATCCTTGCGTATGACCTTTGTGATCATTATTGGTTTATACCCATGATCGTTAGGGCTTATTACTTACGTTCATTGATCAGTATGGATGCTAATTACTATGATTTGAGCATCTCATCATGATGCATGATAACGATTGTAAATTCCAATGTTGTGGGTATATCGTGATGGTAGATGACTTTAGTAGTATATGTACATAGGTGGTTATCATACCCTATTTCCATCGCAGTGATGGTGGCTATATGGTAGTGTATGCAGCCGAGTCGATGATTTGACCTCGACATCGGATAGGGGTGGTACTCGGAGAGTACATGGTTGGTACGTCGGTGATGAGTATTAGAGGACAGATATCGGCCATAGGATATGTAGCTTATCATAGCTACGAGATCACCGGACACGGAGCACTGATCCCCAATTTGGATCACCGGACTACTTTGTTGTAGGGCGCGGAGCACTGATCCCCCCGATGTCGGACACCCTCAGACTTATTATATACATAAGTGTTGTAGTGAGTGTAGGCAGTTGCATCATGCATATGCACATCATGTGCATGATATATATGTATTGGACCGCACTGATACTGCATTTTGATTGTCTACTTTTTTTATTCTTGATTGTTGCACTATGTTTGACATGTCATTCATATGGTGCATTACATGAGATCCATGTTAATTGTTTACTATCTGCAGAGACCTTATTGATACCTTGTTGACCTTTGGTATGTATCTATCCTCTTGCATTTACTTTATTCATGCATTTTTTTTCTGTATTACCCACTGAGTATTTGTACTCACATCTTTGGACCCTGAGATTTTTGTCTTCCCAAATATCAGGTAGGAGCTTACAGAGGATGCCAGGGATCTGCTAGCTATGCCATCTCACGACGAATACTTTGTGTGTGTGTTGGACATGGTTGTAGTGTGTTGTGGTATCATGTGTATGACTTGTTTACATTTCTGCACCTTCAGATTTCTGATTTCATTTCGGTGTTTTCGAAACTATAGCATGTTTTCTATTTGTGATTTTGTACTTGTTCTTGTTACGTTTCCGCTTACGAAACTTTAAATTTTCGTTACTTTACGAGTTATTCCTTATTTGTTGTGTAGAATTAGAATTCCATTCTTATGCATTGTGTAGGATGTATATGTGGCCGTGTGGGTCACTTTTACTTTCATTACTTGTCTAAATCCATATTTTGTAGTATGGATAGGCTGTGTGGGCCTTATTATATGTGTTTGTATTCAGGAAATTGTCAGTAATACTGGGAAGGTGCTGCCGAAATTTTTCGAACGGCTATCTTCCGGGTCATGACAAATATAGTATCATGTCTGCACCTGCAAAATTGGAGGCCAAAGAATGCAGACAGTTAGCCAATGGCTAAGTGAATAATCAGAAAAGATGTGCATGAATTTAATTTTATTTAAGAAGGCAAGAAAATAGAGTAGATCATAATTTCTTATTGTAATTTTAAATTCTTCAGTTATCATTGTCTGGAATCAAGTAATATTTTCATATATGAATTTCGTATCTCAACTTAATTATCATTTATTATCATCAATTACGCTTCCCACTGCTGAGGCGTAGGGAACTGCCCTCATCTCATCTATCTCCTTTGATGTTTTAGGACACATCTCCTTAGATAGATGAACTCCATGTCTGAAAGGCAACAAACCTTTCTTAGAGTTTTGCATGCTAAACCGAGCCAATACAGTGTCTATGTATGAAGCTTGGGATAAACACAACATCCTTTTCTTGCGATCCCTTATAACTTTGATCCCAAGGATGTAACCTGCTTCTCCTAAGTCCTTCATATCAAATTATTTTGACAACCATACCCTTACGTCTGATAACACCTTTACACTGTTGCCAATGAGTAGGATGTCATCTACGTATAGTACTAAGAATACCACTACGTTTCCGTCACCCTCTAATACTCATCACCGACGTACCAACCATGTACTCTCCGAGTACCACCCCTATCCGGTGTTGAGGCAGATCATCGACTTGGCTGCGTACTGCCATACAGCCACCATCACCGCGATGGAAATAGGGTATGATAACCACCTATATCAATATATCACAACAAGTCATCTACCATCACGATAGACCCACAACAATGAGATTTACAATCGTTATCATGCATCATGATGAGATGCTCAAATCATAGCAATCAACACCTACCATACTAATCAATAAGCGTAGGTATAAGTCATGATGATCTCAGGTATCATAAGAAAAGAATCATATCAATAAGGATTCAGGTGTCATATCAATGATAGAGACAGTCAAGATTAACAATCCAAGATCAACTGATAGAAGGTCAAGCATTATACGAGCATGAATAACATAAGCAGTATATAGATAACATGCAGGGATAACAACAAGGTAACAAATTACAAGAACTATCAAAGAATCATGCACTGGAAATGAAAAGAACTGTATTGACCAAATACAGTAAATTACCCACCTGATGTATCGAAGATCAAAAACTAGAACCCCCAGAACCCTCGTATATATCAAACTCCAAGTATCACTCAGGGTCTTGCAAATACAATGATAATATCCTAAATACAATGATATAACCAAGAAACCCTAATCAAACTAGAGTTAGTTTAACCCTATTCAATTAAACTAACTCAAGTTAAACGGATCTAACCATTAGATTGTTATTAACAGAGTTTAACTAAACAATTAATTAGTTGTATTAATTAAAATAATTAATACAGCTAACCTCATATTTAATCAAACTCAAGCTAATCAACCAATTTATCCCTAGTTAATCTTCTCAATTATCTAAAGCCTATCGGTTCAACCCTAATTGGATTAAACCAACAATTTAAACAGATTATGAATCAAATAACCTAACCAAATTAGGATTTACCCATAACCTATCTATCATCTAATATATCCAAACAACAGATCCAACAAAAACACCTTAAACTCCATACCATTAACAGATCAGAACCCAATCTACTAATCAAAATCAAAATCAAGAACTCATACAAGAAGCATCGAAGGTTTACCTCAGGTTGAGCCTAATCCTAGATCTTCTTTTGCCCTAACTTAGCTCAATCACGCCGCCGGAATCAACCTTACTGCCAAACAAGAACTGGCATCCCAATCAAACAGTGATCTAATTAACAAATCGAGATCATCAACACCAAAACCCATGAACCAAGCATTCTAACCCTTACCTTGGTTAAAGCCGTGCCCTAGCTCCTTGGTTCTGAAACCTTAGCCAACCAAGGCAAAGCCGCCGGCCGGATCAAGATCCAATCCCCTCTCGGTGGAAACCAAAGAAACGAAAGGGAAATCTGAAAATGGGTTTCACATCAAGCTATGGATCATAAATCCTCTCAAAACCCAAGAGATCTAACAGAATCCATAAACAATCCGGTTAGAACCTCACTTACCGATCGCTATCCTCTCCCTTTGCGTCGTCAATTGCTGCCCAATCAAAGAGATTGCAGCCGAATCCCAGCAAGGATCAAGCCTGAAGTGGAAGACTTAGGTCCCCGGTGGTTTCCTCGTCGCCAGCTCCGGCGGATCGCCTTCGGTTCGTGCGATCGGAGTGAAGAAAAGAGAGAAACAGAGGAGTCGCGGCGTGCATCAGAGGAAGAAATCGCGAAATGGGAAGAGGAACTCGCGGCTTTATCGGATTCTTATTGGATCCAACCTTTAACCTTTAATCCATACCCATTAACCCTTAATCCTAAATATTCATTTAATCCATTAATTAATTAAATCTCTTAAATCATCCATTTAATCAAATAACCTTTTAATTAATCTTTTTACTCTATTATTATTCAATTAGGATTATTTACAATTAAACCCTTAATATTTTCCGGTATTTTACAAGACAACAGAGGGTGACTAGATAGTTGATGAGAAACTTTGGGATGGGGATGAAGATGATAATACTAAAAATCTTTACTGCAATAGAGTGATCGTAAAGAAAAGGACTTTGATATAAGAAAGGAGGCTGGTGGGAGATCCTTATAGAGTTGTTGTTAAGGAATACATTTCTCCAGTAACAAACAATTTTCTTGAAATCCATTTCTTTTGGATTGGAAAGGTACTTGCTGCATACCATATAGAAGATATTATGGCCCTTCCATCTCTTCTATCAGTGTATTCCCTCATGGTTGTCATGCAAAGCAGAATTTCACTTTCTTATTTGATATGGCTAACTCCAAATATTTAGAATGACAGCAGATTTTACACCTACTGTATTGAGCAAACCACTGACAGCAAGCCCTGAAAATGGCCATAAACTGGTGTTTTGGCTGGTGTTGCTGCTGTAGTGTTCTTAGCGATATGTGCAACCTTTATGTTAATTCAAAGACAGAAAAGGATAAATGAACAATCTAAAGGTACTTATCAGCATACTAATCCCTCATATAGCCATATCTTAATTAACATGTTAAATCTCGTTGCAAAATGTTCTGCAGTATTAAAAGGCCTAGATGTGAAGTACATCTTTAGTTATGCTGAACTGAGGGTTGTGGCCGAAGACTTCAATCCTACCAACATATTGGGAGGATGTTTTGGCCCAGTGTCTAAGGTAAGTATATTTAGTTTAGTGGATAACAAGTTTACTTCCCTGCATCATCTGTATAGCATAATTTGGATGGTTAACAAATTTTTTAAGAGCTTTGTGCATTAAGTTTAAAGAAGGAATTCATATTGGTTAATAATTTAATGGTGAAGTGAAAATTATTATTTACTATATTTTTACATTAAGTTACCAATCCTTTATCCATACAATAAGTTGGACCAATTGAAGCAAATTGGCATGTCGAAGAGAATGTTGAAGTTGCCAAGCGCATTCCAAAACTTACAGAGCCACCAGAAAGATTAGAGGTAAAAATAAATATATAATTTGATAGTTTTTCGCTCGTATCATATCGTAGCTATTTGTACTTTTAATGTTTCAAACATTTTTCTCATTGTTAGAATCTCTGTCACTTGAATATTATGTCATATTGATCTTTGCATTTTGAAAGACTCACTGCTGTTAGATATGTTACTTTCACCTATTTGAGATCTCACTAAATGACTTTTGGTATACAAATCTTCTAGTTTTCCAATTGGCATTTCATTATAGTATTGTTCAAGAATTGAAAGATGAAGCAGAATTTGTTTGAGGACCAGCAACAACAGTTAGTATCCGATGTTGAGAAGCTATCTATGTTCCCATGGAGATTATGGAGCACATCATAAATCTTTCTACTGTCGTCGATAGACTTTGCAAACAAATGCGGCATATCATAAATCTTTTTAGTGTCCTCACGACTAAGGGTTTGCTCCTCTCACTAGTCGGGGTGGGATTTGCCCCATCGAACTCTTATTATTTTTGGTCGTGAGATAGAACTCCTCTCTAGTCTAAATGAAATAAATATTTTGGTAATCTGGGCATTCTTATAATTATTTATGGCCGTGGGATTGAACTCCTCTCCCTCTTGGATTATAATCGATATTAAGCTATTTTGAGCTTTTTTATACTTATTATTTTCATGACCGTGGGAGCTTCTTTCCCTGGTGGATTATAATCAATATTCAAGTATTTCGAATATTTTTATTTTTCGCCATGGTATTGAGTTTCTGTCCTTGGTTGAATTATAATCGGTATTCAGGTATTTCGGATATTCTTATTCTTGGCCATGGGATCGAGTTCCTTTTTTTGGTCAGATTATAATTGGTATTCAAGTATTTTGGATATTTTTATGGTTGTGGGTTCGAGCTCCTCGCCTCGATCAATATTCAGGTATTCCAGACATTTTTATTAACCATGGGATCAAGGTTCTCTCTCTAGTCGGATTATAGTCTGTGTTTAGGCAATCTGGATATTCTTCTTATTTATCTTCATGGCCGTGTGATTGAACCACTCTCCTCGATCGGATTATAATTGGATTCATGTATTCTAGCATTTTTATGTGTATTATCTTTATGGTCATTGGATTGAGCTCTTCTCTCGGGTCAGATTATATTTGTTATTCAGGTGTTTCGGACATTCCTATTCGTAGCTGTGGGATCGAGGTCTTCACCCCGGTCAGATTATGATCGGTATTTAAGTATTTTAGGTATTCTGTACATTCTTATACTTATTATTTTTATGGTCGTGGGATCAAACTTCTCTCTCCGTTCGGATTAGAATTGGTATTCAGGTATTTTAGACATTTTTATGTTATTATTCAGAGCCATGAGATTGAGATCTTCTCTTCGGTCAGATTATAATCGATATTCAGCTATTTCAGACATTTTTATTCTTAATTGTGGGATCGAGCTTTTCTCGCCGATTGGATTACAATCGATATTGAGGTATTCTATGCATTCTTATTATTATCTTTATTGTTGTGGGATTGAGCTCCTCTTCTTGTGCAGATTATAATAGATATTTTGGGCATTCATAGTTATGTTTATTATTTTCATAGTCATGGGATTGAGTTCTTCTAACTCTTGATTGGATTATAATCGATATTCAGATATTTCGAACATTCTTATTCTTGATCGTGAGATTGAGCTCAAATGTTTATTATTGCTTTGCGGT
This sequence comes from Curcuma longa, assembly GCF_044706935.1. Classification (NCBI taxonomy): domain Eukaryota; kingdom Viridiplantae; phylum Streptophyta; class Magnoliopsida; order Zingiberales; family Zingiberaceae; genus Curcuma; species Curcuma longa. Next base: position 2,545,615 of record NC_133869.1, read on the forward strand.
CAGATTTTCTATTGGCTACATTTAATTTTACAGTAAAATAAATCCCCTAATACACTATAATTTATCTCCTCTACTTAATGTATCTTAATCCATTCCTTTCCAATTAAACGGTTAACACAACAAGATAACCTATAATCCAATTGCACTTATTCCAATTAAACTCAAGCTAAACTCAGCCAAATCTAAAACTAGCCTAACCAAATCTAATTAACACAAGTTAATTTCAGTCACAAATAATCACATAAATCTAATTAACTCATATCACACTTAATCAGTCGGATCTAAAGCTATCGGAAAAACAACACAACAACCAGTAAACTCATCTCACAGAACAGCTAATGCGGTGAATCATTTAACAATTGGAATAGATCGATCCCAATGCAACCCTAGCTTCATCGATCCCCAATAGCAAGCAAAATCTAATAGAATCAACACATAGGAATCTCAACATCCCAACCACGAACAAATCCAACAGAACCAAAATCCTAACAAAATCCATAAATCCGATCACCGTCCTCAACATCCAAATAACCACAAAACCTATCCAATAACAAAACCTAACTAGCTTCAAAGAAACTCTTACCTCACAGATCCGTTGCCCTAGAATCTAGCTAAGCTCCGATTATCACGTCCCGTGAGGCGGCAGTTCGAAAAATTTCGGCAGCATCTCCCCTGTAACAATTCAACTTTTCCTGAATACATACTAAGTACAGGCCCATACGGTCATCTACAATCCAACATAAGTAAATACAAGATTGAATTACATAAATAAGGGCTCACACGGTCACAACTACATATACACACATTCACCATATCAACCACCACCACAAATCCATATATAACAACGGAAATGCTAAAACACATCGATAGTGCATTAAAATCCAATGACCAACTCCACAAAACCACACATCGAAGACAATATGAACGATACAAACAAATACTAGTTGAAAACCACAAAAGAAACGAATGTCTCCTGCTGTAGTGAGATGAGGGCAGTCTGGCAGAACTCCAAGCTTCACGCAACATCCTTATCTACTATCTGAGGAGACACAAAATCTTAGGGTCTGGGTGGTGAGTATAAAAATACTCAGTTGATATTAGAATGAAAGTACATAATATGACAAGGTATTAAAGGAATATAAGCATGAATATCAAAAGGTATATAGTTTCAACATGATACTACATGAGCAATATCAACATACAATATGATAATCATGTATGTCATGTCATACAAATATAGCAGTCATATAACAAGTGCATAATCATATAACAACAAATGCATCAGCCATAAATGCAGTAAATAACAACAAATGCATGCAACATGGTCATTATCTGCACTTACCACCCCCAGTCACCCAACCGATGCAATGAAATGGGGCGCCAAACAGGACAACTGCATACCCTCTAACAACATACCACTATATGTGAGTGGAGAGCGGGGAAAATATCACCGTCTGCCGTCAACATCCCCAAACACCCAACCTGTGCAGTGAACTGGGATGCACGACAGGAATCACCTGCTCCAACAACAGACCACTACATGCGAGGGGGAGGGGCAGTCTTCAAGAGAGCTATCTAGCTAATCCTGGTAGCATCCAATCTGTGCAGTGCTATAATGCTCTCACCCAACCTGTATAGTGAGAGTTAACAACAACAATATGCTACGATATATAATTCAACATATAATAATTATATCTACTAGGACATACTCAACATTAACCAGAACAAATTATTACAGATTAACAATGAATATTGAGATTGTATGGATGATGAATAGATCATATCAAGGTCAACGGTAAGTGTCAAGCAACGAATTAATAAAGGTAGCAACAAGATAATTAATAAAGGTCAACGGTAAGTCTTTAGGAGAGCTATCTAGCTAGTCCTGGTAGCACCCAACCTGTACAGTGCTATAATGCTCTCATCCAGCCTGTGCAGTGAGTTAACAACAACATACTACAATGCACAATTTAACAGATAATAATTATATCTACTAGGACATACTCAACATTAACCAGATTAAGTTATTACAGATTAACAACGAATATTAAGACTGTATGAATGACGAATAGATCATATCAAGATCAACGGTAAGTGTCAAGCAACGAATCAATAAAGGTAGTAACAAGATAATTAATCAGTACTACGAAAAGAAGACCTGTGTTGACCAAGCATAGGAGTACCCGTCTGGTGTGACGCACGTCAAAATCAAAACCTCTTCGTATAATAGGATCTATAAATCAAGGTCCTGCAATTTACATAAAATGCAACACTCTCTTAATACAATATTATATTAAATTTTACGCCAAAGTAAACCTCATCCGAATCTCACATCTCAATCGAATTTAACTTAACCAAACTCATTGGGACTCATGCTCTCTTAATCACAATCGAAATTCAAATTCCACCTGATTTTCAACAGAACAAGAACAATCTATAGTTCGAAAATCAACAGTAGTGATCAAATCCAACAAGCTCTGGTTCCATCGAATATTACAGCAAAATTAGACCGAATCGATGGTGAGATCATCTACATTCGAATCAGCTCCAACTCCAATTGGTTTCCAACAAAAACACAATTCACAACAACCTCATCGTAAATATCCTCCAATCTCATTGAACCTAACAACACCAAATAGGCTACGAACAGATCCGGGAAGAACTAGCAAAGCCCTAAATCTAACAGAATCTCACAAAATCCCTCAACAAATCAACCTCATCATCCAATGGAAACCCACAGTAGCTAAACAAGTCCAATCTACCCATTCGGAGCACAACCTTAATCCAGAAACTAAACTTTGGTTTGAAATCGGAAGATAATAACAAAGGCATACCTTGTACGAACAACTCACAACAAACCCTAGGTTTGCTCCGGGGAAGACAGCAGGGAAGGAAGAAAGAGGAGAACTCGCGAAACGTGACCATTGCTGTGGATTACTTCAAATCAGAACAAGAGGAAGAAGAAATTGGTTTGGATCAGTGGAATGAGGAGTGAAGGAGGAGGATTCACCGTGATTTCCCTCAACCAAATTTGGTTGCTCAACCCTTCGACGACAAAGATGCTGGTCTTCCCCATGTGGCGGCAGTGGGTGGTGATCTTCACGCGGTAGCAATGGTAGGGACGGCAGGATCGGTTGTTGTGTTGCCAGAAGCGACTGCAAACGTCGACCGCTGACCGCAGGGGCGGCATACGTGGGTACGCTGCGGCGAACGGTTGACGCTATTGCAAAAAAAAGGCGTCGGCGATCGGAGCTACTGCGATGCGACGAGCCGATAGAGCGTCGGAGGGCTATTGAGGCAGCCGAGAGAGCGGCTGACAAACACACGATCGACGAGCAGTATGGTGGCGAGATCGCGACGGAGCAGGGCAGAGGAGGGAATCGAAAATCGCAGAATGGGGAAGAGGCGAATCACATCTCTTAGGGTTTCTCACCGTGGGCCTCTTTAAAGCCCCCCGTTCCGAGTTCTCTGCCGTCGGATGTGGGCTGCGCGCGAAGATGTCGCGGGCGTCGCGGTTGCGAGGCATGTGGAGCTGGCGAATAGGGAAGAAGTCGCGGTAAATGCCAAAAATCAGGATTTTAGTTATTTTGAGGAGTAACAGTAACCTTTAATCGGGATTAGAATTTAGGCTAAATCGGCTTTAAAATTTAGGGTCTACTGTAATAATTTATTTGCTTGGTTCATGCCAAAACTCTCTTTCATCACGAACCAAATTAAGTTAGTTGAATTTGGTTCAAAATTGATCCACTAAAAGTTCTCGCATATCTTACATTTACTAACCTAGTGGGTTTGGACTTTAATGATTTACGTATTTAACCAAATTCTAACTCCAAGCTCATTAACCTAAATGGCTTGATTAATTTTGGGACTTCAACCCACTTAATTCGGCCCAATTAAAAATTCAGCCTTTAATTGATTAATTCTAATCCTAAAATTTCTAGGATATTACACCGATTCTTCCTTCGGTCAAAGTTGTCGTCCATCACCGATCAACTCGCGAGCTCGGGCGAAGAATACCGATCGCGGCTTTACAATGGGATTTAACGGGTTTCGGGTTAACGGGTTTAAAACAGTCCAGATCTGATCCACTTGATTAAGTGGGCTGATTAAATGTGTTTCAACAGTAAATGCAAATTTGAAACCCAATCCATTAACAACTTAGACTTCAATAATATTCATTAGAGGTAAAGTTTAATGAACTTGTTTATCTCATTTGATCCTCCAATGACTCAGACCAATAATAATATCAATTTATTTTCTAACTAACCCTCTTAATTCTAAATTAAATGGTCATACCTCACAAATCCAATTGGATGAGTAAGATAATTGTGTATGATTCCATCATCTAGAATTGTAGGAGAAAAGATAGATAATATTCCAACATAATTCTAAAAAAAAAGAAGGGTTGGAGAGGTTATAGTTAGAGTATAATATATGTAATAATGTTTATAGGCTCTAAACCCCTATCTATTTTTCTAGGAATTATTCTATGCCAGAATCAATTAAAAAAAATTAGGATGGTTTACATTATGGAAGAAAAGAATGGATATGTGATATTAGAATCACATTGAATATTCTTTAGTTATATGAGATAAGTCTATCCTTAATATCGCTATATTACATAACTATATAATATTTATTTATTTTTAGTATTGTTTATTTTATTTATTTATTGATAATTAATTATTTTATTAATATAATTAATTAAGTATTTAATAATTAATAATTATTAGTTAATAAAATGAAATAAATAATTAATAAATAAAATTTTAATTTAAGTTAAGACATTAATAATTAATATCTATTGGTACTTTTTTATTACATAATATGTATTACATATTAACTTTTTTATTACTATTACATATTAATATATATTTTATTATATTAATTTTTATTTATATTGGATTAATTTGGTATTAAATTAATTTGAAAATTTGATTGATATTGATGGCTAGCTCACACTGCACTTAGATTCAATATCAGTCCTCTTCTAGCAATTTTTTTTGAATGAAAAAATAAATAAATTTAACAATAGTGTAGTGTAGTATAAAATGAAGAATTAAATGAAAGAATAATTTAAAATAAAGAAATACAATAGTTACAACTGTATGCATATGGATTTACAAAAATTTTATGATAGTTAAAAACTAAAAACAAGATAGTTCTGACGATTCCGTTTTTTAATTTAGTAATTAATATTATTATTTCAACTTGGAGTTTTTAGTTACTTTGACCGCTGGATCTTAATTAAAAAAGTCATAATTGATTGGTTGATTGTATCATTAACCATTTCTTCTTTTTTGTTTTGTGTGAGGAACTTACCATGAATCCACTGATTTCTGCCGCTTCCGTTATTGCTGCTGGATTGGCCGTGGGGCTTGCTTCTATTGGACCTGGAGTTGGTCAAGGTACTGCTGCAGGCCAAGCTATAGAAGGTATTGCGAGACAACCGGAAGCAGACTGGTTGTGGGTAAAATATTCTTAAAATATAAAAAAGTAATTTATTAATTGGTAATCAATTAATTAGTTATTGCTTGGTTCCTAGCATGGATTCGAATTTTAAGCTTACTAACTACGGGATGGAAGATCCCCCTTTGGATCACTAGATTACTTTGTTGTAGGGCGCGGAGTAATGATCCCCCGATGTGAGACATTTGTCAGATGCTTGCACGAGTTCTGTAGTGAGCAGTTGTATCATGCATATGCGCATCATGTGCATGATATATATGTATTAGACCGCACTGATATTACATTTTGATTGTCTAGGGATCTGCCAGCTATGCCATCTCACGACGAGGACTTTGTGTGTGTATTGGATATGGTTGTAGTATGTTGTGGTATCATGTGTATGACTTGTTTACATTTCTGTACTATCGAATTTCTGATTTCGTTTCGATGTTTTTGAAACTATAGCATGTTTTCTATTCGTGATTTCGTACTTGTACTTGTTACGTTTCCGCTTACGGAACTTTGGATTTTTCGTTACTTTACGAGTTTATTCCTTAATTGTTATGTAGAATTAGAATTTCATTCTTATGCATTGTGTAGGATGTGTATGTGGCCGTGTGGGTCACTTTTACTTTTATTACTTGTCTAAATCCATATTTTGTAGTATGGATAGGTCGTGTGGGCCTTATTATATGTCTGTATTCAGGGAATTGTCAGTGATACTGGGGAGGTGTTGTCGAAATTTTTCGGACGGCTATCTCCCGGGTGGTGACATAATAAGTTTTTGGTCGCCATAAGGGGATGCCTTGATTAATTCTAGTTCAATGAAGAACCAACAAGTGAGAGCCTCACCATGCTTTAGATTGAAAATATGCTAAAGATCCATGTGTTGACGTCACACCCTTTATTTATAGCTATAGAACCTAAAAACTCTAAAAGGAAAAGAAAGACCATTTAGTAAAGGCCTATATGGACTACTTAGCTATTTTAAGCTTATGACATCATTACAACTCAAATAAAGCTAGAAATTGAGCCTACATATCTCTACTACATAAACATGAGACTAAGTGACTACTTAAACCCATTCAAGGCTTGAATTAAGTTGACTAAGCCGCATGACTTGCTCTTGGTCAAACTTCTTCAATTGTAATTTTGTCTTTCACATCTTCAATTAGCAAATTAAGTGCTTCCTTCATCTTCTTAGCCTTAACTCTTATAATTGGACCTTCAATGATGCATAATGGATCATTAACAACATCTAGAGCGGGTTGAGTATGATCCATATTAGGTTGTTGGGCAACTTGTTCACTTGGTTTGACTCCATCACCGACACTGAGATGACTTTGGTACAGTGGCACTAGAGAAAGGAGTACCAGATGAAAAAATGGAGAGATAGGAGAGGAGAGGAGTTGTGACAAAAATTAGAGAGGGGAGAGGTAGAGAAGAAAAAGAAGAGTATCATGAGACAGACAACCATTGACGATAGGCACTACGACAGACAATAACTACAATGGGGTGTGTGAGGATGGAGGCGGAGAGAAAGGTGCAAAGATGAATTGGGGAATGAGAAAGGAAAGAGAAAAAAGGGTAATCATTATATTTAATTATTTAACTCCATCAAATTTTAAATTGACTTCCACTCAATTTTCCAAACTTAAACTATTAATTTAATTTAATTAAATAAGTCATTACAGAATTTTGAAAAATTAAAATGTAAAATATTTTTAAAAATATTTGAATAGGGTAATATAGATATTTTATGTTCTAACTTCTACATTTAAAGGTAGTGATTAAAAAACCAAGTTTTGGAATGCTTTGATTAAATAAAAATCTATTTAATTAAATTTACAAAATTATTTCCATGCTATCGCAGTAAATAATACATGCATAGTCTTCGGTAAGATGTCTTGTGATTTTGGACACATCCTAGTGTTGATCTTTTTTTGAAATTTTTGGAGTAAACAAACACTAAATCTCTGCTACTCAATATTACATTCCTTCCATTACTTAGGACCTATTAAAATAATTACTTAATTATTTAAAAATGATTGATTAATTTCATATTCTTTTTCAAAATATTTGATCATACTAAAATTGTTGTATTCATTTTGTGTAGGATCAATGTGACATGCTAGAGGGGGGTGAATAGCATGTCGTTGCTTTTCAAAATCGTTCATTTTTCTATCAAAATACTAGCAGCGGAATATTAGAAAACACACAGGGGACTCGCGGATTTTTACTTGGTTCCTAACCCCCAGGGTTACATCCAAGGCCTATATACGAGAGGCGCCCGTCCACTAGTGGTCTCCTTTTCGAACGTTGTTCGGAGGCGGAGAACCCCGTCTTATAGTCCGTGTAAGCAATACAAATAATAGAAAGGAAGTAAGACAACAATAATAAAAATAAACACTTGTGTAGAGCCGATCCGGAAGTCCTGAGCGTCGCGCACTCCTCCTGGAACTTCTCCAGTTGCAAGCGTTTGGCCTCAGTTGCATTCAACGACACCCCTAGTCGAAGAGGGAAACTTATGAATTGATTGCTCTTGATTATGCACGTGCCTCTCTTTTATAGGCTGCTTGAGTTGACTCAACCGGGATCTGAGTCGACTCTAGGTTCCTTTTTCTCTGTGAGCCAGATCAACTTTCTACCGCTCGAGTCGACTCCACTATCTTGAGTCAACTCCAATCCCTCTTGAGTCAACTCCAGTAACTTTTTTCTCAGGTTTGAAAGGCCTCTGAGAGAGCTTCAAAACGCATCCGACCTTGCCTCGTTCTGAGTCCCGAGTCAAAAGTTATGGCCTTTTGAAGTTGGACTGCTCATGTGTTGCCCCTGCATCATGGTTCCTGCAAAATAAGCATGCAAACAAAGCAACACAACCTACCCTTATTTTGTGGGTCTAACTTCAGATTTCTACTGAAATCCTGGATTAGTCTGACACCTACCATTCCACTCCGGGAACGCGCCCTAACCCACTCCACTCAGGAGAATTTACCTTTGCCAACCAAGTCCTCCTGACTTGTTAAACTTTTGCTTGGTTCTGTCCTCAGCCCCTAGAATTTGTGCTGCGGTTTGGTCCTCTCTGACCAGCCTAGACTTCTGCTGCGACTCGATCCTCCAGATCAGCCCAGACTTCTGCTGCGACTCAGTTCTCCAAACCATCCAGACTTCTACTGCGATTCGGTCCTCCAGACCAGCCCAGATTTCACCTAGTGCTTCGACTTTGGCAAGACTTCCGCCTGATCCTCCAAATTAGGACTTGCTCGTGCCTAGCCGCAACTAGGACTTTCCCTTGCCTAGCTTCACTTACCAGGACTTTCCTTGCCCAATCTTCCAGATCAGGACTTTCACTGCCTAGTCTAACCGACTAGGACTTCTCGCTAGTCATCTGGTCTGACTAGACTTCACTCACTTAATCCAAACATCAAGTCTTGTTTGGATCAACCCTTGGTCAAACTGACCAGACTTAGGTGTATTGTTAAACATCGAAACCCTAGGAAAGAGATCTAGTGCTTCTTGCACCAACAATCTCCCCTTTTTAATGTTTGACAATTTCTTAAGTTAATATAGGTCAGGGTTTAATTATCTAGGAGAATTCTATATGATTAACTTAAGTTCCCTTCTCCCCCTTTTCATACATAAAAAAGATTTTAAGTTTAAGCTCATTCACTCTTGCACCAACAATAATAGTATCCCTATGGACATAACTAAGTCTTGACAATTCTTGAAAGACCATAGTAGATTTCAAATAATAATTTTTCAATTAATTTTAAAACAATATACTTATTTATTTAATTATTTTTTAAAAAATATTTTCAATATAATTTTAATTTTTAAAATAGATTTTGAAGATATTTTTCAAATTAGTTTTCAAAAGTATTTTCAAATTAAGTTTTGAAAAGGGTTTTTCACAATAGTTTTTAAAATAGTTTTTCAAAAGAATTTTCAAAATAAGTGTTCTAGTCATTATTCTTTTAATTCAGAATCTCCCCCATAACCTGACACACCCTTAGGGCTCTTTGTTGATCACAAAGTAATCTCCTTGTGTGTCTTAGGCTTTGACTCAAATTAAAAGAATAATATATAATAATTTTTAATATGATTTGAGATAGAGTATTTTTTAAAAATAAGTGTTTTCAACATAGATAGATTTTTGAAAAATTACTTATTATCCTTTTTAAATTAGAATCTCCCCCTTAACTAGACAGGTCCACAGGTGAAAATACTGAAACTTTTAGGGGTTAAATTATAAATAATTTAATCCTAATTGGGTATGATTAGAAATTTTATTAGTGGAAAGGGAATGAATTCGTCTTATGAAGACGAAATGAACAAAAGTGGTTCCGTTCAAATCAGAGGTCATTTGGTTGGTGAACCAAATGAACCAAGATTGAACCAAATTGAACTAATTCGGTTTGGTTCGTAATAGAAGAGGTTTTAATAAGATAAAAAGGATGAAAAGATTCATCTTGTGGAGACGGATCAAACAAAATTGGTTTGAGTCAAATCGGGATTCGATTGGTTAGTGAACCAAGCGAACCAAGATTAGTCCGGTTTGCTACAGTAATGGCTTGAACCAGAACCCGGTTTGAACTCAACTTTTAATAGGTATTGGTTGGTTATAGGATCCGAACCCGTTAACCACCAAACCCGCCCATTAAGAAACCATAAAATGCACAGAAGTCACGATTCTCCCGAGCTCTTCATTCCTCTGCTTCGTCGCTCTCTTCCTCTGTTCGTCCTTCGTCGTTCCGATCGCGCGTCCACGGCGGAGCTCCGACGGTGCCGGCGACAAGAGGAGGTCACCAGAGACAAGGAAAGAATCCGAACTTGCTCAAAGGCGTCTAACATGGCAACTTCTCAATAAGGTAGATCTCTTTTTCTTTCCAAGAAGTAGATCTCACTGCTTAGCGAGTGGAGAGTCAGCACTCGGATTATGCTGGTGCCCTGGGAATGCTGACTTGAGTATGCTAGGATAGGAAGCTAATTCAACTAGGAATTTATATTATAAGGTCTTTCTTTTCCTTAAGGATTTCATTTCTTAACGCGATTCAGTAAGTCGATCCTAATACTAGAGTAATGGAGTGACTAACCCCAGTCTTGACACAAATGGGCTTTCATACTTAAAGAAAGCACTGTGGGGAAGTCAGGGGGGAGTCTTGGTAGCGAGTCTAAGAGCAAGCCTTTTTGTAAGCAATTTCGTGACACCGGTGAGGAATCATTGTCACAAGGCGTAAGAAAGAGGGAACTGAGTTGATGTGGGATAGAGCTCCATTAGGTAGTTATTCAAGGGAGTTTAGTCTAAGGCTGACTGGTGGGCTTTGCCATCCTGTTCCAACAAGGGGGGATTGCGGGGTCTTCTCAACGATTGAGATCTATGTTGCTGGCTCTCTGCTGTATTCTATTCTTTCTGGAGGGTAGGGCGTTGTATGACCAGACAAGAAAGCGGCTGGCTACCCCAGTCTTGTCCAGTAACCATTCTGAGTGGACGTATGAACTTAGAGGAAACCGAAAGACCTTTTTCAATATAACCTTTTCCATCGGCCGAAGGGGATCAGTACAAGACGGCGGACTGAACTCTATATGAGCTAACAGCCAAGAAGAGTGAAAATTAACACTCAACTTCCTGACGGGAAAATGCCCAGACTAGTCCTCAGTTTCAGGTGTGGAAAGACCCCTTGCTCCTGTGACTTCTACCTCTGCCTCTGCTGCTTCTTAGTCAGGCTAACTACCCGCCTTGCTGCTGATTCTCTTGCAGCTTATTCTCCGGTTTCGATGGAATCTCTGTTTTACACTCCTCTTCTAGAGCTCTTTTCCTCCTTTCCTAGGAAACTCCTAAACTTAAGAGCCGCTTTCTTCCTTTCCTAAGTCGAGTTAGCTTCAACACTCCTATCCCCATCGATTGGAACTGGAAACATCTTCTCCTTCGGGCCCCTTCTAAAGGTCGGGAAGTGTGTTTCCACCTTCTTCCTTTCTCGTTTCCACTCCTAACCCCGTTAGTCAATCAGTTGGAAGGGCCTAAAATAAATATAAACGCGAATGATAATGACGCCCTCGGTTGAGTACCCAATTTTCTAAGCTCCCAGATATAGAAACCCTCTTTCAGCTGATTATATGGTTCTCTCCTTTCGGGTTTAGCCGCTTCTTCGTTCCTTGGCTCGGCATCTTCTTCTTTTCTTTTTGGAAACACCTCTTTGTCGAGCTTCTTTCTAACCTCTTCCTATTTGGAAAGCGACTATATTTGAAGGGCCCCTTTCCTTTCTCCGTCTACGGCTAAAGAGCCATCGAAATGCAACTTTGCTTAAGACTTTTCATTCGATTTTAACTACTCCGGACTATTTGGAAAAGGCCTTGAGCCTGGTCCGAGCATTGACTCATAAATCGATTTGATTGACCTAGCTCCTCATCCCTTTCACTCACTGAACACCAAACCCTGGAAGCAATCGTCTCATTCCTTTGATTACGGAGTTCAGCCAGTTCGACTTGTATGTCTTACTAAGAAAGCTAGGTTTGACTTTTGCAATGCCTTACAGAGGAGTGCTGGCCCTCTGCCCGATAGGAGATCAAAATGTGAGAATGAGTCCTTCTTTTCTTAGCCGCTTATGCGACCAATGGCGCCCAACCCTAATGCTTGTTACAAGCTCAAGACTGAAGACCAAGCCCTCTACCACTTCCTTTAGCCATGGATCAATTAGTCTTAAAGGGCATTCTCAACCTACGTCTTAAAGCAATGGGGCACCTCTCCATTTTGCATGCTTTCTCCTCATCGTATGCATCTGCTGGTACTGAGCCTGAGCTTGACTTCCTCCCTCAATCCCTATTACCTGGTCTTAGAGAGTCCGATTATGCTTCCAATGGAAATCCTTAACTGCTGCTTAAGCCTTAGAAGAAGGGAATTCTTGCCTTTCTCATAGAACTTGGGTATATGCTTTGCTAGACTAGATATCGAAGCTCTACATCATTCATAGATGCTTTCTTTTTGATTGCCCTCCCGTCTTTACTTCACTTAGGAGAGACCTTGAAGGCCTTTTTATATATTATAGAATGCCTTCTGATCTTGCCAAGCTGTCTAAGAGTCCGTTGTTTAGCTAGATCTATTTATTAAAGAAGGGATTAGCCAATCTTAGAAAGTGGGGGGTTTGTTTCATTAAATAGTGTGTTCCTCCCTCTGAATTCTGCTTAGAGGAGTAGCCCTTTTGAGCCGGATTGCTTTCTTAAGAGAAAGAGTCGTAGCTGAAAAAGAACCTCTTGTTCGAGCTATTGGTTCGGACTCGTTCTCTTCTCTTCCGGTTTTAGAGTACATCGAACCTATTAATTTCTCTCTCGCGAACGAAAATCCCTTGCCTGAGAGCTTCCCTTGAGCTTACCCATAGATTGCACCTAACCTAACCGGAAATGAAACCTATCAGAAGCGAAGAAAGCCATAAGAAGGTTAGTGAAATCCGGACACATTCCCTTGGCTTCCCTTGAGTACTTGAACCCGAAAGCATTCCCTTCGGTTAGGTTCTCAACTCTTCCCTTAATGGACCTTTCCCTTGAGTTTATTCCGGCTCACCTGGTTCCTGGGATGTGATAGGTTGGCTGGTTTATTCCCAGTGATGTGATAGGCTTGGGTTGGCTTCCGTTCGGTTGTCTTTCTTCGTTTCGCTTCGGTTCTCTTAACTTAACCGGACATCGGATTCCCGAGTGGGGACGTAGAGATAGGAAGACCAGATACATTCTCTTAAACATGTCCTCAAGCTCATGGAACCAGCTCAAGGGAAGGGCTATAGTGAACGAGCTCCCGTGAATCCGTCAAGTCAAGGTCCCTTGGATCAACCCGAGTCCAGTTCTTCTTTTAAGGCCCTGTATATATATTTGCTCTTCCTTTCGTTCCCGAGTCCACTTTTAAGGCCCTGTATATATATTCTCCAACCCGACCGCATAAGAGATTAATTATCAGAAGTCAGAGGCCAAGGGAAGAGTCGTAATGGTTTAATCAGTAAGTCCATTCGCCGGGGCCCCCATAAGTAGTGGTGAATTCGATCGAAAGGGGAACTCGACTTAAACTTAAAGTAAGCTCTTCTGAGTAGAAGAGTAGCCGAACCGAAGGGTATCAAATTACTCATACATAAACCTTAGGGAAGGTAGTTCAAGCTCTTAAGAGTCCAGTTGAAGTTGAAAGAGATGAAGCGTCCCCTCGGGTTGGGTTAAGAGAATGATAGTCAGATTCCCGAAGGTTAGGATTGATAGTCAGCTTGGGTTAGGTTATCTTCCCATCCCTTCCCTGAGGATAAATGAGGAGAACTTATTCCCTTGCTGCTAATGCCCTTTCCTTCCCTTAAAGGCTTTCCGCGAGAATAATCCTTTCTGTCGTCCGCTTCCCTTGGGTTAGGTTTAAGAGAATGCTTCATCCGGAATTCCCCTAAAATAAATATAAATTCCGAGGAGCGCATGAGTTCATATCCGGGTCAAGGGAAAACAAACTATAGAGATTCTTCCCTAAGGTCTGGTCCGGCTTGGGGTTCCCTTCCGGCGTCGTAATGGTTTGGGTTCGGACTCGTTCTCTAATCTTCCGGTTCGGTTGTCCGTCAAGGTCCGTTGGATCAACCCGAGTTTCCATGAACTGCTACTGTGGAAGCAAAGGGTTTAGTTCCCTGAGCTAAGGTCCGGTTGTATTAGTTTGAGATTCCCTTCCCTCCTAAATAGGTGAACCTTCCAAGATCATCCTGTGGCTCTCGGGAGAGCCTTTCGGTCGGAATGCGCTTAATGAAATGCCTCACTCTGACCTTTCCCGTTCAGTTCCTTCTAAGTAAAGAGTGATAGGGAAAATAGCAAACGGAATTTATATTTATTTTAGGCCATACTATAATATAAGTTAAAACACGCGGAGATCAAAAATCATATTCTATTACTTCCCTAACCGCCTTACCGAAGCGAAGATTAATTGTAGTTCATCAGCTCTATGTCACATCGAGCAGAGGGCATAAGTTAAACTTAATAGGATTTTCCCTTCGGTTCGGATTGATAGAAATATAACCTAAGGTCCGGACACATTCCCTTGGCTGCAGTACAAGTGCGACTGATGAATAGTTCCCCTAACCTAACCGAATGGAAGGGTTTAGGTGCGTCTGCCGGAACAAGGGTTTCAACCTATCTCTTGGGATGGGAAAGAAACTCTACCAAGAGGAGAGGCCAGGCTCAGTCTCAGAAGCGAAGCCAACCTCAAGGCAAGATTAATAGTCCTCTGAAACCTGAAGCGAACCTAACCTCAAGGGAAGCTCTCGGTCGATCAGTCGAATAGATGGGAACTAACAATCTGTACAATAAATATGTAGTAGGCTTTGGATACCGGATAAAGACAGAAGTGAATGGAAGGAGTTCATATAAGCCAAAAAGAAGTTCATATGAAGCGTAGAATGATTTTTCATCTAAGGCTTCCGATGGAGAGTCGGAATTCATTAGGCTTTGGATACCGCTGTCGAATGGAAAAAGAAGAAAGAAGTCAGTTCGCTTTCCATTTCACTCACTGCTTTGGATACCGTAGTCGTGAATGGCCCACTCTTTGAATTCACTCTTTTCTCTTTCCAAAAAATCAGTGAATGGGAAGAGATCCTTATTCATAAAATCAAGATTAATTGTCAAATTCACTTATCTTGGCCTCATTCCTATATCAGTCCTCTTTCTCTTTCCATTCACTGGTCAAACTAGTTTCAATAATGTTACACCAGGATGATGCATGGCAAATTGTCGGGATAGCTCAGTTGGTAGGTCGCTCTAGTACGATAGGCGTCTGCTTGCCCTAAAATAAATATAAGTTCCGAAGATCGTTAAGCATGAACTCTTTTCCGAATGACCCGACTATCTTCTTAGTTTCCCTCTTGGGATTAACTCAGTCTCTTTCAAGAGGTGCGCAGCCTTATTGAATTGAACCAAAGGCAACACTACTGTAATATCACTTTCACCCTCAGAGACCGGATCTTTTCGTATCTTGTTGGCTGGGTCGGTCCTATCCCGGAGCCTCGTGCGCGAAGCCTTACGCTCCAATAAGGTTAGGAGCCAGGAGCGAAGGCGTCCCTTCCATAGGCGTAATAAACCTTCTATAGGCGCTCTTTCCATAGGTGCCGAGTCTCCTCTGGCCAGGTCCCTCTTTTGGAGTTTATATATGTTCCTTGGTCTAGCTCCTTAAGATATAGGCATCCGTGTTGATAGGCATCCGCGTGTTATGTAGTAAGTTAAGATGTTTATAGGCGGTAAGTATAGTAGGACTCTCCACAATCCCATTCCTTAGGGTTTGAAAGGACTAGAATGGAACTCCTAACAGAAGTTCAAGGTTAGCGCACCTTACCGAAGTAAGAATAAGTCGGGGTCAGTTTGTGCCTAAGATCCTTCAAAATCAGTCTATCATCCTTCGTCACGACGTCTTGAATTAATCAAAGTCAGGTTGTTTTATCCGTGATTTGAGCTTCAAAGGTTTTTCCCAGAGCTGACAGCGAAAGCGGAGTCCGTAGCAGAGTACTTTTCACTTCCCTTAGGAAAACAAACTCTCTTCCCATCGGACCGGCGGTTGTATTCCCTTCTGATAGGTCCCGCTCCGTGGGCTTCGCTTCGGAATCTTGAGTTTCCCTTGCTGCTAAGTTTGCTTCCGGTTCCTATGATCTTGCTGCGCTTAAAGTAGGCGTATCTTATCCAGTCCTTTGACTTCCCCTATTAACCCAAGGGAAGCGAAGAGGGAAGCCTAAGCCGAGTTATAAGATAAGAATCTCACTTTCATGCAAGAAATGTATACTCAAATCTTCCTCTCCTCCTGATTTTCTTTAATTTAAGTTTTCCTAGTGTAGAGTGCATGATAGTTTTTTGATCTTTGACCCCCACATTATATTTAGAAGCAGTGAGATCCTCATTAGAAGTTTTCCCCGTGATTTGAGCTTAAAAAATCTTTGTCTCCGTAGCATTTCATTACACCTATTTCTCTCCTTCTCCTAACCAGTGAGTAATATCCCAAGCATTTCGCCAGCCAAGGTGTCCGGATAATCTGGTTCGGTTGGGTTAAGCCCTTGGGTTAAGAGATCCGGGTTCGGCCACTTACTATAATTTGCAAAGAAAATCGTACTATAAGGATTCAGGGTTAAGAGATCCCTTCGTACAGGTTTCTTCGGTAAGCCAGTACTAAGGTGAGCAGGAAGAGCTCACCAGCCGGAACCCCAAGGGATGCATCAGAAGGTTCCCTAACCAGTTCATTCGAAAGAAAGGTCAACTTAAACTAAACTTAAAGGAGTGCAAGGTCAACTTAAACTTAAAGGTAAACTACAACAACTTCAACTGGATCAGCTGGAGGGATAACTGAAACTGCCTAAGCTGGAGGTTCAACTGCTTCATAAGAAAGAGATAGAGAATGAAACCTTTCCGCTGCAGGTAATTAAACTTAAGACTTTCCGCTTTTAGGCTTCCCTTCCCGCTCCGTTTGAATATGCTACTTTCACTCTACATAGCACCTGGTGGTGTCCATTCCTAGTCTTTTTTGCTTCGCCTACTAATGGGTATTCTCTTCTTAGGAGCTCATCTAAGATCTAACATTTTGACTGCAACGCCGGACGAACTCAACTCACTCTACTCTAATAGCACATGGAGCTAAACGTACGAGGAGAGACTGGATAGGAAGTATGAGTAACTAAAGCCCTCTGAATTAACAGTTTACCTCCAGCTCCAGAAGCTGCTCCTGTTGATGCACCAGCTCCAGTTGATTCTCGTGAGGGTAGGGTATTCGACACCAGCTCCAGTTGATTCATATTTTATAACTCGTCCCTTCGGTTAGGATTGGATTTGAAGAGTCATTTTCAACCCTTAGGTTTGCATCCCTGGTTAGGTAGGGTTCTCCCTTCGGAGAGTTTAGGTTGGCTTCACTTAAGATAGGTTTATTCCATTCCGCTTAGGTTATCTTCGCATGGTTTCTGAGATCCAGATTTAACTTACCGCGTAGTGGGGTCAAACTACTATCTTCCCCTCGGTTAGAGTACTTAATCTTAGCTTCTCCAGATGGTGTACTTTGAACTTCCCTTAGCATAGGTGCAATCCAATCCGGTTAGGTCCAATCCATAGGGTTAGGTTAGGTTAGGTGCATAGGGAATGTCCCCTACTGAGCTCACCTGGCTTGCTTCATATGGTTAGGTTGGGTTTCAACTTCCCGGTTTAATTAAATTAACTCTACTGGGATTTGCTACTCTAGGGAGGAAACAGAAAGATTCATTCGATCGAAAGCTAAAGGAAAGGTGAACTCAACTTAAACAACTACTTAAACAACTTAAACTGAAAGATAAGATTCGGAAAGAGACTCTTATTCCAGAGATTAAACCTGGGGGAAGCTAAGGGAAAATACAACAACTTAAATTAAAACTTCCGGTTTGAAACACTTTTGCAGCTATATGAGATCAACTTGCAAAACTACTTCCAGAGCAACTTATGCAGGCCTCTTCCATTCGGTTGTCTTAGCTTCAGATAGGATTGGTCTTTCTCTTTCCCTGGGATCTTCAGATGCTTAATGGACCAGAAGTTGGTATTCCGGTTAGGTTCGGTTATGGCTTCGCTTCAGATAGGATTGGTCTTTCTCTTTCCCTGGTATTTGATCCCGCTCCGTGGGGTTGGCTTCCCAGACGGGCGAATGAGCGAGTGCATTCTCAGTCTCACTCCCTGTTTAGGGTTAAGATAAACTCTTCCCTTAAAGGTTTATTAGCTTCGGTAAGGTGGTTCGGACCTAGATTAGCTTCCCAAACTCTGACTCTGACTTCCGGTTTGAAGAGTACTACTTTTGATGCTATGTAAGATAAACTTGCCACTTCCAGAGCTACTTTTGCAGTTTGCTTCCGGTTAGGTTTACTTCCCTTTAGCTTGAGCTTGAGCTTCGGTAAGGTTGATTATGACTCATAAGTTCCTAAGACCTCCAGTTCATTCGAAAGAAAGGTCAACTTAAACAACAAGGTCAACTTCAACAACTTAAATTAAACAACAAGGATCGGAAAGATAAGATTAGGAAAGATATTAAACCGCGTAGTGGGGGAAGTCCAGTACTTCGGATCGGAAAGTATTGTATCTTATGATCAACAGTTGGCTTCGCTTCAGGTTTGTTTGAGAGGACTACTTACCTTGCTGCTAAGTTAGCTTCAGGTTCCCTTTAGTTTCCTCTTGAGCTTCCCTTCGGACCGTTCGCTTAGGTTGGCATCCCTTAGGTCTCATCTCTGACCTCCTCTGGTTGTCTTCGGTTTAGAGTTATCCCCATCCCTTGCTGGCCTCTTCTGGTTAGTTTGATCTGGTCCGGTGAGGTGCGTTTCCGAGAGGACATCTGAACTTGCAGCTAAGTGAGCTTCTGCTGCTAAGTTAGCTTCCTTTTTAGTTTCCATTGCAGCTAAGTTAGCTTCCCTTCAACTGGTTGTCTTTGCATCCCTTAGCTTCCCGCATCCATGGCTTCCTTCTTATTGTAGTTAGCTTCCCCGCATTCGTGCGTTTAAGCTTCTTATATCTTTTTCTCTTCTGAGCCCGTACGATGAGACAAGAGAAGACCTAGGCTGCCCGAGCCAACCCTATGAACCTACAACCATTAAAGTCTGCTCGAGTAAACCTAACAGAAGCTGCTATTAAATTACATAAGAAGCTGGTGAGCTTAAGGAACACAACTAACTACTTCTTCTAAGGTTCCTATGACTTCGTCTTCCAGGTTTGAATATGTTACCGATCCGTTTGAATATGCAACTGATTTTAACTCCCAGGTCTTAACTATAGGAAAGAGGAGTCGTCAGGGAAGATTAAAGGGAACTTGGGGAGGTTGAAAGCTCAAGGTCTACTTAAACAACTGGCTCGGAAAGAGAATCTTCGGAAAGAGCTTAGGTCAGAGTCTATTAATATGTGATATTCCTCTTTCTTCGGTTCGCTTAGGTGCGCTTCCCTTGAAGTTACCTTACCTTCTGTTAGGTTGTCTTTGCTTGGCTTCCAGTCTGAGACTTAGGACCGGTTAATTCGCTTCGGACCTATAGTTTATTCGCTTCGGACCGGTTAATTCCCCGAGCTCTGCTTCCCTGGTATTTGATCCCTTCGGTTGGCATCCCTGGTCCAGAATCTTCCCTCTTGTTCATTCGTGCGTCCATTTAAATAATTTATATATTTTTATCTGAGTCTACGTATTTTTAAGCTCAAATCCCGATCGAGGGAAAAGTATTCTTCTTTTAAGGAATGAACAACTCTCGTGCCAGTGAATTAGATCCAAAGCTCGGAAAGACACTCTTAGGAAAGGGATTCAACCTATCAGAAACTAATAGGAAGCCCCTAACCGGAAGCAAACTTAGCTGCAACCCTTCGCATCCGGAAGCGATCTCGGAGTCGAAACACCATAACTCTATTAAGCCAACCTATCACATCCAAGTACTCCGGACATATGCATATGATCTTAACCCAAGAAGTTAACCCTAACCCAAGGGAAGCAGAAGCAAGTCAGTTCATGCAATACTCATAAACCTAACAGAAGCAGACCCAGTAAACCTAACAGAAGCAGAAGCAGAAGCATTAGTTGATGCACCGCTTCAGTCGACTCAAAGGAATTCCCTTTCCCGAACTAAACTATAGGAGAAGAGGTTAAAGTTGCTACTCTCTTCCTAACCATTCGATTGAAAAGGAGAACTCGACAACAACTTAAAGGACCGAAGAGTATGAAAGAGTTGGCTTCGCTTCCGGTTTGAGATGGTTTATTTCCTTACTTCTTACTTCTGACATCTGACCTTGCAGCTAAGTGAGCTTCCCCAAGCAAGGGTTATTCATAGACTGAGATGAGACTGGAAAACCCAACCGAAGGGAATGAACCAGACAAGAGAACTTACCGAACCAGAAGTAATTGAAACCGAACCGGAAGGTAAGAACCTTACCGAAGAGACTGCCAACCTTACCAAAGTCATTTTAACCCACTGGAAGACAACTAATTGAAGGAGTAATCTAAACCTTACCGAGGCGAATCCAAGCTAGAACCTTGAGGATAGCTCAGAACTGACTTATATTAGTCTGCAAGTCCGGACTCATGCTACTTGCCACGTCACTAAAGCCCTTTGCCACGTAAATAACTTAATCAGTTTCCCTCGATAAGGTTGTTTTATATACCCCGTTAAAAACCTATTTCCCTAACCGAAGCGCACCTAACCTAAGGGAGTCCTAAGGGAAGTCATTTCCTAACCTCAGATCCCAGATAAGAGACTGGAAGAAAACCTTTAACCCAACCTTACCTAAGTCAGAGTAAGGGGCACGAGACCGACCTTTCCGAAGGCACTTTCCTTATAGCTTTCCGTATCCCCTAACCTAACCAAAGGGAATAACAAATACATTAAATTAACCGCCAAGAAACCTAAACCTCTCCTTAAACCGATCCGTTAAGACAAGACTCTTTCCTTTACCTTTCATTGAAATAATTAAATGCATACTCAATTCTTCCTCTACTACTTCAGATCTGCCCTAGTTTGATCTCTCCCACACCAGTTATCTGTGATTTGACTACTTGGTTTTCCTCTCCCGGTGTTGTTATCTTTCCGAGTTCCCCTAGGTTAGGCGGTTAGGCACCCCTTATGAACCCTCTTCCCTTGAGGTTAGGTTCTGAACCCTCTTCCTTTGAGCTTGAGGTTAGGTTGTCTTTGCATCCCCATCGGTTAGAGTACTCTTACTTGAGCTAGCCAGAGGAGAAGAGGCACCAGCTTCTTTAGCCATGCGATCGCAAGGTCAACTTAAACATAAACAACTTAAAGGTCAACTTAAACAACTTAAACAACAACTTAAACTTGCTCGGAAAGAGAAGAAGACGAGCCACTCCTTGTTGTAGACCTTTCCTAACCAGTTCATTCAACCCAAGGGAAGAGGCAGCATTTAGCCAAGGGAAGAGGCTGCTAACGGTCGAGAAGGAGTTTCACTTAAGGGTGGAGAGTTTCACTTCAGGTTTAGCTTCAGATAGGATACTTCGGTAAGGTTGATTCCCTTGGATGTGATAGGTTGGCTTCCCTATGACCGTAGACGGGCGAATGGATTGAGCTTCTTCCAAGAGTTCATAATAGGGCACTTTACACTCAAACAAGGGAGCGGATGGACGGAAGCCGACCGAAAGAAAGAAAGAAAGTATCGAACGTTAGGTTTGCTTCGCTTGATCTTCCCTTCGGTTAGGTTGTATGTATGAGAACTTATTCCCTTGGCTTCGGTAAGGTTCGCTGGGATGTGACCTGGGATCTTCCCTAAGGTCTGGTCCGGTTAGTTCGCTTCCCTAAGGTGATGACCTAGAGTTTACCCTTCGCTTCGGGAAGAAAGATTCAACTAAAGAGATTGAAGACCCATACTATAATAATTTGCAGATAGAAGATCTTTTATTGTTTTATAAAAGAGAGTGAAAAGAGCCTCAAATCAATATAAATGCGAATGAAATGACGACGGGGCAGGGGCCTGTTCAGGGGCCTTTTCAGGGGTGACGCGTTCTCTTTATTCAGCATTGGAAATGGTCGGGATAGCTCAGTTGGTAGACCTCACACTTTGGAACTACTGACGATAGAATCATTTCATCAATCTGACTTCGTGCTCTCAATCGGCTATCAACTGGTGGGATCCATTGGACTATATTCTTTCAGTTCTGTGATTTTTAGGCGGTTTCTCACTTTTGAACCATTGACCTACACCCTAGGGGAAAGTCAGTTTAGGCAAAAAACACGGGGTTTATAAAAAGATTCCCAACTTGAACTCCTTTCCTTAGGGGAATTTCACTTTAGGCAAAAAACAAGGGTTTTTCAACTTTTTTTCAAACCCAGATGCAATCGGGAATTTATTATAGTATGGGGGAAATTCAAGTTTAAACAAAAAACACGGGGTTTCTCACTTTTGAACCAACTTATTGACATCTCCCGAGGGGAAATGAACTTTAGGCGAAAAGGGAAGTACAACTACTTAATTGAATGAAGAGCGACAGCTAAGTGCTGACCTAACAAGCTTTCCACTGCCAAGAGAAGCTCTACCATACGATTATTCCGGCTAGCCCTCACTTGCTGGCTTGAGAACATGCTGGAGGAATCACTCTAAATCTATAACATATAATAAAGATCGACCCCCAAGCAAGAGTCGAATATTAACATGGACTATAATACCGTAGTCTCTTTTCTTTTAGGACTTGCAAATTCTATCTCAAGTAAGTAGTCGTGGGCCATTCACTCTTGGCCTCATCTATATCAGTCCTCTTTTCTTACCATGAACGACGTAGGTATGCATCGGCCCTTACTATATATTTGGCTAACATGGCCTAAAATATAGTAAATTGTATAAATTGCGTAGCAATTGTAGACTATCAGACGGGGCAATTGTAGACTATCCAACGGGGCCTTCTCCTCTCTCCCTATGGTCGAACCCGAATTTAACTAAGGAGATAAATAGCCCCAAAGGCGTAGACTAACTGTATATAATATAAGATAAGTACCTCTGCTACAACTTACTAGATTTTTGGGGCCCAATATAAAAGTAAGTAAGTTAGTCGAAAATAGACCCTTTGGCTAAGGAGATAAATAGCCCCAAAGGCGTAGACTAACTGTATATAATATAAGATAAGTACCTCTGCCACAACTTACTATATTTTTGGGGCATATAAATAGCCTTTGGGTCTATTTTCGACTCACAAAGAGGCATAGCTGAGGTCTTTATATTATAGTAAGGCGGTTTATTCTACTTAGTCGTAAATAGCCCCAAAGGCTATTTATATGCTCTGCATAGCAGAGGTACAACTCTTATATTATATACAGTTAGTCTACTTAGTCGTAAATAGCCCCAAAGGCTATTTATATGCCTCTGCGTAGCCGAGGTACTTATCTTATATTATATACAGGCTGATTAGAACTTATATTATATACAGGTAGGGCCAAAGGGGCTATTTATCTTCTTGGGGCTATTTATCTTCTTGGGGCTATTTATCTCCTTTGGGGCTATTTACGACTAATCTTCTATAATAAATCTCCTTGGGCCTTCCTTTTCTGTAAGCGCTCTAGCTATGGGGACGTCTGTGATCCCGTATCCAAGCAGCAGCTACAACTTCTGGCCATCGTGTTACCTCCTGCGAGAAACCTAGTGAATGTCAACTGCTCGATTTCTATCTGACCTATACAAGATTTTTCGGAATTGAACATCTTTATCTGACGCGATGAGACGGCCCTCTCTATTCCAATTGTCATCCCTGCCTACCTCCAACTGCGGGAGCTGCTGTCGCTATTTGTTGTTCCTTTCCACAGGAAGCTTCTAAGTTCTCTTTTCATATCAACTTCTTTAATGATATGATGGGGCTGTTCAGCCATCTTTTAGAATCTTCTTAGAGTACTCTCCTTGGCCAGATTTCCTCCTTGATCTGCATTCTATGTTCAGCAGTAACCATTCTTTGATAGTAGTCAACCTCAGCTATCTCTTCATGTTTTTCACGGAGCCTTTCATCTTTCAAAACTCTCATACTCTTTTTGGCCTTCCCCTTACTAGATCAAATAGAGCATAGACGCATAAAAAGATTTTGTGTTAGCATCACTAACCGAGATCCATAGGGCTCTCGAACTCAGTCTCTAGAGAAGGCTGGCTTGGATTTCTTTCCTGTATGGTTGATCATCCGAAAAGGCCAGATAAGCCTGATTGGCTTTCAAAGTTTTATCTTTGCCTACAAGATCATTCTTCAGAGGGTCTTCTTGCAGAAGATCTTGAATCTTCACCAGTTCCTCTCTGCTCTCTCTTACTTTGTCCTTGATGTTTCAAAATTCTTTCTTACTCCCATACTATAATATAAGCAAAATGAAGCCTAAAATAAATATAAATTCCGCTTTTCTTGTAACGAATCTATTCCATTGAATTTGTCCGGGGCAAGGAGTGCTATCGCACGTGCCTGGAAAGGGATTGACTTGGTTGGTTCACTGACAGTCTCGCTCGCTTATCACCCGCTGGCGGATCCTCCGCTCTTCCCTTTCCCTCTGGATTGTGGTTCATCCTTCATGGAGATCGCTCCCTCGCTCGTGTACTTGAGCCCGCTCTATTCGATACTGCTTTCTTTACTAGACTTGTGTCCCGTTGCATATGGACTCGACTCGCACTAGTGACGCTGTGCTATGCACATATCCGAAAGCGAGCTTTCTAAGCCCTTGGATGTAGTTTCCTTCCTTGGGTTTTCGTCCTTCTCCGGGGATTTTTTTACATCTCGTAAGCCGGCTAGATTCAATACAGCGGGTGAGGAAAATCCAGCAAGCTTAGACAAGCTAGAAAGTAAGGAAGCAAGCTCAATTTGAGTTCTTCGCTCTTAGACTGAAAAAGAAAGCGCATGAATTACCCCTATTGACCTAAAAGGTCAGCCCAGTCAGTGCAGTCTCGATCTTTATGATTCAACTTCTCTTTCACTTCTCTTTGCGAGCTAGCCCGGTGCTCCATAAACCAGCTCTTCTCAGAACCCGGGGGTAGTGAGAGGACTAACCCTAAAAAAGGGAGAGAGATTCAACCGCTAAAGAAAGCTAGCAAATCGAATTGGCTTGAATGAATATCCCCTTCTTCCTAGGACTAAGATGTTAGACTTGAATACTATTCCTGAGTTGAGTAGTGGACTAAGCTTGGGCTTCCACGGGGAAGCGTTTTGGAAACGTTGGAACTCTTCTTTTGTAAAAACAAGAAGCATTTTAGGTGACATTTCTTACATACTACAACAAAGAAGACCACTTCCTGGTAGTAAGGGGTTCTCAAGCGTTTACCAACTGATGGTACGTTTGATCAACTGAAACCTCTAGATCGATTAGTTGGCGAGCAGAAAACATATTGTTTCGACTTGAAGTCCGCCACGGATAGTTGGCCTTTGGTACTCCTGTTCGAGATAATGTGTTATCTGTTCGATCGGTCGTTCGCCTCTAGTGTGGTGAATTCCGCACTAGCTTGGAACATCTTCGAGATCCCCTTTGTAAAGAGGGAGTTCTCTCATATTTCTTTTGTGGCTGGACAACCGCTTGGATACTACGCTTCTTTGCCTTTATTTAGAACAGGTTTGGCTTTGCATTCATCTAGGCTGTGGCCTCTCATACGACAGAAGGATTTAGATTGGGGGATTCTCGTAAATGATTCGTTGCCAGCGCCCAAACTTTCCCATCCCCAGCCAAGATTGGGCATATCCTTCAAGAGATCAACCAATACGCATACTGACGCAACACTAGGGTGGTCGTAGATCAGCTGATTGGGGTGTCCATTGGTGGAACTCAGCCGGAACCTCAATACTGTGTATTGCCCGAAGAATTACTACGAATTACTACTGGTCTAGATAAGACTTTTTTGCGATGCGCCTAGCTATCGCGCTTATGCAACTAGAGAGGGAGGGATCACAGGACCAACGCTTAAACAACTGGGGCCAAGGCAAAGAAAGAGCCCGGAAGACAAGACAGGCCCGAGAACGAACGAGGTTGAGGTTCTGGTGAGAGGCTTCTGGTTAAAGAAGCTTCCAATGTTTCAGAATTCCAATTTCTTTTAAGGGCTTCTAAGAATCTTCCTTCCTTGTTTTAGTAAGGCGCAGCTTGTTAATCTGGAGTTGTTCCATCTCCTTTCTCGCGGCGGACTGATGCTCGTTCTGAACTTTCTAGATATGAATGAGGTGACCATCCTTTAGAAAAGACGATATGTT
>NC_133869.1:2576706-2581706 GCF_044706935.1 Curcuma longa
AGCCCCACCTGTGGAAGACATGATAAACACTAACCTTGGCTTCTGCTCTACCACAATAATATTGTGAGCGGTCAAGTATTCTGGACTCAGGGCTATATCACACCAACATTCCTCAGGTGTACGGTCCAATACTCTGGTATAAAATGAGGCTCAAAGTTAACATCTTTTATATTTTATCATTTTCTTTTATCTCATTTCACGTTATATCTTTTTCATCAATTATTATAATTATTACATTCTCAGTATGTATCTTCTCATTTAGTCTAAACGACCAACTCAAATCCAATTAAATCTTATTTATTCCCTTAGGTATCACCATAGAGTTTACATGTAAAGGCTAAGTATCAACAGGATGAAATATCAACAATATGAGAATATAAAAGATCAAGCAGTGTAAAGACATGTATCAATGGCAAAGTAAATCAGAATATCTATTTAAATTTTTAAAGCACCCTTTCCTATTTTAATTACCTCAGAAAATCCCATATGTGAATAGGAAATAAAATCAATTCTTTACCCTTTAGTGATTTAATCATTTTAACCTGATTTTCAGTATTTTAAGGGTCATTTTAATCCCCTTTTAAAAATAATTATAACATATATAAATATATATCTATTTAATCTTTATTTATTCATGCACAAAGAAAAATTATACGAGTTCAAGGAGAGAACGTACCCACCTGATTAACGAATCATCGCAATAAGAATCTCTCCATACCAATCAAGGTCCTGAAATTTACCAATACAACACTACTAAGTGTAATATTTTATTAATTTCCATCAAAAAAATCCTAGTTGATTCTAAGGTTAATCTAACTCAATTAAACTCCCGTAGAACTCAATTTAACCCTTATTCCAAATCAACTCTTCATTTATTAATCCATCGACTAATCAAATTAACTTATGTAATTAATCCCTCTTTAATTACATCTTAATCACCTATTAATTAGTGAATCAAATTAACTAATAATTAAATCTGCAATAAACTAATTACTTAATTACATTAATTAAATCAATTAATTACAAATAATCCAATTTAAATCAATTAATAATTTAGTCATTAATTATTCATCTAATTAAATTAATCTCCTTATTAATTAGGCATAAATCCTAATTAAATGAACCCTATGCCAATTAAAAACCATAATCAATCCAAATCTATTAACCCTATCAAACCTAATCCAAAATCGATTAATAAATTATTGACTAAGTATTAAACCAATTAATCTTTAACCTAATTAGATCCATTAAATTAATTCAAAACCAACAATAACTAACTTGATCTCCATCACCAATAGAGATCCAAAACCCAACAAAGTGAAACCCGGATCATCCACATCAAACCTTAACAGTTCAACCTAGCTCCTCAACCGAACAAATTGATCATGGTAACAAATCCTAACTGGATAATTAATTTATCATTAATGATTAACTAAAACTGATTAATCAATTTACTAACTAAATATTAAACTAATTTAGCTGACCTATTAATTATCAAATTAATTTAATTATTTAACTAAACCTTAATGTAATTAACCAATTAATAGACCTATTTGCTGTAATACTTGTTGGCGATCGGTGGTAGGGGTTCGGTGGCAGCTACTTTTGTAAAATATCGGAACTTAAGGGGTTAATCATAAATAACCCTAATTGATTAACAAGGTTAAGAGGTTAATTAATCATTAAGGGCTAGGTATTTTGGGATTTAGTTTTATTTGGGTTTAACAATTAAACCCATTAAGACAACCCAATGGATTTAATTTTAGGGTTAATAATGGAACTCAAATAAAGCTCCATTAAAGCCTAAATAAAATCCAATACCAACCAACCCTAAAGCCCAACTATAAACCAAAGTACTAGCCAATTCATGAGCCCAATTAATCACTTAATTAGGTATTGGGTTATAGGCTAATGGGTATTGGATCTTGAAATCAAACCCGTTAAGGAAACCGGTAACCCACTAAACCCGAACCATCTTCTCTTCCCAAAATCGCGAGCTGCGATTCCTTTCTCCCCACTCGCACCGAAGCCTTCCTTGCTCTTCTTCTTCATTCTCGATTCCTTTTCACGCCAAAGCTGCGATCTCCATTGCTGCCCGAAGCTGAGTTTTCCCTTCTCTACATCGCGATTTCTTCTTCTTATTCGCTGAGCGCAAGCCTTCTTCCTTCCTCTCAATCGCGCTTGAAGTCGACTCCTTCTTTCTAATCGATCAGTCGCCCTCTTCACCGAGATGAACCAAGGTTGCTGGTCTTGTCGCCATATTCCAGATAACAGAGATTGCGGCTAAGAGGGTGGAGGCGGAATGGGTCGGCGTGCGCAGGAGGAAGTCGATCGGTTTGGCGGCGATGGAAGAGAAACCAAAGCTTGTCCTGTGGCAAATCTTGGTTGGGGAAGAAAGGGGCTTGGGGTCTAGGGCATGCAAGGTGAGTTCTCTTCTTGAATCTGATTATCTCAGTTTCAATAATAGGATTTTCTTGTAGCTGGTAGGCTGATTGATCGGTTGTCATGGCAAGGCAGTGAGAGTGGTAGAGTTCTTGGAAGAAATCAGAGCTTGGATTGGGCAGGAGTTGATCAAGAATTGATCAAGAGATGAGCTAGGGTTCTAAGGCTAGGGATTTATTCAGATCTGAGGTAGGTTTAGAATCTTTGATTCATTATGTTCTTGCTGCTGAGGAAACATTTCAGGCTTGGAAGTAAATTTATGGCTTGAAGTTCTGATCGATCGGTGTCTTTGGTGCAAGAACTTCAGTTGTAAAGAAGCGGATGCCTCTTGTGGATTGGAACAAGATGGATGGGCAAGATTCTGGCTAATAGATCTGAGGTAAATCCTTAGTTAAAGCTGGGAAAGAATTTTACTATTAGGTATTAGGGTTCTGTTATAGATTTCATTGGTTAGTATGAGTTTTTTTTTATTATGATGGGTTTGATTGGTTGCTGTTTACATGTGGGGACTGTTAGGTCTTGATTTAAATGGATTTGATCTATGGTTAGGATAGGGATCAGTTTATGTTGTTTGTTATTAGGATGGAGATTTATCTGTTGATGCTAGGTTGCATGGTTAGGTTAGAATTTATTTATTTGAGTTATGTGATTAGATTAGTTAGTTAGTTAGGTTAATTAGGTTAGTTAAGTTAAGTTAGGTTGGTTTAAAGCCGATTAGACTTAATGAAATTAATTCATGTTTAATTAACATGAGTTAATTGAATTATGGATATAATTGGATTTGGGTTATATGTAGATCTTAAATTTGTTAAGATCTATATGTTTATTAATGGATGTTGGTTATCGATCAGTTACTTACGAGGATATTTATGGAAGTTCTCTTGATTGACTTACGATACGTAGGTGGGTAATCTCTGTATTTGGTCAATACAGATCTACTCTCTTTGCAGTGCATGATTTTCTTTCCTATTTTTGTTGATTAGTATATTGATCATTCCTATACCTGTTTGTGGGTAATTTACTGTATCTGGTCAATACAGTTCTATTCCATTTTCAGTGCATGATTCTTTTACAATCATTATAGTTTGATACCTTGATGTTATTCTTTCCTGTTATTTGTATACCTTTTACATTACTCATGTTTATACTATGCTTGTCCTTATGCTTGTTGATCTTGGATTATCATTCCTGATTATTGTTTCTATCCTTGAGTATGACATCTGTGATCATTATTGATATATACCCATGATCGTTAGGGCTTATTACTTACGGTCATTGATCAGTATGGATGCTGATTACTATGATTTGAGCATCTCATCATGATGCATGATAACGATTGTAAATCCCAATGTTGTGGGTCTATCATGATGGAAGATGACTTTAGTTGTATATCTACATAGGTGGTTATCATACCCTATTTCCATTGCAGTGATGGTGGCTGTATGGCAGTGTACGTAGCCGGCTGTATGGTAGTGTACGCAGCCGAGATGATTTAACCTCGACACCGGATAGGGGTGGTACTCGGAGAGTACATGGTTCGTACGTCGGTGATGAGTATTAAAGGATAAATATCGGGCATAGGATACGTAGGTTATCATAGCTACTGGATCACCGGACGCGAAGCACTGATCTTTCGATTTGGATCACCGGACTACTTTGTTGTAGGGCGCGGAGTATTGATCCCCCGATGTTGGACATTCTCAGACTCAGATGCTTGCACGAGTTCTGTAGTGAGTGTGGCAGTTGCATCATGCATATGCACATCATGTGCATAATATATATATATATTGGATCGCACTGATACTGCATATTGATTGTCTACTTGTTTGATTTTTGACTGTTGCACTATGTTTGACATGTCATTCAAATGGTGCATTACATGAGATCCATGTTAGTTGTTTATTATCTGCAGAGACTTTATTGATACCTTGTTGACCTTTGATATGTATCTCTACTCTTGTTATCTACTTGTTCATGCACTTTCTTTCTGTATTACCCACTGAGTATTTGTACTCATATCTTTGGACCCTGGGATTTTTCTGTCTTCCCAGATATCAAGTAGGAGCTTACAAAGGATGCCAGAGATCTGCCAGCGATGCCATCTCATGACGAGGACTTTGTGTGTGTGTGTGGGATGTGTTTGTAGCATGTGTTGGTATACTTGTATCGTTGGTTTACTTTCTACCGTATCGGACTTTCTGATTTCATTTAGGTGTTTTCGAAACTATAGCATATTTCCTATTTTTGATTTCATACTTGTACTTGTTACATTTTCGCTTATGAAACTTTGGATTTTCGTTAATCATTGTGTAGAATTAGAATTTCATTCTTATGCATTGTGTAGGATGTGTACGTGGCCGTGTGGGTCGCTTTTATATTTTTGTTACTTGTATAATCCATATTTTGTAGTATGGATAGGCCGTGTGGGCCTTATTATATGTTTGTATTCAAGGAATTGTCAGTGATACTGGAGAGGTGTTGTCGAAATTTTTCGGACGGCTATCTCCCGGGTCGTGACAACTTTTGGCCGGCGACGGGGCGTCTTCTTCACACGAGAG
>NC_133869.1:2586706-2596385 GCF_044706935.1 Curcuma longa
AGTTTAAGTTCTTGTTTGGGTTGTTGGACTCTCTCCAAGTGATGTGAACTCAAAGATAAAAATCTCAAGAACCCATAACGAATTGAAGAAAGACAGAAGGAAAGTCTAAATGGATAACAAAGATGAATAGAGCCTTGACCCGATACTTTGAAAAGCCGAACCTTGGTATAGATGAAGAGAGAAGACGCCACAACCTTGGGATGGAGGTTGATTAAGTCTTGGAACGCCACAAGGGGATGCGTTGATAAGTTCTAATTCGATGAAGAACCAACAAGTGAGAGCCTCACCATGCTTTAGATTGAAAATATGCCAAAAATACATGTGTAGCCATCATGCCATTTATTTATAGCTATAGGGTAACCAAAAAACCCTAAAAGACCAAAAGAAAGCCCATTTAGTAAAGGCCTATGTAGACTACTTAGCCATTTTAAGCTTATGGCATCATTACAACCCAAATAAAGCTAGAAATTGAGCCTAAATTGAGCCTAAATTGAGCCTACATATCTCTACTACATAAACTGAGACTTAAGTGGCTATTTAAATCCATCGAAGGCTTGAATTAAGTTGACTAAGCCATATGACTTCCTCTTGGTCAAACCTTCTTCAATTGTAACTTTGGCTTTCACATCTTCAATTAGCACATTAAGTGCTTTCTTCATCTTCTTAGCCTTTAGATCTTCTAATTGGGCCTCCATTGATTCATAATGGATCATCAACAACATCTAGAGTGGGTTGAGTATGATCCATATTAGCTTGTTGGGCAACTTGTTAACTTGATTTGACTCCATCATTCCCCCTCTCCTCAAAAGGATTCGTCCTCGAATCTTGATCACCTACATCAAAGGGAGAAAGATTAGAAACATTAAAAGTAGAACTCACATTATACTCACCTGATAAGTTAAGCTTGTAGGCATTATCATTGATTCGAGCAATGACTTGAAATGGACCATGCCTCGTGGATGCAACTTAGAAGGACGTTTAGCAAGAAATCTTTCCTTTCTCATATGAACCCAAACCAAATCTCCTGGTTTAAAGATCATTTTCTTTCGTTTCTTGTTGGCTT
Organism: Curcuma longa; assembly: GCF_044706935.1. Classification (NCBI taxonomy): domain Eukaryota; kingdom Viridiplantae; phylum Streptophyta; class Magnoliopsida; order Zingiberales; family Zingiberaceae; genus Curcuma; species Curcuma longa. Next base: position 2,587,770 of record NC_133869.1, read on the forward strand.
GTCTAACATATTGTTCGGTCCTATTTTTAATTTGCAACCTCACTTTCTCATGCATTTGCTTTACAAAGTCAACTTTTCTTGTACCATCTAAACTAGCATGCTCAGAGATAAGCAAAGGTGACAAATCCAATGGAGTCAAGGGATTGAACCCATATACCACTTCAAAAGGTGAAAGATTAGTAGTAGAATGCATAGATCTATTATAAGCAAATTCAACATGTGGTAAACAATCTTCCCAACCTTTTAAATTCTTTTGAATGATAGCTCGTAAAAAAGTAGACAAAGCTCGATTTACTATCTCAGTTTGCCCATCTGTTTGTGGATGATATGTTGTAGAAAACAAAAGCTTTGTTCCCAACTTTCCCCATAATGTTTTCCAAAAGTAGCTTAGGAACTTTGTATCACGATCAGAAACTATACTTCTCAACATTCCATGAAGTCGTACAATCTCCCTAAAGAATACATCATCAAACTCCTGCAAAAGAGATTTAACAACATTAGGCAAAGAAGAGTTAAGATTGTTAGTGTTGAAATAAGCCTCCTTGTATAAAAGTAAAATAATCGGTTGTTCGTGAAGTTTTTTCCCTCTCTTTCTTTTGCATAAAAGCACACTTTTTTACTCTCTTGTTCGTGAAGTTTTTTTTCTTTTTCATTCTTTTTTTCACTCCTCTCATCCACACTTTTTATTTTCTCACACTCTTTTTCCTTTTCATTCTTTCTTTTCTCACACTCTTTTCTTTTTTCATTCTCATTTTTGATCCTCAATTGATTTTCATATACTTGCTTAGGTGATGGAGTCAACCAAGTGAACAAATTGCACAACAAGCTAATATGGATCATGCTCAACCTACTCTTGATGTTGTTAATGATCCATTATGCATCAGTGGAAGCCCAATTAAAAGGCCTAAGGCTAAGAAGATGATGTGAACCCAAAGAGAAAAATCTCAAGAACCCACAACTTTGAAAAAAGAAAGAAGGAAAATCTAAATCGATAAGAAAGATGAATAGAACTTCGACCTGATACTTAAGAAAGTCGAACCTTGGTATAGATGAAGAGGGAAGATGCCACAACCTTGAGATGGAGGTTGATAAGTCTTTGAACACCACAAGGGGATGCCTTGATAAGTTCTAGTTCAATGAAGAACCAACAAGTGAGAGCCTCATTATATTTTAGATTGAAAATATGCCAAAGATACATGTGTGGCCGTCACCCACTTTATTTATAGCTATAGGATGACCTAAAAACCCTAAAAGGCCAAAAGGAAGCCCATTTAGTAAAGGCCCATATAGACTATTTAGCCATTTTAAGCTTGTTGCATCATTACAACCCAAATAAGGCTAGAAATTCAGCCTACATATTTCTACTACATAAACATGAGACTAAGTGACTACTTAAACTCATCCAAGGCTTGAATTAAGTTGACTAAGTCGCATGACTTGCACTTGGTGAAATCTTCTTCAATTGTAACTTTGGCCTTCACATCTTCAATTAGCACATTAAGTGTTTCCTTCATCTTCTTAGCCTTAACTCTTGTAATTGGGCCTCCATTGATACATAATGGATCATCAACATCTAGAGTGGGTTGAGTATGATCCATATTAGTTTGTTAGGCAACTTGTTTCCTTGGTTTGACTCCATCAACAAGTATATAAAGATCAATTGAGGATCAAAAATAAGAATAAAAAAAGAAAAGAGTGTGAGAAAAGAAAGAATGGAAAAGAAATAAAGTGTGAGAAAATAAAAAGTGTGGATGAGGGGAGTGAAAAAAAGAATGAAAAAGAAAAAAAACTTGAGAGCAAGAGAGGTTAAGAGATTTTTTTATTCTCAACAGCCAATGATTGTACTTTTGTACTAGGAGGCTTATTTCAACCCAAATAAAGCTCTATTGAGCTTAAATTGAGCCTACATATCTTTACTACATAAACATGAGCCTACATATCTTTACTACATATCTAATTAGTAATTGTTTTTATAATCGTTTCCACACTCAGCTTTGTTTTCGCTTCTGTATGCACTCGAGATTTACGAAAATCAAAAAGCGTACAACACGCTATTCACCCCCCTCTAGCGTCTTTTCGATCCTACAATTGGTATCAGAGCGGGGGCTATTGAAAACAGTGCAACCACTAATTCAAGAATTGTTTTTCGATTTTTTTCGTTTTAATCTTCTCTCCCACACTACTAATCCAAGACCAAGTCTTGGAATATTCTTTTTACTGCTTTCTTGTGTGCTAGATAAATGGTCCATCAAAAAGGTTTCAGCACCACAAGACCACCGCTGTTCTCAGGTGATGACTTTTCATACTGGAAAACCAGAATGGAATGCCACATGAAGACTTAGGTGGAAATGTGGATCATCATCCAGATGGGATTCTCAATCCCAACTGGTAATGATGAACATCCACAGTCTTGTGAGTTCTGGGAGGCCGCCACTAAGAAGAAAATCGAGGCGGATGCGAAAGCAACCCAGACATTCCAGTGCAAACTAGGGAGGAACTGAACCGAGTCGGACCCTTCAGCAGCGCCATGGATCTCTAGACCAAACTGATCGAACTCCACGAAGGGACCTCCGACACCAAGGTAAGTAAAATAGATCTTTTAATTAACAAATTATATAATATTAAAATGTTGGAAGGAGAAACAGCGAGCGGACTGCACGCAAGGATCCAGGACATCCTCAACGGCCTGCGTGCGATAGGACAGAGCGTCGACAACAGAGACATTATAAGGTACGCTCTAAAAGCCTTTCCCCGGAACACCTTGTGGGCATCAATGGTAGATGCCTACAAAGTTTCTAGGGATTTAAGTAAATTAAAATTAGATTGTTACGCCCCGGGAGACGACTTTCCGAGAAATTTCGGCAGCATCTCCCCTGTAACAATTGACTTACCCTGTATACATACACATATATAAGGCCCACACGGCCAATCCATAACAGGCTGTGGATTTATACAAGTAAAATAGAAATAAATGTGACCCACACGGCCACTCAACACATCCTACTATATATGAAATGCATCCATAAAAGTATTAACGTCATACACGCATGCATATCAATCCATCCATAAATCCGTATAGGTAACTCATACCAGAAATCAAAAATATATCGAACAGCGGAAAACTAAGTACTCGAGTGGAAAACCAATCGAGAAGTCCAATAAGTCCAAATACATGTATGCGGTATAGTAAATAAACCAAAACTCAAGGTTTGGGACTAGCAGTGCAGCTCTCCAAACGGCATCAACCTGAAACGGATATACAGGTAAACGGGGTGAGTTCCAAAAGAAACTCAGCGGGTATCTAGCAGATATGTGTATAAAAGCTATCAACAGTAATAACATGCTGTACAGTCTACTGGAAGGTAAATAAGGTAGAAAACTGAACAACAGTAGATCTGTACATACCAGAGTCCGATAAACAATAGTAAGGTGAAAGGGAATCCCCAAACCAACACATAGGTATCCTGTGCATGCATGTCATCCAAGTGCATCAAACAAGTGCAGCAATCACAAACAAATGCAATAGTGCAGTATGCACATGGTGCACATGGTATCCGTTTCAGGTTGATGCCGTTTGGAGAGCTGCACTGCTAGTCCCGAACCATTGAGTTTTGGTTTATTTACTATACCGCATATATGTATTTGGACTTATTGGACTTCTCGATTGGTTTTCCACTCGAGTACTTAGTTTTTCGTTGTTCGATATATTTTTGATTTCCGGTATGAGTTACCTATACGGATTTATGGATGGATTGATATGCATGCGTGTATGACGTTAATACTTTTATGGATGCATTTCATATATAGTAGGATGTGTTGAGTGGCCGTGTGGGTCACATTTATTTCTATTTTACTTGTATAAATCCATAGCCTGTTATGGATTGGCCGTGTGTGCCTTATATATGTGTATGTAAGTCAATTGTTACAGGGGAAGTCAATTGTTAACAATTTATTTGGTATCAGAGCAGATCAGTTCTTTCGGGATTTGTCAGTTGGATTTTTCGTTGAAATGGTAGCCTGTCTGATACCAATTTATTTGGTATCAGAGCAGGTTGGATCATTTCGGAGTTATCATTTCGGATTTGTCGTTGTATTGTTGAGTCTATCTGATAACAATTTAGTTGGTATCAGAGCGTAGTATTACGGTATTTTCAGACTTTCGATTTGTCGGATGTGTGATTTTGCGTTTCGGTATTTTTGCATTTTTCGGAGTCAGTTGTGATCAGATCATGGGACTAAGCAGTGGCAGAATATCTCCAGACAGCAACAGGTAAAAATTTTTATTTTTAAATTTGATACGGGTAGTTATGTTGGGGTTCGTTCTCGTTATGACTACTCTGATTTTATATACGAGGGGCTTGTTAGAGAGATTTTTGATATGGGTAGTTTTGGTGGACGCAATTAATATGGTCCAAAATATCATGATGGCAGATAGCTATCAATGGAGGAAATAAAGGATTGAAACTCTGTTTTTAGATGACGATGGTAGGAGGCTTGAGGAGTGGAGCTCCTTAGTTGTGTAACGCTGAGATGATAGTTCATAGCTTCCGTTACAGTTGTGATGTGGTTCACAATAATAATGAGTATAATAATGGGGTTTGGAGTTGCTGAGAGATGTACTATGAGGTGTTACAGAGTTCAGTTCCAGGATTAAGACCGATTATATATGGATTAATGGGTCTGTATTGGAAGGGATCTGAACCAGGATTGTTGAGTATATTGAGATAAAGAGAAGTGGTAGCTCAGTGTCCGATACGGTTTCTTTGTTCGCTTCAGTGGCAGACTTAGACCAGCTGTAGCAGCCTTTGGCAGCGCCACCACCCCCACCACTGCCAGAGACTGGACGGATTCATGCGGTTACCAGAGAGGAGGCCCAGCGAGCCGACGGATTGGTTTTCCGCGGTACGATTTTGTTATATGCATTTACGGCTGATATGTTAGTAGATACTGGTAGTTCCCATCCCTTTATATCTTGTATATTTATGAGGGAGATTGGTAGACTACCTACACTTAGACAGCAGCAGTTGATTGTATCCTTACCTTCTGGAGATAGATTAGCTGTCACACAGGAGGTTAGAGGATGTTCGTTAGATTTTGGTGACATGATATTGACGGTTGATTTGTTAGTACTCGATATGATTGAGTTTGATATCATACTTGGCATGGATTGGTTGACAGTTTATCATGCCACAGTTGATTGTCAGGCGAGGGTGGTTACTTTCCGACCTCCTAACCAACCCTCGTGGGATTTCACTGGCATCAGAGGCGACGGTATATCTACGATTTCTGCGATGCAAGCGCAGAAGCTTCTGTCACATGGCTGTCAGGGTTTTCTTTTATCTATGATCAGTAGTGACAGCAGCGGTAGCTCTCAGCTCTCAGACGTCCCAGTAGTTCGAGAGTATCCAGACGTATTTCCAGATGAGCTACCAGGCTTGCCTCCCAGAAGGCAAGTGGATTTTACTATTGAGCTGATTCCGGGGACAGCACCGGTATCGAAAGCTCCGTATCGTATGGCACCGAGGGAGTTGGACGAGCTAAAGGTCCAGCTCCAAGAGTTATTGGATCGGGGTTTCATCAGACCGAGTGTTTCACCGTGGGGTGCTCCAGTGTTGTTTGTCAGAAAGAAAGATGGTACTCTGAGGTTATGCATAGATTACAGACAGCTGAATGCAGTGACCGTCAGAAACAAGTACCCTTTACCACGGATTGAGGATTTATTTGATCAGCTTAGAGGCACATCAGTGTATTCTAAGATTGATCTGCGATCTGGATATCATCAGATGAGAGTCAGAGATTCAGATATTCAGAAGACGGCATTTCGTACCAGATACGGTCATTATGAGTTTTTGGTAATGCCATTTGGGCTTACCAATGCTCCAGCGGTGTTTATGGATCTGATGAACCGCATTTTTCTGGAGTATTTAGATCAGTTTGTTATCGTCTTCATTGATGACATCTTGATCTACTCGCGTTCCGAGGAGGAACATGCACAGCATCTTCGCATAGTTTTGGAGATTCTCAGACGACACAGTTTATATGCGAAGTTTAGCAAATGTGCATTTTGGTTATCATCAGTCGGTTTTCTGGGACATGTGGTTTCTAGTGGCGGTATATCAGTAGACCCCCAGAAGATCGAGGCTGTTACCAGTTGGGAGCAGCCGAAGACAGTTCAGGAGATCCGCAGTTTCCTGGGCTTAGCGGGATACTACAGACGGTTTGTTGAGGATTTCTCCCGCATTGCGATGCCATTGACACGTCTTACTCGGAAAGGCGTGAAGTTTGTATGGACAGAGGATTGTGAGACCAGCTTTCAGGAGCTGAAGCGGAGGCTAGTGACAGCACCCATACTAGTGTTACCCTCCGGAGAGGATGGTTTTGTATTATACACCGACGCATCTCTTCAGGGTTTGGGCGCGGTGTTGATGCAGCACGGGCGGGTAGTTTCTTATGCTTCTCGTCAGTTGAAGGAGCATGAGAAGAACTATCCGGTACACGATTTAGAGTTGGCCGCCATCATCTTTGCTTTGAAGATCTGGCGACACCATTTGTATGACATTACATTTGAGATTCTTACCGATCATAAGAGTCTCAAATATCTGTTTACCCAGAAGGAACTCAATCTTCGACAGAGGAGGTGGATGGAGTTCCTGAAGGATTACGATTGCACTATTGGCTACCATCCAGGGAAAGCCAATGTGGTCGCGGATGCACTTAGCAGGAAGTCCAGAGGGACTTTGGCTTGTCACAGAGTGTTGGTCACAGAGTTAGTTCAGAGATTTTCTGAGTTGGGCCTTGAGGAGCAGAGACAGACAGAGCAGGGTATTCTGGTTACTATGGTTGCTCAGTCTTCGATCAGGACGAGGATCCGAGAGGCTCAGGCTGGTGATCAGCATCTTCAGTTTGTTAGCAGTCAGATATCCTCTGGACAGCAGACCGAGTTTACCCGAGATGATGAGGGCGTGATATGTTTTCGAGGTAGATTATGTGTTCCTGAGTCTCACCCTGTCAGAGAGGAGTTACTTCAGGAGGCTCATCGTTCTCGTTTTGCTATCCACCCAGGCGGGACCCGTATGTACCGAGATTTGAGACGGGCCTATTGGTGGAATGGCATGAAGAAAGACATCGCGGATTTTGTAGCGAGATGTCTTGTGTGTCAGCAAGTGAAGGCTGAACATCAGAGACCGGCTGAATTATTACAGCGGATACCCATTCCTGAGTGGAAATGGGATCATATCACTATGGATTTTATGGTGGGATTGCCGAGGACACGACGAGGCCATGACGCGATTTGGGTGATCGTTGATCGATTAACCAAATTCGCACATTTCTTAGCGATTCGGAAGACTGATTCTCTGGATCGACTGGCAGAGCTATATAGCCGTGAGATTATCAGACTGCATGGTATTCCATTGAGTATCATATCAGATAGAGATCCCCGGTTTACGTCCCGATTCTGGCAGAGTCTACAGCAGGCCATGGGCACGCAGCTCCGATTTAGTACAGCGTTCCATCCACAGACAGATGGACAGTCTGAGCGGACCATATAGACTTTGGAGGATTTGCTGAGATCATGTGTTATGGATTTTGGGGGCGGCTGGGAGGATCATTTACCGTTAGTGGAGTTCGCCTACAACAACAACTATCATTCGGCTATTCAGATGGCACCGTTTGAGGCGTTGTATGGTAGGCCTTGTCGTACACCTACACTCTGGGAGGAGGTAGGTGAGGCCTTGACCTCAGAGAGCTCAGCATGAGGCAGAGTTGGTCCGTATTATCAGACGTAGGATGTCAGAGGCACAGGATCGCCAGAAGAGTTATGCTGACCGACGACGACGACCCTTGGAGTTCTCTACTGGTGACCATGTTTTCTTGAGAGTTTCATCCAGGACATGCATTGCACAATGTGCATACTGCACTATTGCATTTGTTTGTGATTGCTACACTTGTTTGATGCACTTGGATGACATGCATGCACAGGATACCTATGTGTTGGTTTGGGGATTCCCTTTCACCTTACTATTGTTTATCGGACTCTGGTATGTACAGATCTACTGTTGTTCAGTTTTCTACCTTATTTACCTTCCAGTAGACTGTACAGCATGTTATTACTGTTGATAGCTTTTATACACATATCTGCTAGATACCCGCTGAGTTTCTTTTGGAACTCACCCCGTTTACCTGTATATCCGTTTCAGGTTGATGCCGTTTGGAGAGCTGCACTGCTAGTCCCAAACCTTGAGTTTTGGTTTATTTACTATACCGCATACATGTATTTGGACTTATTGGACTTCTCGATTGGTTTTCCACTCGAGTACTTAGTTTTCCGCTGTTCGATATATTTTTGATTTCTGGTATGAGTTACCTATACGGATTTATGGATGGATTGATATGCATGCGTGTATGACGTTAATACTTTTATGGATGCATTTCATATATAGTAGGATGTGTTGAGTGGCCGTGTGGGTCACATTTATTTCTATTTTACTTGTATAAATCCACAGCCTGTTATGGATTGGCCGTGTGGGCCTTATATATGTGTATGTATACAGGGTAAGTCAATTGTTACAGGGGAGATGCTGCCGAAATTTCTCGGAAAGTCGTCTCCCGGGGCGT
>NC_133869.1:2596485-2612377 GCF_044706935.1 Curcuma longa
TAGAACTTAATCTAGGCAGATGCCAAAGGTAAATCTAGCAAAAACTTATGAGAATGCTGAATTGAAGGATACTTGAAATAAGTATTGGAAGAAAATTTGTCAGAACTTAATCTAGGCAAATGTCAAAATTAAATCTAGACAAACTTGAAAGAAATGTAGAATTGAAAGATAAAGATACTTGAAATAAAAGTCGAAAGGAAATTTGCCATAACTTAATCTAGGTAGGTGCCAAAATTAAATCTAGGCAAAACTTATGAGAATGATGAATTGAAGAATACTTGAAATAAGTGCTGAAAGAAAATTTGTCATCCCCGGGGCAATATTGCCGTGGTAGGACATCCAGGTTGTCACCCAGGCACCCACGGTTCGATCCCCAACTACTGCGTATTTGCAGGAATTTTCCTCCAAATGGGGAGTGCAATCAAAGGATGCTGGGCGTCTGGGCTGGCCGCTGCGTGCACTTCCCGATTTACCCTGGTGGCCGATGGAAAACTTCTGTGGGGCCGGGCCGGTTACTCCCAGGGATAGTCAATGAGGCTAACTCAGATTTATCATTATTTTGAAAGAAAATGTATCAGAACTTAATCTAGACAAGTGCCAAAATTAAATCTAGGCAAAACTTGAAAGAAATGCGGAATTGAAAAATAAAGATAGCTGAAAGAAAATTTGTAAGAACGTAATCTATGCAAGTGCCAAAATTAAATCTAAGCAAAACTTGAAAGAAAAACAGAATTGAAAGGTAAGGGAAGTAAAAAAATACAAGTATAGAAATAACAAGGTCTCTACACTCACCTTTTGTTGCTTCTTTTCTTTTACCTTTGATTTCTTGTTTTCAAAATTTTAGCCTCCCTTTCTTTCCTTTTTTTTCCTCTTTGTTGGCTAAAAATAATTTTTTCTCTTTTTTGACTAATTTTTTTTTGATAGCAACAAGCAAAGATTCCAAATTAACAAATTCAAACTCGAAAAGGATCTTTATGATTCTCAAAAAAAAGGGGCAAAGGGATCAATATCAAGAAAGATTTCTTGTACTTATCTTATAATAAGATTATAAGATCATGATTTGATCCGCATATGTTTGGTAAAAAGAGTAATCTTCCCCTTTCCTTTGATCATAAATGGAAAGTGTTCGATTGGAACATGAAAACGTGACTGAATTAGTCTTAGTTACTCTTCAATACGGGGTGGAATAAGGGAGGAGATTCTCGAATGTGCTTATTTAGGATATATCTATCATAAGTAATATCAAGTTATTATTATATTGTAAATAATATTATTTTTAAGTGATAAATAATATCAACTATAATTCTATTAACTATATGATTAGATAGAAACTATAATATTTAGAATATATATATATATAAATAAATATTAAATAATAAGTAATATAATAATGAATATTATAATATAAGTTAAAATAATAATTAATATTATTTGAATTTTAATATATTAAATAAATAATTATAAATAAAAAAGAAAAAAATATAATTATCTGAAATCTCTGTCTATCTACAAGGAGAACTTATGTCAATAAGGAAAACAATATATATTGTTTCTTTTAATTACGATTACAATGTGTTCCAAAATTTGGAATTCATTAATTCATTTATAAAAGGAGGTCCTAAAAGAATTTTCTATGAGAAAATAAAAAATAGAATATACAATTTGTCCTACAATTGTGGTTATATAGATATTTTTTATACTAGAGTTTATACCAAATAAGACTTACAAAGATTGAAAGAAATGATAGCAATAAGTATCAAATGATGAACGAAATAGATAAAGATTCAAGTTCAAAAAGAAAAAGATAACTAACTCGATTTAGAAAGATCAAAGCTCTGATATCAACTGATGTGAACTAATGAGAAAAAATCTCAAGAATCCACAACTAATTAAAGAAAGAAAGAAGGAATGTCTAAATCGATAAGAATGATGAATAGAACCATGACCCAATACTTAAGAAAGTTGAACCTTAGTATAGAGGAACTTTTATGATGCATGATAAAGACTCCATAACCTTAGGATGGATGTTGATAAGTCTTTGAACACCACAAGGGAATGCCTTGATAAGTTCTAGTTCAATGAAGAATCAACAAGTGAGAGCCTCACATGCTTTAGATTCATAATATGCCCAAAGATACGTGTATGACCATCACCCCCTTTATTGTGCCTAGCAATAAGTATCAAATAAGAAAAACTCTAGATATTTTGGTTGAGCATTTCGACCTCAATAGATATAGCTCAAAGAATCCCACAACTAATTAAAGAAAGAAAGAAGGAATGTCTAAATCGATATTTTTCAGAATGATGAATAGAACCATGACCCAAATAGGACTCCATAACCTTAGGATGGATGTTGATAAGTCTTTGAACACCACAAGGGAATGTGAAATGTGAAGGCCAACAAGTGCAAGTCATGCGGAGTCAACTTAATTCAAGCCTCTTAGTCTCATGCTTTAGATTCATAATATGCCCAAAGATATGTGTATGACCATCACCCCCTTTATTTATAGCTATAGGGTGACCTTATCAACCTCCATCCCAAGGTTGTGGCAAAAAATCCTTTTGGCACAGAGAAAGCATAATGGTCACACTAGGTCATTAGGTATTAGATATTACAGTGATTGACTAGTTAGTGGGAGATTGTTAGTAGTAGCCCTAGAGCCAATTCTATGATGATTGACTTGGGACTTTTTGTATCATATTCTATTATTAATAAAGGGAAGGTTTTTAGTTAATATACTTACTTTGTATTTGTACCAAATAACTAAGTATAATAATCACCTTGGGTAGCTAGTTCTAATCTACATCATATTGATTGTTTGAATTGATAGTGAGATGATGTAGAGAACACTACTTTTAATCATTCCTAGTCAAGCATTAATATTCAGGGACGATGTTAATGCGTCGAGACATGGATATAGTATGTGTGGACTAGTATACTGAATTGACTCGCCATAAGAAAGTTTCATGGATTATTATATGAGTGTCATAAATTTTCTCATGTGACTATTGGTATGAATAGTCCTTAGAGCTGAAGCCACTATGGCTCCCTACATAAGGAGTTATATACTTTGGTATCGTCAAACGTCACCATAATAGGGTGGACTATAAAGATGATCACTAGGTATGTATCAAATTATGTAGAGGGATGTGAGTGATGTAGATGGAAACTATCCCTCCCATATAACGGGAGTGATATCTTGTGGCCTCTTGATACAGTAGAACCACGGAATGCATGACCATGCTCAAATGAGTCAATATGAGATATTGAGCTCATTTGCTTGAGTGAATATACTTGGGGATCAAGAAACATAAAGATTGATAAGAGGATGACATGGTCTATGCCTTAATAATCAATCTAGATATCGTGGATGGAAGGGCATGGTCATACATTATCATAGTCACGAAAGTTATGTCGGATCTCGACATTCTTGTCACTTAGGTAGCAATGATGCATTGCTAGATGCCATTTATTGCTTATGTTTCTAAAATGCATTTTAGAAACATTATCAACGTTACAATAACCTATTGGATCACACACAAATAATACTGTATTTGGAGATTGGTTCATTTTAATTTGACTAAAAGAACAATTAAGCTCATTGGATGGCCTAGATTTGAGTTAGACACAAGTTGGTTGAATTTGAGTTAAACTCAAATTAAATCAAGTTGGATTTTAATTCATCATGCATGATTAATGTGGATTAATCGTGCATTGAAGAAAAAGGGAGTTATCATGCATGGAAGTTATCATGCATGATTAATAAGATTAATCATGCATTGATGAAGAATACCAAAAGCCTAAAAACCTTTGATATTCTTAGCATGAGTATAAAATAGCTTTTGTTGCAAGAACTCTTGGATGTTTTTCATTCTTCTCCTCTCCTCTTCTTCTTGGCCAAGTTCTTCAAGGTTGCTAGCACAACTAAGTTTCTCCAAAGTGTGAGTGTTAGTGTGGATACGCATAGAGGCACGGACACTTAACGTGCTTGAGATCCGACCACCTTTGGACGAGCGGGATAAGCGAAGGGCACACATCAAAAGTAAATCCTATTAGATAGGATTTGGATTTTGTAGATTAAACATGTACAAATTTTTCGTGTGGATTGTTCGAGGAATCCTAATTTTCGCTGCAAAAATTTAATTTTATCGCAAAGGATTCCCAACATTCCAAGATGCTTCATGTTGAACTGACGGCACCCTAAGCAAGTAGCAACATCCGATCAGCCGTCATAATGCTGGAACCATGCCAAAAGATCAATCTTCAACTCCGGCTCTGGGTAATGGTTTACATTTTGTTGTATGTTTTAAATACGATAAAGTTTTTATCATTGGTTTTTTTTTTGTAAATCATTGCAACTAGTTCCTGCAAGGAAACGTGTTTCGTAGTGGATTGCCCATTCGTAAATGATAAAAAATCATGGGCTTTGGAGTAGTAACCTTTTGCTGTGAACCAAGTAAAAATAAAGTGTCTCTTTGTGTGCTTGATTTTATCTTATTTTTGTTGCATAGTATCTGATCTACAAATAAGCATGATCGAATAAACGAGTTTTTGAAATCGAGGGAAAACCGCTATAAGTGCTATTACCACCCTCTAGCGCTTATCCGATCCTACATAATAATCTAAATTATTATAGCATGCGCATCACACACATACAAGGACACACACATGTATAGATATAGTTGTATACCTATTGGATGATGTGAAACAGAAACGGGAACAACTAGTAACCTTTAGAAAAGTTGTCTTTACTTGTATCCAGCCGAGATCTCCACGAGATGACTTCACAAGTCATGTGTCGTGTCTCCATTTGATATTAGTTGAAGGAGGGAGACAAAGCAATCTGAGAAAGGACCCATAGTTCTATTCAGTATCCTGGCGATATGAAATGAACTAAATAGAGGCAATGAAGCTGTCGTTCGAAGGTTGGAAGGCTTAGTGCCTACGAGGGGCAGCAGACCTAATAACGCCAGAGTTTCAACAATAATAATTGCTCACCGAAAAATAGTCAAGACATCAGGAGAAACTTCCTCGCGGTTAGACTTCCTGCTATCCTATTGTCGTCTGCGCAACTACTACTCCTTTAATGGTTGTGGCTAGCTGGTTGGCAAAGCAAGGGCGGTTGCCTAATGGAGGAAGGGGAGGCTAAAGGCTGGGCAACTGTGGTTGGCTGACAGTGACCTCAAGCAGGAGATGGGGTGGCGGCACAAAGAAAAAGGGGGAAGAAAGGGAACAAAACCTAACTCTTAAGTTTTTCAATTCGTTATTTCTCTCTTCCATCTAGATCTATTTATAGATCTCTAACCGGGTTGATTCACGAATCTAAACCCGTATCCGAGCCCAAAATTCAAACTAATAGCCTTAAGTTTGGTTCAAGACCAAACCATGTTAGTTCAAAATCAAACCAATTTGGTTTATAATTAAACCAAAGAGTCACTTTATCTTCAAAAGACATGGCCCATCCGTGCTTCCATTTCGATAAAATATTTTCCATATTTATCCTTTGTCTAGCCCAACCAGACTCAATATCTCTCGATCTGATAATTCAATTCTCAAACTCATTTTATGTCTTTTGGATAAACTCATAGTGCGTGTGACCTTATAGGTTCACAATTTATGTTGACCTTTCATAATTACCCATTAATTATAGAACGATTATGAGTGGCAGCTACATTATGACCTCCAATTAATCGAAAAATCATAGTTGATTCCATAACTACTTATAAACCCTTCAGCAACTATAGTTGTTCGTGTGTCTGTTCCTTTTTCTCATCTTATACCTGCTTAGTTCCGGAGATGGTCTATGTGTCAAACCCCACTAGGTTGACTACGTCACACCTAACCCAAGTTCCTTGTCCTACGGATTCAAATTACTCAAACATCTATCCAAGAGGACATCCCTTTTGACGTGTTTCTACTTTGGCCAAAGACTTACAAGTAACAATCTTGACAAGTGGCCATAGAGTATATGTCGCCTATTAAAAGGAGTGGTGAATTCTCTATTGGCTAATAAATCACCTTCAAGCATTTCGACTTATACTCAATCATCCCAGGTCCACACCTCCGTAGTAGTTCCTTGTCCTGCAGATTCAAACAACTGTCCAAGAGGATCATCCTGTTGATATGTTTCTGCATTGTCTAAAGACTTATAAGTACCAATCTTGACAAGTGGTCATAGGGTATACGTTTTCTGATAAAAAAGTGATGAATCCTCTGTGGGCTACTCAATCACCTTTAGGCACTTTAACTTACACCCAATCATCTCGGGATCACACCTCCAAAGATATGTTTGCTTAAGATGTCAAAGTATAAGTCTCCATGACCAAAATAACTTGATACCTTAAGTTGAAATAAACTTGCACTTAAGCTACTATTAGATCTTCATAGACATGTTTAGAACTACATGAAATCTCATGGTAGGTCACATCCGATGAACTAATTTCTCTCAACCAGCAACCATATGTTAACTCTCAACATCCCAATATTTTTAGCTAGTTAGGATCAGTTGTTTGATTAAACCAAGGAGTCTAACATATGTTAATCTTACTGAATCAATTATGTCCAATCTCATCAATTCATCAACTAGGAAATATTTCTATACGTACAAAATTACACATGAAGAGATATCCACTAATTGCGATCCAATCACAATTTCTCTTATACTATGCATTATATTGTGGACTTCATTAGTTGGGTTTAAGATCTAATCAAATGCTTAGAGAATGTGCACTCAAATATTTTATTTATCCAATAAATAGTATATTCTATAAGGTGATTGTCTTAGGACACCTATGAAATATAACAAGTGGGTCATGTGTTGAGTGTGAAACATATCAATAATACTCTTCAGTTGAGACTCCACATGCTAAAATCCTTGAGTGACAATATCCTCAAATCGGATCACTCGGTCCTCTAAAGTCAAAGGAGGTGGAGGCACTGGAGCTACTAGAGGTGTTGGTAGCTGGACTCTATCGTGCTCAAACATAGCTAATATCTCCTCAATGTCTAGTGTCTGAAGTGGAAAAGCTCTAGCAGCCCCCATGCTTCCAAACTAGGGCATTATCTTTAATTACCACCTTAGCTAGACTACACTACCTAACTCCTATCTTGTCAAACTCAAATAAGGGTTTGACAGCACCTCTGTTAATGTCATCCGTAAAGATACAAAAATGAAGGTTAGAATGTGACAGTGGGCATATAGACCCTATGACTCATGGCTATGGATGAATGATAGGATTGACCGAAAGATCTTGTTGGTGCAGGGGAGCACTAGAATCTAACCTATGTTTTAATGTTGGTAAAGGTTTAAGGTTAAGTTTTGTTTGTGTACTGATAAGTTGATCTAAGTATGCAAGTAGCACAACAGGCAAGTTCTAGTTGAGGCTAGGTAAGGAAGTCCTAGTTGGAGAGACTAGGTGGAAGTCTCGGCAAATGGAGGATATCGGGCAGGAAGCCTAGACAGGGTCGAGAGTCGGAGGTCTAATGAAAAGTCTTGAGGTTCAAGATCAACAGAGTAAAGGTCCAAATAGGTTAGGTGGACCAAGGTATGACACCAGGTAAACTCTTCCAAGTGAAGAAATGAGGATGCACTCTCTAAAAAAGAGTAGTAGGCATTGGTCCAACTTGATATTTCATGGAAGGTCGAAAGGAGATCAAATGGTTGGAAAGCTGTCATTCATACTACTTATATATATCTGTGCTAACACTATGATACAAGAAGCAACAAATGTGAGTTGGTTGGAAACAGTGAGATTCGAGCACCATGAGTAGTTCTAGGCACCTTGATGGCTCGAAATCCAGCTACGGCGCTTGGAAAGGATCCAGATGCTTGGGGAGGGATAAACTCAATGTAAATAGTATCTCAGCTAGATGCAGCCACATTAGAGTTCTAAGCACCTAGAGATGGATAACTCATCGACAAGTTAGATCGGATAAGCCATGCTAGAGGCGCCCAGAAGGGATCCAGACACCCAGAATGCTCAATAAAAGTACCTTCAAATAGAATCTTGAAACAATAGTTTTTGATGCTTCTCTCTTCTTCCATTATGTGCTAAGATTCTGATGTCAAAATGTTGCTACACTCGAGCTTCAACAACACAATAACAACGTGATGTCACTACGAGCTCAAATGAGTCGAGCATTTCGTAATGTGTAGTTAATTGCATTTATACTTGTTCTTTCTGTACTGATTTCTAAAGGTCAGTAAGATTATTACCAAACATTATCTTTGTAAAAGAAATGAACCTTTTTCTCTTCTAAGAAGAAGGCTAATAGTGATTGCCCACCAAGAGTTGTCAACGTAACTATGGGCCTTAAAGTAGCATCTAGAGGACATGAACTAAGTAAAAATAAAAGTGTCTCTATTTTGTTTTATTTCCGTTGCACTACTTTATTTTATGAACAGTTTTTAAAGTTTACGAATTATGCTATTCACCCCCCTCTAGCACTTTCTTGATCAAACATTTGGTATCAGAGCGAGGTGCTCAAAATTGGTACAACTACCAATCGAGCTTGAAAGTTTTTCATTCGTTTTTAATTTTTTATTCTTGGCTAGAATTAGTGCAATCACCTTTTCTGATAAATTTTTTAGTTTTTTTTTAAATTGCTAGAAGTTGGTGCAACACCACTCAGTGACTTTTTCCTTAGGGTATCTTAGTCTTCCCACACTATTAATCCAAGATCAAATCTTAGTACAACATTATTTTGTATGTGTGCAAGGTTATGATGGCACACCAAGAGTGTTACAACACAACTCATCCCCTATTCTTCATCAGAGATGACTTCAATTACTAAAAGAGTCATATAGAGTTCCACCTTAAGACTTTGGTGGAAATGTGGATCTCTATCCAAACCAGGTTCACAGTACCTACCAAATTAGATGGAAGTCCAATGTCATGACCAACTATAGTTTCTCAATTTACCTCCTCATAGATGGTCGTGGGACTAACCATGTATGTAAGATACGAGAAATTTTAGGGTTGATTGTAATAATCTAACCTTAATAGACAAGGATTAAGGGGTTATTTGGTAAAGAGACTCATTAAATCAAGCTATTTAGTTCATTTAAAATCAATTGATTTAGCTTAAGATTAACCCAATTAACTAGGCCTAAGTAAGGTTAATTAAGTAGAGGGTTAATAATAAGGGTTATAGGTTTATTGGATTCACCGTTAACCCGCTAACTAAAAATACCAAGCCGAACTCTCTTCTTCCCAAATCGCGAAGTCGCGATTCTTTCTCCCTGATCAGCGTTTTTCTTCCTAACCGAGCTCCCGATCGTTGCGAGCCCAACTGCGATTCCGACTTCCTCTTCACCTCTGATCACGTCCGAGAATACAAACCTTAGCGGCTCTGCTCCAGATCTCCATCCCGTCGCCAGAGCTTGGCATCAACACGTGGTGGCTCTCCGCCGTTGTCGCGATCGAGACCTAAACACACCGCCGCCGCTCTTCCTCTCTTCTCTAGGTGTTCTTTTGGTCGCTGGGGGGTGTTCTTTGCGGCATTGAGAGCACGCAACTGCTCTTGTTAGCTCCGCCTTCTCCGATCGTCTTTGCCGATTGATGCTAAAGCAGAAGGAAGGTGATCGATGCGAGCGGTAAGTAGTTAGTCCTTTATGGATTTGTTGGATATCCTAGAGTTTTGGGGTTCCTGATTTAGGATCAAAATTTTCATATCTGGGTGTTCTTGATTTCGACTGAGACGGGATTAGGATCGGCTGGGCGGCAGAGTAAATCAAGTGACCTAAGTTTGGTTCTAGGGCTTCAGATTTGGGTAAGATTTGGATCTGATTTGGTTATTTCAGATCGTCTCCTTTTGTTTGATGGATTGTACCAAGTATGCTTGGTAGTTGGGGTTGAATAATTTCTTGGATTCTGTCGTAGGGAAAGAAAGAACAAGAAGAACCTGGATCTATGATTTTAGGGCTTTGATCAGATTTGAGGTAAGACTTAGAATCCTTGGTGTACTAATTTGTCCCTTGTTCGATCAGATTGGTGTCGGCAGCATTCTTGATTCAAGAACGCAGTTAGGGTTTTCTGAGGTAAACCTTCGATGCTTCTTGTATGATTTATTGATTTTGATTTTGATTAGTAGCTGGGTTATGATCTGTTGATGGTATGGAGGTTAAGGTGTTTTTGTTGGATCTGATTAGAAAGGAATCAGATTAACAAATAAGGGAAAGACAGAAAAGTTACGTAGATCAGAGACGTCGACCATTCGAGTTCTTTGTGGGCGATCACGTATTGTTACAAGTGTCAACCATGAAAAGGTAAAGAGGTTTGGATTGAAGGGAAAGCTAATGTAGTTGCAGATGCGCTTAGCCAGAAGTCTCGTGGGATTCTGGCTAGTCAATTGGTAGTCGTTACTGATTTAGTTCGGTAATTTTCTGATTTGGACTTGTGGAGTATAGTTAGACTCAGCATGGTATTCTGGTTACGATGGTTGCTCAGTCAGCGTTAGTGGGGAAGATTAAGTCTGCACAGATTAACGATCAGCACTTCCAGCTCATCCGCAGCAGAGTGGATTCCGGACTACAGTCAGGGTTTTCTTGCGATACAGACGGAGTCCTTCGGTCTCGAGGATGACTGCGTGTTCCAGAGCATCCAATAAGAGAGGAGTTATTGTAGGATGCACATCATCCTAGGTTTGCGATATATTTGGGTGGTATTCGTATGTATTGAGACCTGAAATGCTCTTCGTGAGTGGAAATGAGACACACCATTCTAGGTTTGCGATATATCTGGGAGATACTCAGATATATCGGGATCTGAGACGCTCGAGCATATTACTATGGTATTATTACACTATAGTATGAAGGAAGTAAATTTGGGGATCAAATTTTGTTAGTGGGGGAGAATGTAAGATACGAGAAATTTTAGGGTTGATTGTAATAATCTAACCCTAATAGACAAGGATTAAGGGGTTATTTGGTAAAGAGGCTCATTAAATCAAGCTATTTAGTTCATTTAAAATCAATTGATTTAGCTTAAGATTAACCCAATTAACTAGGCCTAAGTAAGGTTAATTAAGTAGAGGGTTAATAATAAGGGTTATAGGTTTATTGGATTCACCATTAACCCGCTAACTAAAAATACCAAGCCGAACTCTCTTCTTCCCAAATCCCGAAGTCGCGATTCTTTCACCTTGATCAGCGTTTTTCTTCCTAGCCGAGCTCCCGATCGTTGCGAGCCCAACTGCGATTCCGACTTCCTCTTCACCTCTGATCGCGTCCGAGAATACAAACCTCAGCGGCTCTGTTCCAGATCTCCATCCCGTCGCCAGAGCTTGGCATCAGCACGTGGTGGCTCTCCGCCGTTGTAGCGATCGAGACCTAAACACACCGCCACCTCTCTTCCTCTCTTCTCTAGGTGTTCTTTTGGTCGCCGGGGGGTGTTCTTTGCGGCATTGAGAGCACGCAGCTGCTCTTGCTAGCTCCACCTTCTCCGATCGTCTTTGCCGATTGATGCTAAAGCAGAAGGAAGGCGATCGATGCGAGCGGTAAGTAGTTAGTCCTTTATGAATTTGTTGGATATCCTAGAGTTTTGGGTTCCTGATTTGGGATCAAAATTTTCAGATCCGGGTGTTCTTGATTTCGACTGAGACGAGATTAGGATCGGCTGGGCGGCGGAGTAAATCAAGTGACCTAAGTTTGGTTCTAGGGCTTCAGATTTGGGTAAGCTTTGGATCTGATTTGGTTTTTTCAGATCATCTCCTTTTGTTTGATGGATTGTACCGAGTATGCTTGGTAGTTGGGGTTGAATAATGTATTGGATTCTGCCGTAGGGAAAGAAAGAACAAGAAGAACCTGGATCTGTGATTTTAGGGCTTTGATCAGATTTGAGGTAAGACTTAGAATCCTTGGTTCATGGGTTTTTCATTGATGATCTAGGTGTACTAATTTGTTCCTTGTTCGATCAGATTGGTGTCGGCTGCATTCTTGATTCAAGAACGCAGTTAGGGTTTTCTGAGGTAAACCTTCGATTCTTCTTGTATGATTTATTGATTTTGATTTTGATTATTAGCTGGGTTATGATCTGTTGATGGTATGGAGGTTAAGGTGTTTTTGTTGGATATGATTTGAAAGGAATCAGATTAACAATTAAGTTGATGGGTTAACTAAGGTTGAGCTTATCCCTTAGATTAGGTTATGGATAACCTAAACTTGGATCTAATTAATCATGATTAGTTTGGTTAGGTTAATGCCTATTAATCTAATATGGGATAGCCTAGGGTTGATCGAATAGGGAATTGATTAATGACATTAATTAATTAATTAATTCCTGTTAGAATCAACCTAAAGATTGGATTAGTCTAACCTAAGGTTGGTTGATTAGCATAGGTTTGATTATACATGAGGTTAGTTGTATTGATCGATTCGATTAATACAACTAATTGATTAATTAATTAAACCATGTTAATATCAACCTAAAGGTTAGATTAATTTAATCCGAGTTAGGTTAACGAGATTGAGTTAAACTAACCCTTAAAATATAAATTAGGGTTTGTCTGATACATTCTGGTATTTAGGAGGTGATATTGTGTTTGCAGGTCCTTGATTGATTTTGGGACTTCGATATTATATGGGAGTATATTTTCTGGAGGTTCTTATTCGACATACGGTTACCAGGTGGATAGACTTGTATTTAGTCAATACAGTTCCTTTCCTATTTACAGTGCATGCTTCCTTTCATTTCTAGTGGTTAGATTACTTATCATGCTCTTATACTTGTTATAGATTAGATGCTTTCGACACTCATGTTTATCACATGCTTGATCGTATTTCTTTGACCTTCTTATCAGTTCTGTTTATACCTCTGATGCTTGAGATCATTGTTATCCATGTTTATGATTATTGTCTCTATTTCAGTTATGTTATCATCATGTTGATACCTGTGATCAGTAGGACTTTTCATTAGTACCTACACATGTTAATTAACACGGTGTTAATTAACATGGTAGAGGATGATTATTTTGACTTGATCATGTCATCATTATGCATGAGCTTGATTGTAAATCCCAAAGATGTGGGTGTATCTTGCCGGTAGTTGGCCTATAGTGATATAGGTGGTTGTTACCCTTCCATCACGGTGATGGGGACTGTATACGCACCTTGTACGTAGCCGACGCAGCCGAGTTAGTGGCTTGATCTCGACACCGCGATGGGGTGGTACTCAGTTTGGCTATATGGCCTGTATGTAGCCCGGCTGTATGGGGCAGTTGCATCATATGCACACATTTACTTTGTGAGAGTGATTCTTTGGACGAGTATTGACGACAGCACTGGCCATAGGATATGTAGCTTATTGAGCATGCATTTCTTTCTGATTATCCACTGAGTATATTTGTACTCACCATTTGGACTCTGGGATTTTCTATCTTCCCAGATATCAGGTAGGAGACTACAGCTGATGCCGAGGAGATTCTGCCAGTCATGCTATCTCACAGCTACTTGTGATTTTTTTTGTTTTGTGGATTTATGTTAGCTTATACATGAGTGTAGTAGTTCCCTATTGTCGTGGATTTGCTTACTTACAGTTCGGGTTTATGCATCGTATTGTTACTTTGGATTTTATTGCTTCGTTTTCATCGTATATGTGATTACGGATTTTGTTCTCTGCTCGAGACTTTAGTATACTGTGCTTTCCGCTGCTTAACATTTGTTTTCCGAAGAATTAATGAGTTTTATTCGTTAATAATTGTGCTGATACATTTCATATATAGTAGGATGTGTTGAGTGACTGTGTGGGTCGCATTTACTTTTATGTGCTTGTATAAATCCATAGCATGTTATGGATAGGCCGTGTGGGCCTTTTATATATGTATGTATCCAGGGAATTGTCATAGTTACTGGGGAGATGCTGACGAAATTTTTCGGACAGCTATTTCTCGGGGCGTGACAGTGTAGGGTCGCTGGGGTGGTGGATTCCACCTTTTTGCTGAATAGATGGAAGTCCAATGGCTTGTGCGAAATGGAACCCATCATCAAAAAATAAATAGAAGCTGATTCTATAGCTACTCAGACTTTTCAATGTAGCTTGACCAAAGTAGAGCTCAGTCAGGTCGTTCCCTTCATCAACGTGCAAGATCTAGGGAACAAGTTAATTAAGTTCCACAAGGGAACGTCTGACACCAAGGTAAGCAAAAGAGATTTACTTTTGAACAATCTATATAACATAACTATGCAGGAAGGAGAGTCCGCTAGTCATCTCCAAGCCCGACTCCAGAACATTCTCAACGGATTGCATGCAATCGAACAATCCGTGGAAAATGGGGACATCATAATGTTCACACTGAGAGCTTTCCTAAGAAACACCTTGTGGGCTTTGATTGTTGATGCTTCCAAAGTTTCCCAAGATCTCTCAAAATTAAATTAGACCATCTATTTTGTGAACTTGAACTCCATCAACAGACTAACACAAGCCTAGCTGAGAAGGGTATAACTTTTTTACAGGACAACTAAAGAAGAACAAACAAAAGGTGAAGATTGAACTGAAATCAGAGAAGTCTGAATCCGACGACGATAATGATGAGACCACCGCCGAATTGGTCAACCTTGTTCAGAGACAAGTGAAAAAGAAGAAATGATCAGCACATGTGAAATCAAAAGAGCAACACGAACAAGGACGGGTCATGATGGAGTCAAACAAAGTGAAAAAGTTGCCCAACAAGCTAATATGGATCACGCTCAATCCACTCTAGATGTTGTTGATGATCCATTATGCATCAATGGAGGCCCAATTATAAGGCCAAAGATTAAGAAGATGAAGGAAGCACTTAATGTGCTAATGAAGATGTGAAAGCCAAAGTTACAATTAAAGAAGGTTTGACCAATTAATTCTGACACCTGCTTAGATCAAATTCTAGTAAATTTTCGTTTAGCTTTTATTTCAAGTATTTTTATCTTTCAATTTCGCATTAAATAAGTTTTGCCAAGATTCCATTTTGATAAATTTCCTTTTAACACTTAATTCAAGTTTTTAATTCTATAATTTGCATTCTTCTTAAATTCCTATCTTTTATCCTAATTTCCTTAGAGTTTTTACTTAGTCAAGGAACGCTTACAAGGAATTTCCTCAATTATAAGTTCTTTAAAGAGCTAACATTAGTGAGTTGAGTGATTGAGTGATAACATCTTACTTTAATGGCCACAAGTGGAGAGGAAGGATGATCTAGAGAAACCCTTGAATAACGTGCCTTGAGACAACACTTGAAATACATGAAAATCAAATTCAATCAAATCCTTAACAAATTAGAGAGGAAAGATGCTATAATTACTGGACTACAAAATAGTCAAATTGGTAGAGTTCCTACATGAAGTGCAAGGCAATATAACCATGATACCAATGAAGATGATATTTCTGAGGACATTGATGATAGAGCTTCTAGTGGCAGATCTGGTGATTTTAGAATTGGTTATGGAAGAGAAAGGACAAATAATTATGTTGATAGAAACTTAGGCAATACCAAGATGAAGATTCCATCATTTCAAGATAAAAGTGATCTAAACGTATATTTAGAGTGGAAAAATAAAGTGGAATTAGTGTTTGATTGTCACAACTACTTTAAAGAAAAAGAAGGTAAAACTTACTGTTGTTGAGTTTATTAATTATGCTATTATTTGGTAGGATCAAATTATTTTAAGCAGGAGAAGAAACAAAGAGAGACCCGTTGACATATTGGAAGGAGATGAAATCTATAATGAGAAAGAGGTTTATTCCCTCACATTACTATCAACATTTGTACCAACGATTACAAAGTCTAAAACAAGTGTCCGAGACTGGAGGAATACCACAAAGAGATAGAGATTGCCATGATTCAAGCCAATGTGAAGCCAAAAGTTACATGTGTGGCCGTCACCCACTTTATTTATAGCTATAGTGATAAGCATCTTAG
>NC_133869.1:2612477-2641559 GCF_044706935.1 Curcuma longa
CTATGCTTAATTATCCAAAAATTATCGAAGGAAATTTCGGGTATTACAGATAGTCTCTACCTCCTTTTTCATGTCTTGTTCCCCCTTCACGCCTCCTTCTTTCTCTTGGAGAACCCTAGAATAGGTCACTTTCTTGATGAGATTCTTCATGATTAGAATTGCCCCCATGGTTAGAAACTCTTCCTCCTTCAAGTCGTCCATCCTTTCATGTAAGCCTTCAAGTTGTCTTTGAAGCATCCTCTCAAAGTGTTGAGTAAGTGCCTCCATTTGAAGCCTATTAGGATCTTGCCTAGGAGAATTTTCCCCACTCATGCTTGCAACAAAAAAGATGACAAGAAAAATTACAAAAGAAATGTTAGAAAGACCTCACCACTCACCTCACGTGGTTGCACTCAAATTTATCCACTCAGCTTCCTTTATACGCTCTTAAGAAAAGAACCTTATCAATGATTTTTCTCAAGACAACAAGTAGACGATCAAATGAGCAAGAAACCAACAAGAAAATATGAGTATAACAAGAGAAATAAATGGATAGAACAAGAAATTCAGCAACGATCAAGAGCAACAAGAGGAATATTGGGTCCTTTTACTTCACAAATCTTTTTTTTATTCTGCCTGGATTTTGCCCTTTTTTTTTGATTTTTTTTGAATTTCCCCTTTTTTCAGTCAAAACACAATGACCCTAGTAACACCTTTTTTTTGAGTTTAGGACCCAAATAGAGAAGCAATAAAGATAAATGGAGAATGAAAACACCAATAGAATACTAAGGATGAGAGATCAACAAAGATGAACAAGAACAACAAAATGAACAAGAACAAAACGCAAACCTGAAAATCAAGGAGCCAAGGCTCTGATACCAAATGATAAGCACCTTGGAACGGATCACCTTGATATTCAGATGTAGGGAAGGATATTGACGCCACACTCAAGAAAGATGAGAAGGTGAGTGATAAGTCATGGGGGTTTTGATCGCCACAAGTTGCCTTGATAAGATCAAGATTAGTTCTTTGCCTAAGAACCAAAGGAAGCTCTCACAATAGAGAAAACTCTAATTTCATTCAAACTCAACATGCCTTAGCCATACAAGAGTTCTCCTATATATAGACTTTAGTGGAGGTTGAAACATTAACTTCCCACTAAGCTTTTAATATCCACTAAGACCCACTAGGCACTAATTATGCACCATTATCATGCATGCATGCATGACATTTATTTCCCATAATACTAGCTTAGGAACTCCCAAAAAGCATTAAAAACCCACCAAAAGATATCAAAAAATATTTCAGAAAATTCCCCCAAAATTACTAACAAAAATTGGACACTTGTAGCCCTTGAATGCATCTTGGATCATGTAGATTTGGGCCTTCAAGTTTTGTCTTTATGTTGGCCCAATTTCACTTTCAAGTTGAAGGAATGTGATCCATTTAGTTGTTGCCTCCATTGTGCATTGATCCTCCTTTTCCTTGAGCTCTATTATTAAGCCTTCCAAAGTTTGCTTCAAATTTAGCTTTGGTATTAACTTCAAAGCTTGTTACAAAATGGAGGAGAACCCATGAAAAGCTTGTTGCAAGAAAGAGGAGAAAACATGAAGCCTTTTTTCATTATCTTGAAAGTAAACATACAAGGTGGTTTTATAGTGTGTTACATGAGCCTCTTGAATGTTGTGGCTCCAACGTTCATGTTTTGAGCATGCTCCAACGTTCATGCATTTAATGCATTAATGCATTAAATGCATTTAATGCACTTAATCTTTTTGAATATTGGAGCATTTAATGCATTTAATGCACTTCATCATGATGAATTGAAGGATCTTCCTTGTTCCTCTTGTTGCTTTGTTTCTTGCATTTCTTTCTTTGCATGATAAACTAGATTTGACTTAATCTTTAATTATTTGACGCCTTGAACTTTAACACTCCCCCTCAAGTTAGGTGCATATATGTCAATGGCACCTAACTTGTTAAGGATGTCCTTCATATGTTGAGCAGTGGTGACTTTGGTAAAGATATCAGCTGGTTGATCTTGTCCATTGATAGGATGAGCTGTGATGATCTTTTCTTCAATTTTTTCTCTGATGAAGTGACAATCTACTTCAATGTGCTTGGTCCTTTCATGGAATACTGGATTTGTTGCAATATGAATGGCTGACTGATTGTCACAATATAAGCTGATTGGGGAATTAACTGGAAAACCCAATTCTTCAACTAAGGCCTTCAACCATATGAGCTCACTTGTGGCTGCTGCCATTGCTCTGTATTCTGCCTCAGCACTGGATCTTGACACAACAGATTATTTTTTGCTTTTCCAAGACACCAAATTTCCACCTACGAACATACAATATCCAGTTGTTGATCTTCTATCTTGATGATCTCCTGCCCAATCTGCATCGCAGTATCCCACAATTTCTGTATTATGGTTATTTCTCATCCAGATTCCTTTTCCTGGTGTCCCTTTCAGATAGTGGAGGATTCTTTCTGCTGCTTTCCAATGACTTTTCTTTGGTGCGTGCATGTTTTGGCTAAGTTGTTTTACTGCAAATGAAATATCTGGACGAGTAATGGTTAGGTAAATCAATTTACCTACTAACCTTTGGTATTGCTGAATGTCCTCCCAAGGATTGTCATTATCATTTTCTTTCTTAGATGTGAAGTAGGGGCTATCTACTGGTTTTGCTCCAAGTTTTCCAGTTTCCTGTAAGAGGTCAAGTGTATACTTTCGTTGGGATAGAACTAGCCCATTAGGAGAGTAGGCTAGTTCTATACCTAGGAAGTACTTTAGTTTTCCTAAATCCTTGATCTCGAATTTAGAATTGAGAAATGATTTAACTTGATTTATTAGATTTATATCATTTCCTGTAATAATGAGATCATCTACATAAATAAGAATGATGACAGTTTTATCATTTTCTATTTTAACAAATAATGAGGAATCGCTACTGCATTTTTTGAACTTATAGCTTAAAAGAGCTGAGCTGAGTTTAGCATACCATGCCCTTGGAGATTGTTTGAGGCCATATATGGCCTTGTTCAGTTTGCATACCTTCCCTTCATATCTTTTTTGAATTCCTTGTGGAATTTCCATATAGACTTCTTCTTCTAGTTCTCCCTGCAGAAAAGCATTGGCAACATCCATTTGATAAAGTGGCCAATCCATATTTATTGCAAGGGCAAGTAAGACTCGGATGGTGTTCATCTTGGCTACGGGTGCAAATGTCTCCTTATAATCAATTCCATAGGTTTGAGTGTATCCTTTGGCTACCAGTCTAGCTTTGTGTCGTTCAATGGTACCATCACTTTTGTGTTTGATCTTGTATACCCATTTGCACCCTACAGGTTTCTTCCCTTTAGGCAAATTGGTGATCTCCCAGGTGTCATTCTTTTCTAAGGCATTGATTTCTTCTTCCATTGCCTTTTGCCAAGATTGTTGTTCTTTTGCTTCCTCATATGTTCTAGGTTCCTGTGCTTTATCTATGCCACTCAAGAATGCTTGGTGACTTGATGAGATATTATTAGTGGTATAATAATCAGAGATAGGATGACATAACATGCTAGAGTGATAGTATGTTCTACGATTAATCCATTCAGATGGAGGATACCTTATTCTTGTTGACCTCCTTAGTGGTGCAGAAGAGGAGGGTAGATGTTCAGTTCCTCTTGATCCACTATTGTTGGTTAATTGAGACGGAAGTTCATTTTCTCCCCCTTGTTCTAGACTCTCCTCAGTTTCTTCAGTATTGGGATTGGTTCCTTCTTGTGAGCTTTCTAGAGACTCTAAGTTGCTACTTTGAGACGGATCTTGTCTTTCTTCAAGAAATAGAGGACAAGTATCAATTGGGTTTCTTCCCTTTGTTACCTCTTCTTCCTTTGTTTCTGAAAAGAAAAACTCATTTTCCACAAATATCACATCCTTTGATGTGTACATCTTGTTAGTAGCAGGATCAAAGCATTTATATCCTTTTTCTGATGTAGCATAGCCAAGAAAAATACATTTCCTTCCTTTATCATCCAATTTAGTTCTAAGCTGTAATGGGATGAAAGCATAGCATGTGCACCCAAACATTCTTAAATGAGAGATATTAGGCCTTTTATTGTATAGGAGTTCTATTGGAGACTTTCCTCCTAAGTTTTCTGTTGGCATTAGATTTATGAGATGAGCTGCTGTGCTAATGGCTTCACACCAGAATATTTTGGGAACATTAGCATGATTTAGGAGAGTTCTTGCTGTTTCTAGTAGATGCCTATTTTTCCTTTCGGCTACCCCATTTTGTTGAGGGGTATAGGGACATGAGGTTTGATGAATAATTCCCCTTTCTTTTAAGTATTCTCTTATTTTATTGCTTGTGTATTCTCCACCATTATCGGATCTAAGGATTTTAATATTGCCATTGTATTGCCTTGAGATATAATTGTTATAGCTTTTAAAAGCCTCAAATACTTGAGATTTATTGGTGAGCATGTAAACCCAAGTGTATCTGGTTTTATGATCAATGAATGTAACAAAGTATTTATAACCTTGTTTAGACAAAATTGGAGAAGTCCATACATCAGAGTGAACCAGATCAAAGGGTTTTTCATATATAGTGGTAGAACAAGGATAGTTTGCCTTTGTTTCTTTCCCGAGAATACAAGGTTTGCAAATATTATCTAAACTAGCTGTAGGAAAGTAATATTTTAGGACATAACTACTAGGGTGACCTAGTCGAGCATGCCAAAGTTGGGAGTCCTCCTGGCTTGCTTTAAAGACCTGATAGCCATGGTCCAAAACATAAAGGTTATTCCTTCTATATCCCTTGCCAATCAAAAGATTTGTCTTGATATCCTGAAATGATACTTTGTTAGAGTCAAAAATAACCTTACAATCATATTCCTTAGTTATTTTACTAATAGACATTAGATTGGAAGTAAAATTTGGAACATAGAGGGCATCCGTTGGCTTTCCTAATAAATCAATTTCTCCTATTTGATTTACTGTTATGTTTTGACCATTAGCTACCTTAACTGTTTTACATTCTTCCAAGTTTCTGAACTTTATGATTTTATTCCTATCATTTACCATATGATAATCACATCCTGAATCAATAATCCAATGTTTAGTATCTAGAGTGGAGTTTAAGCATATACCTGTTGTAGAGGTTTGGTGATGCTCCTCCATAGAAGTTTGTGCTTTTAATGTTTGCATGGGTTCCTTCTTTCGAAATGCCTTTGGTCTTAAATGAGGATGAAGAAACCAACACTTGTCCTTTGTATGCCCTTTCTTCTTGCAATTGGGACATACTTCTTCTTTTGGATGAACTTCGTTAATCTTGAACCCATGAACTTCCATTTTTTTGTTTGAAGTTTCTTCAATATTCAAGCTTGACTCGGTTCTTTGGATGATTTGCAATACGTCATGATAGGTAGGGAGATTTTGCATTCGCAGAATTTCCTGTCTCATAGTTGAGAATGAGTCTCCGAGAGTCATAAGAAGACTAAAAACCTTGTCTTCATTTTGTCGCTTTATTATTTCTGTCGGATCGGTGGTTGGTGGTCGTAGAACCTCAAGCTCGCTCCATAAGTTACCAAATTCTCCAAAGAGTTGTGGAAGAGTCTTGTTCTCTTTTCTCATGTCTGCTATTTGTCTTCTTAGTTCGAAGACTCTTCCGATGTTGTTGGTTTGCCCATATAGTGCCGAGAGATGATCCCATAAAGCTTTAGCATTTGGAGAACAAGCAACCATACTCTTGTGAGCTTCATCTAGAGAAAGAAGAAGATGAACAAATACTTGATTATCTTTCTTCTGCCATTCTTTGAAGGTAGGATTAGATTCGATAGGAGGATCCTGAAGAATATGATCTTCAAGGTTATAGGAACTTAGGATCCTCTTAATGAATCCGGACCATTGAATATAGTTGGAGGAACTAAGAAGAAGAGAAGAGAAGAGTTGAGGAGGGAGCGAGCTTAGTTGCGGAAGAGGTAGACTCTGCTGCTCTGATACCATGTTGAAATTTAGCTTTGGTATTAACTTCAAAGCTTGTTACAAAATGGAGGAGAACCCATGAAAAGCTTGTTGCAAGAAAGAGGAGAAAACATGAAGCCTTTTCTTCATTATCTTGAAAGTAAACATACAAGGTGGTTTTATATGTGTTACATGAGCATCTCTTGAATGTTGTGGCTCCAACGTTCATGTTTTTGAAGCATTTAATGCATTAATGCATTTAATGCACTTAATCTTTTTGAATGTTGGAGCATTTAATGCATTTAATGCACTTCATCATGATGAATTGAAGGATCCTCCTTGTTGCTTTATCTTCTTCTTTCTTGTCTTCTTGCATGATAAACTAGATTTGACTTCATCTTTAATTATTTGACGCCTTGAACTTTAACAAAAGACATAATGTATTCACTTGTTCAGAAAACTTATGGAAAATGAGAGTATGAAATGCAACGAAAATAAAGAAGAGAACACTTTTATTTACTTAGTTCACAATCACAAGTTGTTACTCCAAGGTCCAAAGTCTTTGACTGTTTTTGATAGACAATTCACTATTATATTCCCTTCTTATGAGAGGGAGTTTTCTCTTTTACAAAGGATGTTAGGAATGGTAACTTTTACCGTCCTAAAAATTTAAGTACAAAAACAAAGGTAAGATTACCAACTACAAGAGTAGATGTGTAGTGTAGAAGTCATATAACTCTTCAGTGTTACGACGACATATCGGATGTGCTGGTCGCGTGCAGAAGATCATCGTAGTAGCACATTAGTTGTCTTCTACGGTTTCCCCTCACAACTGCATATATAGGCCGATCTGGGCACCTAGAACTCCTTCTAGGCGCCTCCACGTCATCCCATTGATTCGCTTTTGATGTTGACTCAGCATCTTTCGGGCACCTGTATCCCTTCCGAGTGCCTGGATGCTGACATAAAGGTTGTCGGATCAATTTTAAATCCATAATGCCTTATCCATATCTGGATGCCTGAAGCCTTTTCGTGTGCTTGGAGGCTGAGGTATTTCGACCATTGGAAACTTGCCACTTCATCCATCTCACTGGCCCGATCGACTTACGTTTAGGCGCCTGGATACCTTCATGGTGCATGGATGGTCCGATCACCCGAATCCAGATTGGGGCGCTCAAAATCCAAAGTTTCGATTTCTCCTTTCCTGCATCACAAGATTAGTCCAGAATAAATAGAAGTAGGAACTTGATAGTTTTAGTAAATTGTCTGGTCTTGACTTTTATGTTTCTAATGAAGCCTTAGGTCAGACCGATGCCTACTATGTCCTTCCTGTGAGCGCATCCTCATTGACTCCTCTTGGGAGTATTTACCTTTGTCAACCCGGTTGTCCAGATATGTTGGACTTTGCTCAACATCTAACCCTCGACCCTTAGGACTTCCACTACTAGACGTCCGGTCTTCCAGCCCACTTAGACTTTTTTGACTAATGCTCTAATCTGCCAAGTCTTCCTGCCCAGTCATCCTGACTAGGTCTTCCTTGCCCAGTCCTCCTGACCAGGAATTTCCTACCCAGTCCTCCAGACTCAAACTTCTTTTGCTAGTCGCAACTAGAACTTCTTTATGCTACCTGCATACTCAGTTCAATTCATTAGTCAACTTTACAAGCTTAACATGAATGGACTCACGGGTTAAAAGCTATGAAATAAAAAATATATTGCATGTATGAAAACCAAGTTTGGAACATGATAAACCTACTCGAAGGAATAACACCTATTGGGTGCAAATGGGGGGTTTCAAGTAGAACATCGACTTGGATGGTAATTTGATTGCCCACAAAGTAAGATTGGTGTCGAAAGACTATCATCAAATATATGGTATTGACTATGATGAGACCTTCTCAAAAGTGGCTATGCTTAAATTCATTCCGATACTCCTAGCCATAGTAGCTCATTATGATTATGAGATTCAACAAATGGATGTGAAAATAGCTTTCGTAAACGGAAATCTATTCAAGGATGTGCATATGATACAACTCGAAGGATTCACATCTGTTGACAAAAAAAAACTATGTATCCATGTCAAATCTTGAGTTATTGAATCCTTAGATTTGATCTTCGAATCGGAATTAATGCTCGAACATTGTTCTTGAACCCTGATCATTGACTCTCGAAGGTGGAGCCCTGACATAAGGCTTGATTGCAATTATTGAATCATGAATCATGTTTCTGAACCTCGATCTTTGATTTAAATTGGAATCTCTCTGTTGAATCTTCTTGAGTTATGAGCTTTAATCTGAAATCTCAAATTTGTATCTATTCGTTGAGTTTCGAAATCTTTTCTCGAGTCTTTAATTTAAATTTCGTGCTCGAAGTCAAATATTTCAATTGAATTTTGAAATTGTTCTTATGATCTCGACCTCCAATCATGCATTTAAATCTTATTTTAGAATCTTGAAACTTGATGTGGAATCACATAGGTTTTAAGCTAACAAAACGAATATGAATCTGTAAGTTGAATACTGAATAGAGGAGTATTTGATTACAATCTCAGGTTTGAATGTTGCTCGTCAAATCATGAATCCATTTCAATATTGAAGAATCTTGTTCTCTAACCTTTACTTTTGTCTTTTTTAATCTGATATCGGTTCCCTAATAATTATTATTCTGGATCCTAGTATTTCATTTTATTCTTGAATCTCAAATGTTGATTTTTAAGCTCATGTTTAAATCTAAATTTCAATGTTGAATTTTGAGTAATTGAATCCTTAGATTTGATCTTTGAATAGGAATTAGTGGCTCAAACATCTTTTTGAACCCTAATCAATGAGTCTCGATGGTGGACCCTGAAATATGCTCGATTGCAATTACTGAATCATGAATCATATTCTTGAACCTCAATCTTCGATTTAAACTGGAATCTCTCTATTGAATCTTCTAGAGTCTCGAGCTTTAATCTGAAATCTCGAATTTGTATCTTTTCATTGAGTCCCAAAATATTTTTCTCGAGTCTTTAATTTCAAATGTCGCTCTCGAACTAAAAGATTTCAATTAAATGTTAAAACTATTCTTTTTAATCACACATTTGAATCTAGTTTTAGAATCTCGAAACTTATTGTGGAATCACATAGGTGTCAAACTACCGATGAGAATATGATTCTGTCAGTTGAATACTAAATAGTAGAGTATTCGATTACATTCTCCAAATTGAATGTTGCTCTTTGAATTTTGAATCCATCTCAATATTGAAGAATCTTATTCTCTAACCTTTAATTTTAACCTTTTTAATCTTGAATTGGATCTCTAATAATTATTATTTTGGATATTCGTTTTTCATTTCGTTCTTGAATCTCAAATGTTGATTTTTAAGCTCATATTTAAATCTCAATTTCAGTATCAAACATTAAAGAAATTGAGTATCAATGTAGAATCTTGAGTCATTGTATCAGATTTGAACTTCGAACAAATTAGTACCTCGAACGTCGTTCTTGAACCCTAATCATTGACTCTCGAACGTGGATCCCGAAAATCACACTCAATTGTAGTTAATCATGAATCGTGTTACTAAACCTTGATATTTGATTTAAACTAGAATCTCTCTATTGAATCTTCTTGAGTTTCGAGCTTTAATCTAAAATCTCGAATATGTATCTATTCGTTAAGTCTCGAAATCTTTTTCTCGAGTCTTTAATTTCAGATTTCGCACTAGAATTTAAATATTTGAATTGAATCTTGACACTGCTCTTACGATCTCGACCCTCCAATCACGCATTTGAATATTATTTTAGAATCTTGAAACTTGCTGAGGAATCACATGGGTCTTGAACTACCAATGTGAATATGAATATGTCAGTTGAATACTAAATAGTAGAGTATTCAATGACATTATCAGGTTTGAATGCTGCATGTTGAATTCTGAATCTGTCACAATATTGAAGAATCTTGTTCTCTAACCTTTAATTTTGACTTTTCAAATCCCTAATATTATTATTCTGGATCCTCGTCTTTCACTTCGTTATTGAGTCTCAAATGTTAATTTCAATTTCAATTTCAAGGTCAAATACTAAAGAAACTTAGTATCAATGTCGAATCTTGAGTTATTGAATACTTATTCGATCTTTGAACCAGAATTAGTGCGAACATCATTCTTCAACCCTAATTATTGACTCTTGAGGGTGGAGCCCTAAAATCTCACTCAATTGTAGTTAATGAATCATGAATCATGTTCCTGAATCTCGATCTTCGATTTAAACTAGAATTTATCAAATTGAATCTCCTTGAGTCTTGAGTTTTAATCTGAAATCTTGAATCTGTATCTGTTCATTGAGTCTCAAAATCTTTTTCTTGTATCTTTAATTTTAAATCTCGCCCTCGATTTCAAAGATTTCAATTGAATCTTAAAACTATTCTTATGATCTAGACCTCCAATCACATATTTGAATCATATTTTAAAATCTCAAAACTTATTGTGGAATCCCATGGGTCTCAAACCACCAAAGCAAATATGAATATGTCAATTGAATACTAAATAGTGGAGTATTTGATTATAATCTCATGTTTGAATGTTGCTCATTGAATCCTGAATCCATCTCTATTTTGAAGAATCTTATTCTCTAACCTTTAATTTTGACTTTTTTAATCTTGAATCGGATCCCTAATAATTATTATTCTGGATCCTCGTCTTTCATTTCATTCTTGAATCTCAAATGTCGATTTTAAGCTCACGTTGAAATCTCAATTTCATTGTCAAACATTAAAGAAACTGTGTATCCATGACGAATCTTGAATTATTAAATCCTTAGATTTGATCTTCGAATTAGAATTAGTGCCTCAAACATCATTCTTGAACCCTAATCATTGACTCTTGGAGGTGGAGCCCTAAAATCAGGCTCGATTTTTGTTAATGAATCTTGAATCATGTTCTTGAACCTCGATCTTTGATTTAAATTGGAATCTCTCCATTGATTCTTATTGAGTCTTGAGCTTTAATATGAAATATCGAATCTGTATATGTTCGTTGAGTCTCAAAATATTTTGCTTGGGTCTTTAATTTTAATTTTCTCGCTCGAATTCAAAGATTTCAATTGAATCTTGAAATGGTTCTTATGATCTCGACCTCAATCACGGATTTGAATCTTATTTAAGAATCTTGAAACTTGTGGAATCCCATGCATCTTAAAGAACCAAAATGAATATGAATCTGTCAGTTGAATATTAAATAGTGGAGTATTTGATTATAATCTCAAGTTTTCATGTTGCTCATCGAATCTTGAATCCATCTCAATATTGAAGAATCTTGTTCTCTAAACTTTAATTTTGACTTTTTTAATCTTGAATCGGATCCCCAATAATTATTAGTTTGGATCCTTGTCTTTCATTTCATTCTTGATCAAATGTTGATTTTTAAGCTCACATTTAAATCTCAATTTCATTGTCAAACATTAAAGAAATTGTGTATCCATGTCAAATCTTGAGTTATTGAATCCTTAGATTCGATCTTTGAATTAGAATTAGTGCCTCAAACATCGTTCTTGAACCCTATTCATTGACTCTCGAAGGTGGAGCCCTGAAAACAGGCTTGATTGCACTTAATGAATCATGAATCATGTTCTTGAACCTCAATCTTTGATTTAAATTGGATCTCTCCATTGAAACTTTTTTAGTACCGAGCTTTGATATGAAATCTCGAATCTGTATCTATTCGTTGAGTCTCAAAATCTTTTTCTCGAGTCTTTAATTTGAAATTTTATGCTTGAATTTAAAGATTTCAATTGAATCTTGATACAATTTTTACGATCTCGACCTCCAAACATGCATTTGAATCTTGATTTAGAATCTTGAAACTTATTATGGAATCCCCTAGGTCTCAAAACACCAAAGCAAATATGAATTTGTCAATTGAATACTAAATAATGGAGTATTCGATTACAATCTCAAGTTTGAATATTGCTCGTCGAATTCTGAATCCATCTCAATATTGAAGAATCTTATTCTCTAACCTATAATTTTGACTTTTCTAATCTTGAATTAGATCCCTAATAATATAATTCTAGATCCTCATCTTTCATTTCATTTTCGAATCTCAAATGTCGATTTTTAAACTCACATTTAAATCTCAATTTCAGTGTCAAACATTAAAGAAACAAAGTATCAAAGTCGAATCTTGAGTTATGGAGTCCTTAGATTCGATCTTCGACCCAAATTAGTGTCTCGAACGTCATTCTTGAACCCTAATCATTGACTCTAGAAGGTGGAGCCTTGAAATTATTACTCGATTGCAGTTAATGAATCATGAATCGTATTCCTGAGCCTCGATCTTCGATCTAAACTACAATCAATCTATTAAATCTTCATGAGTCCCAAGCATTAATTTGAAATTTTGAATCTTTATTTGTTTGTTAGACTCAAAATCTTTTTCTCGATCTTTAATTTCAAATGTCACTCTCGAACTGTCACAACCCGGGAGATCGCTCAAAAAATTTCGACAGCACCTCCCTAGTATTCTTGACAATTCCCTGAATACAAACATATAATAAGGCCCACACGGCCACTTACACATCCTACACAAGAATAGCAAATAGGAATTCTAATTCTACACAACTACTAGCGAATAAACTCGATAATAGAGAAAACCCGAAATTATGCATGCGGAAACGTAACAAGTACAACTATGAAATCACGAATAAGAAACATGCTATAGTTTCGAAAACACTGAAACGAAATCAGAAATTCGATGGTGCAGAAAGTAAACAAGTTATACTCATGGTACCACAAACACACTACAAACATATCCACACACACACACTGAAATATCCCTCGACTATGAGATGGTGTAGCTGACAGGATCTCCTGACATCATCTGTAAGCTCCTACCTGATATCTGGGAAGACAAAAAAATCCCAGGGTCCAAATATGAGTACAAATATTCAGTGGATAATATGGAAAGACAGTGCAGATCAAGTAGCAAGATAACAGATACATACAAGAAATCAACAGGTGATCAATCATATATCTGCAGGTAATAAACAACTAACATGGATCCCATGTAAGGCATCATATGAACGACATCTCACACATAATGCAACAATAAAAAATCAACCAGGTATACAACCAAAATGCAGTATACGTATGGCCCAATATATATATATATATATCATGCACATGATGCACATATGCATGATGCAACTGCCTACACTAGCTCCAGCACTCATGTATATATGATTCTGAGGGTGTCCGACATCGGGTAGTCAGTACTTCAGCCCTACAATATAGTAGCCTAGTGACCAAGTCAGTAAGGTAGCCATATAGCTATGTACATCTTATGGCCGATATCTGTCTACTAATACTCATCCCTGAGTATCATCCATATACTCTCCGAGTACCCCTAATCGGTGTCGAGACCAGATCATCGACTCGGCTGCGTACACTGCCATACAACCACCATCACCAAGATGGAAATATGGTATAATAACCACCAATATAGTAATGCCACTAAAGACCAACTACCATCACGATATACCCACATCATTGGGATTTACAATCGTTATCATGCATCATGATGAGATGCTCAAATTATAGTAATCTGCATCTACCATGCTCATCAACATGTGTAGGTATAAAACTCTAATGATCACAGGTATCATAAGTAAAGAAAACTCTAACCTCTAATGATCATAGGTATCATCAGCCAAGAGCTATAACCAATAATGATCACATATGTGATGCTCAAGGATAGAAACAATAATCAAGAAGGATAATCCAAGGTCAACAGACATAAAGACAACATGATATAAATATGAGTAAGATAAGCAGTATACAATTACCAAACAGGAATAGAATCAAGGTATCAAACTACAAGAACTGTAAACGAATCATGTACTGGAAATGATAAAGAACTATATTGACCAAATACAGTAAATTACCCACCTGATAAATCGCATGAATCTAATCCTCTTGGTTCATCATATGAACCTAATCTCCACCTAATTGCCCTTTGTGTGTGACCCTATAGGTTCTTGTAACGTTGGCAATGCCCCTAAACTCATTTAGGTGCATAAGTCTAATCAATCTATGTCTTGAACTCCAAGTAGACTCACTACAATCAAACGAGCTCAACATCACATGTTGACTCATTTGGGCATGACCATGCACTTTAGTGGTCTCACTCTATCAAGAACTATGATATCACTCCCGTTATATGGGAGGGATAGATCCCATCTACATCACTCACATCCCTCCGCATAATTTGTTACATACCCAGTAATCGCCTTTATAGTCCACCCAGTTACGGGTGACGTTTGACGAAGCCAAAGTAAGTAACTCCTTATGTAGGGAACCATGGTGACTTCAGGTCCAAGGACTAATAGTCATACTAATAGCCACATGAGAAAGTATAACGATCCATGATACTTTCTCATGGCGGGTCATTCAGTATACATTCTCCAATGCATACCCATGTGTCAACTTGATATCTCATATCCATGACTTGTGAGATCAAGTCATCATGTTGACCTACATGCTAGTCTCGTCGCATTAACATTGTCCTTGAATGTTAATACTTGACTAGGAATCATTTAGAGTAGTGTTCTCTATATCATCTCACTATCGATTCAACCAATCGATTGATATAGATATGAACGATCTACTCAAGGACATTATTATACTTAGTTATTTGGCACGAATACAAGTAAGTATAATAACACAAAATAAAATGCCTTTATAAAATGTAGAAATATGATACAATGAGTCCATACAACAATCATCAAATGATTGGCTCTAGGGCTCTCACTAACAATCTCCCACTAGCACTAGTGCCAATCACTGTAGGGTCTAAGCCCTAATGACCTAGTGTGACCATCATGCTTTCTCTGTGCCAAAGCCTTGGTCAAGGGATCTGCGATGTTAGCCTCTGTAGGTACTCTGCAAATCTTCACATCTCCTCTATCGATGATCTCTCGAATGAGATGGAAGCGCCGTAGTATGTGTTTGGTCCGCTGGTGTGAGCGAGGTTCCTTAGCCTGTGCAATCGCTCCATTGTTGTCACAATAGAGCTCTACAGGCTCTGCAATGCTAGGAACCACCCCAAGCTCAGTAATGAACTTGCGGATCCAAACAGCCTCCTTTGCTGCCTCAGATGCAGCAATGTACTCGGCCTCTGTTGTAGAATCAGCTACTGTGTCCTGCTTCGAACTCTTCCAGCTCACAGCACCACCATTTAAGCAAAACACGAACCCTGACTGCGATCTGTAGTCATCCTGGTCGGTTTGGAAGCTGGCATCACTGTAACCCTTTACAGCTAGCTCTTCCTCACCGCCATATATCAAGAAATATTCTTTAGTCCTTCTCAAGTACTTCAGAATATTCTTGACCGCTATCCAGTGACGCTCACCTGGATCTGACTGGTACCTGCTCGTCATGCTCAAAGCATACGAGACATCAGGACGAGTACACAACATGGCGTACATGATAGATCCTATAGCAGAAGCATAAGGGATCTGATCCATGCGGTCTCTCTCCTCTCTAGAAGAGGGACTTTGAGTCTTCGAAAGACTCACACCATGTGACATCGGCAGAAATCCCTTCTTGGAATTCTGCATGGCAAACCGAAGTAATACCGTGTCGATGTATGTACTCTGACTTAGGCCAAGCAATCTCTTAGATCTATCTCTATAGATCCTGATGCCTAAAATACAGGCTGCTTCACCTAAGTCCTTCATTGAGAAACAACTCCCAAGCCAAGTCTTCACAGACTGTAGCGAAGGGATGTCATTCCCAATGAGTAGTATGTCATCCACATACAATATAAGGAAGACAACTGTGCTTCCACAACCCTCTTGTAGACACAGGGTTCATCTTCATTCTTGATGAAACCAAACTGTTTGATCGCATCATCGAATCGAAGATTCCAGCTCCGAGAAGCTTGCTTTAGTCCATAAATGGACCTATGCAGCTTGCATACTCTACCAGTATGCTGTGGATCTACAAAACCCTCAGGTTGTGTCATGTACACATCCTCGAGTAAGTTCCCATTCAGGAACGCGGTTTTGACATCCATCTGCCAGATCTCATAATCGTGGTATGCTGCAATAGCAAGCATGATCCGAATGGACTTAAACATCGCAACTGGAGAAAAGGTTTCATCATAGTCAATACCATGAATCTGCTTGAAACCTTTAGCTACCAATCTACCCTTATAGGTATGCGTATGTCCTTCCATGTCAGTCTTTCTCTTAAAGACCCACTTACACCCAATGGGTTTGACCCCTTCAGGTGGATCAACCAAAGTCCATACTTGGTTGGTGTACATGGAATCCATCTCGGATCTCATGGCCTCAAGCCATTTCTCAGAATCTGGGCTCATCACAGCTTCCTGATAGGATGTAGGCTCATTCTCAACGAGCATAACGTCATCATGGTCAGACAAGAGAAATGAGTATCTCTCAGGCTGACGACGTATCCTATCAGACCTGCGAAGAGGTAGGTCTACTTGAACAGGTTGTTGTTCCACAACTCTTTGTGCAACAACCTCATCATCCACAACACTTTGTGGTTCCTGTTCAGTCTCCATCAAGGCCTCAGTGCTATCCATATCTTGAACTTCTTCAAGATCGAATGTACTCCCACTAGTTTTTCTAGAAACAAATTCCCTTTCTAGAAATACCCCAGTCTTAGCCACAAACACTTTGTGCTGACTGGGAATGTAGAAGTAATATCCCTTTGTTTCCTTGGGATATCCTACAAAATAGCACTTATCAGATTTGGGTCCCAGTTTGTCCGAGACTTGACGTCGAACGTAAGCCTCACAACCCCAAATCCTCATGAAAGACATCTTGGGACTCTTCCCAGTCCATATCGTATATGGTGTCTTCATTACAGCCTTGGATGGAACACGGTTAAGTGTGAAGGCTGCGGTGTCTAGAGCATATCCCCAAAAGGATATAGGAAGATCTGTGTGACTCATCATAGATCGTACCATATCTAATAGGGTACGATTCCTCCTTTCGGATACACCATTCCACTGTGGTGTTCCAGGAGGAGTGAGTTGGGATAGAATCCCACACTCAGCTAGATAGTCACGAAACTCATGGCTAAGGTATTCTCCACCTCGATCTGATCGAAGTATCTTAATACTCTTGCCATGCTGGTTTTGTACTTCATTCTTGAATTCTTTGAACTTTTCAAAGGATTCTGATTTATGTGTCATCAGATACACATAACCATATCTACTGAAGTCATCAGTAAATGTAATGAAGTACCTATAACCACCTCTAGCAGCAACATTGAAAGGGCCACATACATCACTATGTATAAGTCCTAACAAGTCTGTTGCTCTTTCGCTGTGTCCACTAAATGGAGTCTTGGTCATCTTGCCTAGAAGGCAAGACTCACATGTCTCATATGATTCAAAATCAAATGAGTCCAGCAGTCCATCCTTATGGAGCTGGGATAAGCGACTCTCATTTATGTGTCCTAAGCGACAATGCCAGAGATAGGTTGGGTTCAACTCATTTGACTTGAACCTCTTGGTACTTATGTTATAGATGGGGCTCTCTAAGTCTAGAATATAGATCCGTTCATTAGAGGTGCACTACAATAGAACATATCATTTAAATAAACTGAACAACATTTGTTCTTTATTATAAATGAAAAATTTTTCTTGTCTAAACAAGAAACTGAAACGATGTTCTTTGTTAATGAAGGCACATAATAACAGTCATCAAGTTCTAGTACAAGCCCAGTGGGCAAAGATAGTAAATAAGTTCCTACAGCAACAGCAGCAACCCTTGCTCCATTGCCTACTCGTAGGTCCACTTCGCCCTTCGTCAATGCCCTAGTTCTTCGTAGGCCCTGCACATTAGTACAAATGTGAGATGCACAACCGGTATCTAATACCCATGAAGAAGAAATAGACATATTGACTTCTATAACATATATACCTGAAGTAGAAGTCTCACTTCTCTTCTTCTTTAGATCCTCCAGGTATCCTTTGCAGTTGCTCTTCCAGTGTCCGGTCTCACCGCAGTGGAAGCAGGTTCCTTCCTTGGGCACCCCACCTTTGGGTTTCGGAGTAGATTTGGCCTTCCCTTTGGCTTGGGTCTTACCCTTGCCTTTGGGCTTCCATTTACCTTTGCCCTTGTTGACCATTAGTACACTACTAGTCTTGGTCTTCTTGAGATTAGCCTCAGCAGTTCTCAACATGCTGAGCATCTCGGGCAAAGGCTTGTCAATTTCGTTCATGTTGTAATTCAGAACGAATTGACTATACCCTTCCGGCAATGACTGCAGGATAAGGTCAGTGGCCAATTCTTGACCCAGTGGGAACCCTAGTCTCTCAAGGTTCTCAACATACCCAATCATCTTGAGTACGTGATTCCTACAGGTGTTCCCTCTTGCATCTTGCATGCAAATAGGGCCTTCGAAGCCTCAAACCGCTCGTGCCTTGCTTGCCCTTGATATAGTTGCTTCAAGATGCTCAACCATACCATATGCATCCATGTTCTCATGTTGCTTCTGAAGCTCAGAGTTCATGGTGGCAAGCATGATGCATGATACATCTAATGCATCATCTTGATGCTTCTTGTAAGCATCTTTTTCAGCACGAGTGGCATTAGCAGCGGGTGCTTCAGGAAGAGGTTGCTCCAGAACATACAGTTTTCGTTCCTGTTTGAGGACTATCCTCAAATTCCTGTACCAGTCCAGGAAGTTTGTTCCGTTGAGCTTGTCCTTCTCAAGGACAGATCGCAGGGAGAGAGTGTTCGTGTTCGTTGTCATGGTAATCTACAACAGAAATAAAATGCAGAAAGTAAATATCATATTCTACTCTATCATTTAATTAGGCCTTTAATTAAATGATGCTCCCACTGAATTATAGAATTTTATGGAATCGAGTCATGTACGTGGTCAAACCACATTACTCGATTCGCACTAATTAACTATAATTCACGCGGGACAAGACCCACATCATACTACGCCTTGAGTTAGCTTTGGCTAAATCGCCCAAGACTTAGTATGATCGGTAGGTAACAAATTACCGATTACATCTCTATGCAACTCTTGGTTATAGGATCAAGATCCACCTTTACAAAAGAACTTGAGTTAGCTTTGGCTAAATCGCCCAAGTTTTAGTGTAAAAATGATCTTGTCCTACCCTTCCAA
Organism: Curcuma longa; assembly: GCF_044706935.1. Classification (NCBI taxonomy): domain Eukaryota; kingdom Viridiplantae; phylum Streptophyta; class Magnoliopsida; order Zingiberales; family Zingiberaceae; genus Curcuma; species Curcuma longa. The sequence goes on from NC_133869.1 coordinate 2,631,561, forward strand.
CCATTTGGAAAATGCCTATAGTTTTTAACTCAATCTAATTGAGGTAACTAGTTACACTCAATCTAATTGAGGTTACTCTTACCCACGCTTTGATAGGCGGGACCAAGATTGTCCCTCCGCACCCTACCAAGATAATATGCGTTGCTCTGCTTTGGCAGATTCAACAACAACACATGATCGAGGTAGTGATGGGTATCAAAACGTGGTAGGCATTATTAGAGTTGATTTCGATTACGATCTAATCTAATCGGCGATTTGTATCTTATACGCATCGAGGCTTATCCTACACTAGCATGCATCACATACACACAAGCATAAAATAAATAAAATAAATTGTGATATGTCATGGCCCTACTACGATCTTCTCTAGCCAAAGAGAAGATCGGACGGTCAACCTAAGTCTAGCCGCTTCTCCAAGCGCCTCCTTTGACCGCCATGTGTCGCCGGCTCCCTCCTCGTAACTCCGTCTCCGAGTGGACTCTCCACCGCATTAATTTGTACATTACAAATCAGAAACTCGAGTTACATTCGAGTCTAAATCTAATTTACAATCAGAATATAAAAAGAGAAAGGCACGACTCGCAGGTCGCGTATCACATACAACACCCACAGCACACAAAAACGGCGCGCAGGCCGTATTATGAATTACAACACATCACATCCAAATCATTTTGGGTTTTTGGGCCATGACAATCACAATTTGATACATAATTCTAAATTATGTATTTTTCATAAATTTCTATAATTTTCCTACTGATTTTACTAATTTTACGAGACGCATCTCCGAAACGGTCCCGCTAAGCGATTTTCGGGCGCGATCGCGGGACATAGCCCCTTGCGGGGTTTAGGGGCAGCACCCCTACTCACGAAATAACCTTCACGAGTGTCCCAACACGATCTACAGCACCTTCCTTCGCTGTCCCAAAAAATTTTGTTTGGGCGAGATCTTGCCGATTCGGAGAGTTTTTCTCGGTAGATGAAGCCTACAAGTGTCCTAACACTTGTTGCTTCTCCTCTACGAGAAAAATTCTCATAAAAATATAAAAATCATAAAATTACAGAAACATATAGAATCTTAATTTTTCTATCTAATACAAAAATTAAAAGAAAAACATGTACAAGTTTTCGCACGTGGCTCTGATACCACTGTTGGACTTTCCGAGCCGCAAAAACCGCTTTTTGCGTTGCGGAAACCCCGGAAGTCCATGCCAAAGGATCCGTGCGAAAAAAAAAAAACAAAATTTGTTTGTATATTTAGATCTACTCTAGATCTACATGAAGAGTTTTACCCTTCGGTGCGTGCCCTTCGCGTATCCCGCTCGTCCAAACGGTGCCGGATCTCAAGAGCGTCAAGCGCCGCTCCTCTATGGTATCCACACGGACAAATGGTGGAAAACCAAAACAAAGGTGTGCTAGCACCTCTCACAAGGTTTTGGCAAGGCTAGAGAGAGAGGAGAAGGAGAGGAAAAAACTCAAGAGAGAGAGAGAAGAGAATGAGTTTCACGTTGAATGAAAAAAAAACCACTTTTTTTCTTCCTCTTGTGGCATGCCACATCAAGGCCATTCAAGGCCAATTAATCCCATTAAAAGCCTTGAGTTACAAACTCTTATTGTAACCCCCATGATGTGGCATCCATGATGATGTGGAGCATCATCATTGGTCACCTCTTATGCCACCTCACCTCAAAGTCAAATGGTCAAGTCAAGCATTGACCATGAGGTGGCATAAGTCAAGTCAACATAGATGATGACATGGCAAAAAGTCAAGTCAACATTTATGATGACATGGCACAAAGTCAAGTCAAACTTGACTCCCAAAGTCAAGTCAAACTTGACTATAAAGTTCTCCTTCTCAAGTCAAGTCAAACTTGACTTCTAATCTCCCAAAGTTGATCAAATCAACTCCACTAGTCTAGTTTGGATTACACTTAACCCAACTTGATTCATCACATGAATCTAATCCTCTTGGTTCATCATATGAACCTAATCTCCACCTAATTGTCCTTTGTGTGTGACCCTATAGGTTCTTGTAACGTTGGCAAATGCCCTAAACTCATTTAGGTGCATAAGTAGTGAGCGGTATCTAGCAACACATCACTACTACCCAAGTTACAAGAATGTTGAGATCCAACATCACCATTGTGACTACTAATTGTGACTCTTCACAATATGTGACAAATGTCCTTCTATCCTTGATATCATGATTGATCAAACCGAGGCATAGACCGTGTCATCCTCTAATCAATCTATGTCTTGAACTCCAAGTAGACTCACTACAATCAAACGAGCTCAACATCACATGTTGACTCATTTGGGCATGGCCATGCACTTTAGTGGTCTCACTCTATCAAGAACTATGATATCACTCCCGTTATATGGGAGGGATAGATCCCATCTACATCACTCACATCCCTCCGCATAATTTGTTACATACCCAGTAATCGCCTTTATAGTCCACCCAGTTACGGGTGACGTTTGACGAAGCCAAAGTAAGTAACTCCTTATGTAGGGAACCATGGTGACTTCAGGTCTAAGGACTAATAGTCATACTAATAGCCACATGAGAAAGTATATGACACTCATATAACGATCCATGATACTTTCTCATGGCGGGTCATTCAGTATACATTCTCCAATGCATACCCATGTGTCAACTTGATATCTCATATCCATGACTTGTGAGATCAAGTCATCATGTTGACCTACATGCTAGTCTCGTCGCATTAACATTGTCCTTGAATGTTAATACTTGACTAGGAATCATTTAGAGTAGTGTTCTCTATATCATCTCACTATCGATTCAACCAATCGATTGATATAGATATGAACGATCTACTCAAGGACATTATTATACTTAGTTATATGGCACGAATATCAAGTAAGTATAATAACCACAATAAAATGCCTTTATAAAATGTAGAAATATGATACAATGAGTCCATACAACAATCATCAAATGATTGGCTCTAGGGCTCTCACTAACATAATGATCATAGGTATCATCAGACAAGAGTTATAACCAATAATGATCACAGATTTGATACTCAAGGATAGAAACAATAATCAAGAAGGATAATCCAAGGTCAACAGACATAAAGACAACATGATATAAATATGAGTAAGATAAGCAGTATACAATTACCAGACAAGAATAGAATCAAGGTATCAAACTACAAGAATTGTAAACGAATCATGCACTGGAAATGATAAAGAACTGTATTGACCAAATACAGTAAATTATCCACCTGATAAATCACAGGTCAAATCCTAGAACCCCTAGAAATATGTCCTCATATAATACGAAAGTCCTATAATCGCTCAGGGTCCTGCAAGAAGAGTAAAACCATCATAAATGCAATGATATAACCAAGAAGCTCTAATCAATTTAGAGTTAGTTTAATTCCATTTAGGGTTAGACCAATCTAACTGTTGGGTTGCTATTATCAGGATTTAATCAAATCATCAATTAGTTGTATTAATAATTTAATACAACTAATTTCGTAAATTAGTTGTATTAATAATTTAATACAACTAATTTCGTATTCAATCAAATCCAGGATAACCCATATTAGGTTCATAAACCCATTCTAACCTAGTAGGATTATAATTTAAATTCATACTAGGAACCAAGTAGGTTCTATTAACACAAATTAACTAATTAATTGATTAATTATATTAACCAATTAACTAATTAACTAATTAATTATATTAACTCATTAACCCAAATGATTTTAGGTTTAATTAAACCTAAACTAATCAACCAACCTTAATCAATTTATTGCTAACAAAGCTTAATCAAATTCTAGGGAAGAACTCACCCCCAATAGAATAGATTGTGCTCTAGACCTCCTTGATCAGCCCTAATTCGATTCTTCCCAGATCCAGCTCAGGTTTCAAGCTTCCTTCTCTGTCCAAAATCCAGCAATACTGATCAATCCATTAAACTTGTTGCTAACCAAGAAAACCAAATCGGAGTCCAGAATTTACCTCAAATCTCAAATCCCTAGTGCTCTAGAGAGCCTGATCAGGATTCCTCATTGCCTTAGCTCCCTTCTTCCTTTGATCGAAAACCACCATGCTAATTGATGCTAGCGTAGTGCGGAGGAAGTGATTGCGAGAAAAGCAGAAGGGCAGATCCAGATTTTAGCTCCGTTTCTTGATCCTTTCCTCTTCTTTCCTTGCGGATCCAATGGAATTGGTCTCTGATCTGATCAAATCACCACAACGAGCTGTAGGGATGAAAATCAGTAGGAAATCCAAAGAACTTCATCAACAAAATAGCTTACCAACTCCATCATTATCACCGATTGGACTCAAGGATCTTACCTCTATGTTCCAAACCAAGCCCTAGAATCTCTTGCCCTAGATCCGTTCAATCAAGCCAAGCAATGTCGCCGGCCGCATCAAGAACCAATCGGATTTGGAAATTCATTCCAAATCAAATAGTGAGGCACGAGCAACCCCAAAAACCGAAGAGATCCAAAGCATCTTAAGGGAAATCAACAAATCTTCGGAAACTCCTTGAAATCAACCACTTACCCGACCAATTTCACTCCGATCGTCGCTGCTCGCCGTCAAACCACGCCACTTCTAGCAATGGAATGAGATCAAGGTGAAAGATCTGCCCTCCGGTCGCTTCCTCGTCGCCGGCTCCGACAGTTTTTGCCTCCGGTTCGCGAGCAAGATGAAGAAAGGGGAAGAACAGAGGCTGAGTGCGGAGAAACATAGGAGTTAAATCACGGAGGAGGAAGGGAGATTGCAGTGAAGGCTTCTTATCGGGTTCTTGGCTTAACGGGTGCGGATCTACTAGCTTAAACCATTAACCTATTATCCATGAATAGCTAATTGGGCTTGCTATTTTGGGCTGGTTACATGGCTTTAGGGTTGGTTTAATTAAGCTTCTTAATTAGCCTTACTTAATCCCCATTAGTCCTATTAACCATTAGCCTTTTTAATCGATTAATCCATTAATCAAAAACCCATTAACCTTTTAACTAAATGGGCTGAAATTAAGGTCAATTGGGCTTTTTAAATTGGGTTCTAAATTGGCTTCATTTAATTAGCTTAAGAATTAATTGTATTTAGGGTTAATTTATTTACAAATTACACCCTAATGTTCGGTATTTTACACGAACTCAAAGATTTCAATATAGTCTTGAAACTGTTCTTATGATCTCGTCCTCCAATCACGCATTTGAATCTTATTTTAGAATCTCAAATCTTGTTATGGAATCACATGGGTCTCGATCTACCAAAGCAAACATGAATCTATTAGTTGAATATTAAATAGTGGAGTATTCAATTACATTCTCAAGTTTGAATGTTGCTCGTCGAATCCTGAATCCATCTCAATATTGAAGAATCTTGTTATCTAATCTTTAATTTTGACTTTTTTAAATCTTGAATCTGATCCATAGTAATTATTATTCTGGATCCTCATCTTTCATTTCGTTCTTGAACCTCAAGTGTCAATTTTTAAACTTAGGTTTAAATCTAAATTTCATTGTCAAACATTAAAACAATTGAGTATCAATGTCAAATCTTGAGTTATTGAATCCATAGAGTCGATCTTTGAGCCGAATTAGTGCTCAAACATCATTCTTGAATCCTAATCTTTGACTCTCGAAGGTGGAGCCCTTAAATCACACTCAATTGCAGTTAATGAATCATGAATCATGTTCATGAACCTCTATCTTCGATTTATATTGGAATCTCCCCGTTGAATCTTCTCGAGTCCCGAGCCTTAATCTAAAATCATGAATCTGTATCTGTTCATTGAGTCTAGAAATCTTTTTCTCGAGTCTTTCATTTTTATTTTTGCGCTCGAATCTAAAGATTTCAATTGAATCTTGAAATTATTCTCATGATCTCACCCCTCAATCATGCATTTGAATCTTGTTTTAGTATCTCAAAACTTGTTGTGGAATCACATGGGTCTCAAACTACCAAAACGAATATGAATTTGTCAATTGAATACTAAATAGAGGAGTATTCGATTACAATCTCTGGTTTCAATGTTGCTAGTTGAATTCTGAATTGATCTCAATATTGAAGAATCTTGTTTTTAACCTTTAATTTTGACTTTTTAAATCTTGAATCGGATCCCTAATAATTATTATTCTGGATCCTCGTCTTTCATTCTATTATTGAATCTCAAGTGTCAATTTTTAAACTCACGTTTAAATATCAATTTTGGTGTCAAACATTAAAGAAACTAACTATCAATGTCGAATCTTGAGTTGTTGAATCCTTAGATTCGATCTTCAAACCCGAATTAGTGCCTCAAATTTCTTTCTTGAATCCTAATCTTTGACTCTCGAAGGTGGAGCCCTGAAATCTCATTCGATTGCAAAATAAATCATGAATTGTGTTCTTGAACCTCGATCTTCAATTTATATTGGAATCTCTTCATTGAATCTTCTTGAGTCTTGAGCTTTAATATAAAATCCCAAATCTGTATCTGTTCATTGACTCTCGAAATCTTTTTCTCGAGTCTTTAATTTTCATTTTTGCACTCGAATTCAAAGATTTCAATTGAATCCTGAAATTGTTCTTACGATCTCGACCTCTATCACGTATTTGAATCTTGTTTCAGAATATCGAAACTTGTTATGGAATCACATGGGTCTCAAACTACCAAAATGAATATGAATCTATCAGTTGAATACTAAATACAAGAGTATTCGATATAATCTCTAGTTTGAATATTGCTCATCGAATTTTGAATCAACCTCACTATTGAAGAATCTTGTTCTCCTGTAATTTTGACTTTTTAAATTTAGAATTGGATCCCTAAAAATTATTATTCTGGATCCTCATCTTTCATTTCGTTCATGAATCTCAAGTGTTGATTTTTAAACTCATGTTTAAATCTCAATTTTGGTGTCAAACATTAAAGAAATTGAGTATCAATGTCGAATCTTGAGTTATTGAATCCTTAGATTCGATCTTCGAAGCCGAATTAGTGCCTCGATTGTCGTTCTACAATCCTAATCTTGGACTCTCAAAGGTATCACACTTGATTGCAATTAATGAATCATGGATTGTGTTCCTGAACCTCGATCCTCGATTTAAACTAGAATCTCTCAATTGAATCTTCTTGAGTCTCGAGCTTTAATCTGAAATATTGAATTTGTATCTGTTCATTGAGTCTCAATTGTATCCTTTTCTCGAGTCTCTCAATTTTGAAACTTGTTGTTGAATCCCATGGGTCTAATACTACCAAAATGAATATAAATATGTCAGTTGAATATTAAATAGATGAGTATTCGATTATAATCTCTGGTTTGAATGTTGCTCATCAAATTTGTAATCTAATTTCTAGATCCTTGTCTTTCTTTTCGTTCTTGAATCTTGTCGATTTGTAAGCTCACATTTAAATCTCAATTTCAGTGTCAAATACTAAAGAAACTGAGTATCAATGTCAAATTTTGAGTTATTGAATCCATAGATTCGATCTTCAAACCTTAATTAGTGCCTCGAACGTCGTTCTTGAACCATAATCATTGACTCTCGAAGGTGGAGCACTAAAATCACACTCAATTATAGTTAATGAATTATGAATCGTGTTTCTGAACCTCGATCTTTGATTTAAATTAGAATCTCTCTATTGAATCTTCTAGAGTCCTGAGCTATAATATGAAATCTAGAATCTGCATCTGTTCGTTGAGATTCAAAATCATTTTCTTGAGTCTTAAATTTTAAATTTTGCACTCGAATTCAAAGATTTCAATTAAATCTTGAAATTGTTATTACAATCTCAATCTCCAATCACGCATTTTAATCTTGTTTTAGAATCTCGAAACTTGGATCAATCTAGATATCGAAGATAGAAGGATATGGTCATACATTATGGTAGCCACCGTAAGGTTATGTCAGATCTCGACATTCTTGCCACTTGGATAGCAATGATGCATTGCTAGATGTCACTCATTGCTTATATTTCTAAAAGGGTTTTAGAAACATTGCCAACATTGCAAGAACCTATTGGGTCATACACAAAGAACATATTATTTTGGAGACAAGATTATCTTAGTTTGACTAAATGAATCATTAGTTGATTAAATGGACTAAAATGAGTTAGACTCATTACTTGGCCAAACTTGAGTTGTACTCAAATTGGTTTAATTTGTGTTGGACTCAAATGAAACCAATTTAAGAAGGCAAATCCATGCAAAGGGATTAATGCCTGAAATGGGATTCATGCATGAAAACCCCAACATTGCATACAAAAGGGATTAATGCATGGAAATGAGATTTAATGCATTAATCTCAATGTTGCATGCAAAAGAGGTTATTGCATGAAATAGGATTTAATGCATTAATCTCAACGTTGCATGCAAAAAGAGGTTATTGCATGAAATGGAGTAATGCATGCAATTGGAAGTTGAGAAGTTTCTCAACGTTGCATGCAAGTGGATTAATGCATGCAAATAGGATTTAAGCTCTTCTCAATGTGATAGAGGAGAGGTTTTTTCTTCCTTGTCGTAGCCTTGTTCCATTACTTTTTGGCCAAACAAAACTAGTCTTTAGAGGAGAGCCTTAGTGTGGTTACTAGCACAACCAAAGGTTTTGTCTCCTTCTCCAAGATAGTGTTCGTGTGGATATTGTAGAGGTGCAACTATTCTGATCGTGCTGAGATCCGTCATCAAAGAGTTGCTGTCGGGATTGCGAAGGACTACGCTACAAGGGTAACTTTGACTAAGGTATAGTTAAAAGAAACACTTTCTTTATGTATACACATGGATCTCTAGAGGGATCAAAATTTTATTTTAATTTTCTGCTGCGTTTGCGATGGTTTTTCACAACAAGATCCCAATAGGTTAAACTAGCTTCCATTGAGTTCATTGATTATGCTATTAATTGGTGGGATTAAGTGGTAATGAATCGGAGAAGGAATAGAGGGCAACCTATGTCCACTTGAGAGGAGATGAAGATGCTCATGAGAAGGAAATTTGTACCCAGCCATTATTATAGGAGCTTATATCAGCGATTGTAGAGTTTATCTCAAGGCTCCAAAAGTGTAGATGAATATTTCAAGGAGATGGAGTTGTCCATGATTCGGGCTAATGTGGATGAAGATCGAGAAGACACTATGGCTAGGTTCTTGCATGGATTAAATGTTGAAATTTCTAATATTGTTGAATTGCAACATTATGTTAAGTTGTCAGACATGGTCCACCAAGCACAAAAAGTGCAAAACAATTCAAGAGGACAGGATTGGCTAGGAGGGGATAACATATGGCTACCAACAATACATGGCGGGGAGCTCCAAGAAGGGAGGAACAACATTAAAACAAGCTTGAAGTCTTCAAGAAGCCCAAACCTACATCTACTACTCGAGGTATTAGCAAATCCATTTCTTTCAAATCTCATGATATCAAGTGCTTTAAATGTCAAGGGCATGATCGCATAGCGAGCTAATGTGTGAATAAAAGGGTGATGGTGATAAACGCCCAAGGCGAACTTGAGTCAGAAGATGAGGATGAAGTAGATGCCCCAAAAGGAGGATAGTGATGATGAGCAACATGCTATTTTTGGAGACTTATTGTGGCCCGACGAGTTCTCAATATGCAAGTTGTGGAGGAAAAAGATAATCAAAGAGAAAACTCGTTTCATACTAATTGCTTTGTGAATACAAGGTTTATAACGTTATTATTGATGGTGGGAGTTGCACCAATGTGGCAAGTACAGATTTGGTGGAGAAATTGTCACTCCCAACTCAGAAACATCTGCATCCTTATAGACTTCAATGGATGAATGATTGCGGTGAGTCAAGGTGACAAAGAAAGTCTTGGTAGCAATTTCCATTGGCAAATATGAAGACGAGTTGTTGTGTGATGTGGTTCCCACGTATACATGCCATCTTTTGTGGGGAAGACCTTGGCAGTTTGATCGAAAGGTAAGGCGCATGATAGGTATTCCTTTAATCTTAAGGGACATCCTATTATTCTTGTACCTTTGATGTAACGCCCGCCCTTACGTGGGTCCTTGACGGAC
>NC_133869.1:2641659-2665821 GCF_044706935.1 Curcuma longa
TTCTAGGGTTTTTGCTAAAAAAAAATTTTATTAATCAACCGTTAACTACCTCTTAAATATCAACTTACAAGATGCTTATATAGACTCAGACCCTGAGAAAGATTCCTAATAAAAGGAAAAATTTCTTAACAAACTCGAAAAGAAAAATTCCTAATAAAAAGGAAAATCTCTTAACAAACTCGAAAAGAAAGATTCCTAAAATAAGAAAAATTCTTAACAAACTTGAAATCCTAAAAATCCTAAATGGACTTAAAAATTCTAAAATAAAAAATAGAAAATTTTAAAACTATTCTAAATACCAAAAATTCTAAAAATTACTAAAAATAAAAATTATTAAAATTAATAATAAAAATCTTCAAATCATCCTACATTAGTCTCCCCAAGTTGAAAAGAACTCGTCCTCGAGTTCATAAGAGTATCATTAGCATTCCTTGAACACGGACTCAAATGCTTTATATTAAAAATGTCGAAAGTCTTCAAGTGACTTAGAAGGTGCAACCTGTATGCATTATCATTGATCTTCTGTAGTATCTCACACGGCCCAATCTTTAGATCTTCCTGCATCAGTCGCCACAGGTTGAAAGAACTCGTCCTCGAGTTTAGAATAATATTAGGTAACTTCGAATAGTGCTGAAGGGCTCGGATATATAAGCCGATCTGAGGACGATCACAATGACTAAACATTCCATTGGACAATATAGCTTCTGCAACATTTGGATAAGTCACCAAATTGATCTCTAAAACCTTGGTTTGAAGAAAAGCGTGCTCAGGTAAATTTGGCTTCAAGACATCTAAAAGGAAAGTTGTTGCTTCTCGAATCAGATTTCTCTGAAGAAAAAGATCTGAAATTGTATTGTAATCAACTAGACAACCACCCTCCATTTGAGACATCATAATAGCAAAATTGACTGCTCCCTGAGGATCTGTTCTAAGAATTGTCTAGAGGAGGAAAAGATAATCTGGTGTATAACCAATCTGCTTCGAATAAATAAGCCATCTTATTAAATTCTCGTCGTTCAGCAAAAGCAACAACAACTTTTGGTGTGACCCTTGCTTCATTATCCACAGTCTTGACAAGATCCTCAAGTTCTTCACTACATTCAAGCTTGTCTTTCGCCAACCAGTTCTCCAATAGGTTCTTTTTGTTCTGGTTGACAACAACTCGAGATGGCTCCAAAGATTCAAAGGCATTAAGCTTTCCGCTTGTTAACAATGTTCCAAAATACTGCAACAATGGCGGTGCTTCGAGTGCCTGACTGTGCTGCTGATCGACAGAAAAGAGCTGCATATTTCTTTTCACCAGTTGCGACTCCCAAACATATTGCTCATCATCATTTTGAATAGAATTTGAACATGGAAGCTCTTTTCTGCCAACAATGCCTCCATCGAGAGAATTTTCAGTATTCAAAATCCGCAACATGTAGTCACCATCTTTATGGACAAATTCATCATCATAAAGTACCTCATCATATATTGGATCGCCAATTGACTCGGTCTCGTTTTCTTCATGCTGTATGAATTGAGACCCCAAATCAATATAAGGTGAGACGATGGAGATTTGGACTTCGTCGATAGATGAATCATGCTGCTGATTGCCGTCGGACAACGTGAGCTTTTGGTCTTCGATCAACGCTTCGTCCAAGCCTACTCTTCTTCGTTAGCATCGTCATAAACTGGATTACCAAATATTTCGATCTTATCGTCATCTTCATCACCTCCCGTGATCGGACGATCGAGAGAGTATGACTGATCGTACTCGATGTTGTCGAGATCCTCATCTTCATGGTTATCCTCATCATCGTAGGAGGAAGGGGGGACATAGAGGTGTTGCGAAGTCGGTGATCTTTTGAAGTTGTAGGCGGTGGGTGGTTGATCCCGAATTTCTCGAAACCAAACTTGTGCTTCGACATCTCTCCTCGATTGGAAATTAATGAATTTTCAAACGGATAATAAAGGAACTTATGACTTTTACGATCTTGTGCCTCTAAACGCTGGAATAACTTTGTGACTTGTCTCTATAGATCTTGAAGTATCTCCTTTCAAGTGCTATGATCACAGTGCGAGGTTTCTTTAGTCGGAACCTGCCTATCACGACCATGACTACGACACGACAACGACGACTATCCATCGGATTTGAGAGCTGACTTTAATGATCTTGTGTTGGTAGATGCTAGTATAACTTTATAACTTGTCTCTGTAGATCAAGAATCTTGTCTTACGTGTAACGTTCAAGGTGTGAGACTTTCTCTGCGAGAACTTGTCTGTCACGACCATGATAACCACCATGACGACGATCCGTCGGATCTAAAAGCTCTAATACTAATTGATGCTGGACAAAATAGTGATTATTCTGGAGGTGAAAGATTGGAGGAAAATTGAGAAGAGAACAAGTTTAAGAAATTGGAAAAATGGATAGAAGGTCGCGACGATGCCACTTCTAGGGTTTTTGTCCAAAAAGATAAATTTTATTAATCAACCAAACAGCCTCTTAAACATCAACTTACAAGATGCTTATATAGACTTAGACCCTAAGAAAGATTCCTAATAAAAGAGAAAATTTCTTAACAAACTTGAAAAGAAAGATTTCTAAAAAAAGAAAAATTTCTTAACAAACTCGAAATCCTAAAAATCCTAAATGGATTTAAAAATTCTAAAATAAAAAATAGAAAATTTTAAAACTATTCTAAATACCAAAAATTCTAAAAATTACTAAGAATAAAATTTATCAAAATTAATAATAAAAATCTTCAAATCATCCTGTATCAAGAACCCTAGATGTTGTCGGAGTAAAGGATTGTCAACAAGGGTGTTCTAGTGCATTGTAGATTCTTATCTAAGATTTGTATCATTTGATGATGCCATATGAATCTCTAGAACATGTGAAGTGTATGGCTAACCCAATATGAAAGTTTTGTAAGGGAACTAGAGTCAGCTACCATGAGACAAAAGATCTTCTTTCTAAAGAGATTTGATTTGGAACTATTATATGTCGAAGGTCCAATATTAAAATCATTTTAGAGGTTTCCCTTACTTTGTCCATGTCAACAAACAATTCAAATGTATTTTGCTTAAATGGAGTTGGAGGTATTGTGAGCTAGAAGAGTTCAAAACAAGACACAGTTGTTGATTCTATATAGAGGTTGAGTATATTACTGCTTCTAATACAACAAAAGAGACTGTTTGGATCAGAAAATTTATTATAGAGCTTGGTATAGTTCCTAATATAGCAAACTCAATAGACCTTTATTGTGATAATAATGGGGCAATTACATAGGCTAAGGAACTTCACTCTTATCAATGATCCAAGCACATACTACGGCGGTTTCATCTCATTCGAGAGATCATTTATAGAGGAGATGTGAGGATATGCAGAGTATCGATTGATGTTAACATTGCAGATCCTTTGACCAAGGCTTTGGCACAAAGGAAGCATGATGGTCACACTAGGTCACTATGTATTAAATATTTCAGTGATTGGCATTAATGCTAGTGGGAGATTATTAGTGTTAGCCCTTAGAGCCAACTATGAGATGATTGATAATAAAAATTTTGTATTATATTTCATTAATAAAAATAAAATTTATGGTTATTATATTTACTTCAGATCTATGATAGATGAATAAGTATAATAATGTCCTAAGGTAGTGGATTTTAGTATATGGCATATTAATTGGTTGAATTGTTAGTGGCAAACTATAGATATATATAAAACACTTCTCTTAATTATTCCTAACTAAGCTTTAATATACAAGGGCAATATTAATGCATTAAGACTAACATGTAGGTCAACTGATAACTTAATATCACTAGTCATGGATATGAGATATCAAGTTGACACATGGGTATATATTAAAGAATATATATTAAATTGAATCACCATGAGAATGTTTCATAGATCGTTATATGAGTATTATAAATATTCTCATAGTGACTATTAATATAAATAGTCTTTAGATTTGAAGTCACTATGGTTCCCTACATTAGGGTTGTGTATTTTAGTATCAACAAACGCTTTTTATAAAGGTGGACTATAAAGTCAATCACTAAGTATGTTATGTGGAGACATGTGAGTGATGTAGATGGGATCTGTCCTTCCATATGGAAGTGATATCTATGAGCTCCTTGATTAAGTTGGACTACTAAAATGTATGGTCATGCTCAAATAAGTCAATATAAGATATTGAGCTCATTTGGTTAAGTGAGTCTAATTAGAGAAATCCAACTGATCTGGTCGAGCCAGCCCAAATCAGCTGAACCCAAACTCGAACTCAATCTGCTATGAACTGGTACTGTAGCAAACCCTGTTTGAATTTGGTTCGCTTGGTTCAGGGGTCAAACGACCTCCGATTTGATCCAAACAAGTTTCGTTTGGTTCGTCTTCTCGAGACGAATCTTTTCGTATCCATGGCAAAAAAAATTTCGATATCTTACATCTATACCTCATAGATCAATCTAGATATTAAGCATAGAAAGACCAAGTTATACAAGATAATAGACACAGAAAGGTTAGGTCGGATCTCGACATTCTCATCACTTGGGTATTGCTAGATGTTACTCATTGCTTATGTATCTAAAATATTATTTTAGATACATTGCTAATGTTATGAAAACATATTGGGTCACACACAAAGAACATGTTGATTTGGAGACGAATTTATTTTAGTTTGACTAAAATATGATGGACCATAAGATTATAGGGTTAAGTCTAATCTGAGTTAGACTCAAATGAATCTAACTATTGGATTATTGGATTGAGTTTGATCCAAATTAGACTCATTGAATTAGACTCAACCACTAAAGAGGATTAATGTTCGTTAATAGAGATTAATGGAGCATTGATGAAAAGGAGAGCAAAATGTAAAAATCTTAATTCATTGGATGATCCTTTGTATTCATTAGATGACTCTTTGTATTCATTGGATGACATTTTATATTCATTAGATAAGGATAAAAGGCCATTTTTTTAATGCATTTGGTGGATGATCACTTTTAGTCTTTTCTTCTCCTCTTGGCCAAACCATCCAAGTTGCTAGCACAACGAAGGTGGTTCTTTTCCAAAATTTAAGTTTGTGTGACGAACGAAGGACATTCATGTGGATACCGAAGAGGCACAATCATTTGATTGTACTAAGATTTGGTTGTTCATCATTCAGGAATTCTTATTTAGGCAAGTAATATCATCCATACATAGTGTTTTGATCTAAGATTTTAATTCTTCCATGTTTCAGCAATAACATATTGTTCTATGTTGCTAAGGTCCAAAATATAGAATAAAAAGTGTTACCATGACTCTACCACCCGACCAATCACATTCCACTTAATCCCTTTTTCACGACCACATATCTTTTCGGCTAAGGAATGGGAAATCTTTCTCCTGTTGCATGAATCAAATGTTTCATTTCATATCTGAAAAAGCCATCCCCTTCTCAACACTATCTTTGTCATTTGATACAATATAATTTGATAAATATTGATAACTCTAGGATAGAATATTAGAATAGAAAGATCGATTAGATAATGAACTCTTTCTTCTAAGCCATTTCTGGCGATGAATCAACAATTCATAGTATACTTCTTGCTTATTCCCGATGAACCAGCATGTATACATAGATGTAGGAGAATCCGTTTGGGAAGTAATAAGCACCTTTGGCATCTCTTAATTTGCAAAGAATTCTCAACATGAAAATACATAGACAAAGAATTGATCTTTGAATAGAAAAAAATGGATTTGCAGGGTCCCAAATGAATTGGCTTATTCAAAAAAAGCTTTGTTCTTTGAAAAATATATCCGGTGTCCGGTACTACATGGTTCCCCTCTGCAAGAACTCCTCGTCATGCTCTTCATGATAACTGCACCGCTTGCCCTGAAATGATCCGACCCGATAGGGAAAATCCCAATTTAGTGGGCCTTTCAATACAATCAAATAGATTGGTCCAAGGGTACCTTATTTTAGGAGACCAAACTATGTAATTGAGTAAACCTCCTCCATTTATTACGGGTTGATGTCCTCTTCCTCTTCTTCAAACTCTGATTCATATTTTTCATAGTTTTGAATTAAATCTAATAGATTTCTTGGTTCGAACTGAAGAAGTAATGTCACTCAATTATTATTAAACTGACTACAATCTTTTTCTATCTATGAGGATCCCAATAGAGCACCTTCTAGTTATAATAGGCAGAACAATTCGGTCCAGGTGAAGACCAAAGATCTTGAACGACCAATCCAGCAGAACAATTCATAAGATAAAGAAGTATCATTAATTTCTTCATGCTTGTTCCAAGTTCGAAGTACCATTTGTACAAATAAGAATCCCTTTTTTACATGATTTCTTCTTCATATAGATAGATATAGGATCCACAGGGCAATTACTTAAAAGTACATTTTAAGCAACAACCCTTTCTATCCGATAAAAAAGGATCCCATGATCCTGAACTGATATTACTTGGGATCGCAAATCCCAAGTTTGTCAATGAAGAGCTGATCTAATTGTATTAGTTTTTATAATTGATTTCTTCTGTGTAATATTAATGGATAAGGCTCATTGATAAGTGTTGCAAGATCTCATTCATTGGAGCCCATGGTTATGGACCTGAATCCATTAGTATGGAACATTTTCTTTCCCAAGTAAAACCCTTGTAGGGAATCCTAGCAACAAATAATAAAATTCACAACGAAAATAGATCCCAACAAGCTATCCATGGGAAAGAAAACTCATACAAAATTTGATTTATCTATCTAGTAGATCTATACCTTTGAAGTATACTCTTGGCTTATCTCGCTTGTTCTCGATTCGCCAGATCTCTTGCATGTTCAAGCGTCCATGCCTTTATGTGTATCCACATGAACATGATCTCAAACTTCGAAGAAGAATCGCCTTTGTGGTGCTGGCCACACAAGGAGATTTACCCCAAAATAAGGAGGAGGAAGAAAAGGGGTGTTTGGTCAAGAGGGAGAAGAGAGCTCAAAAAATTGTCTTTTTTTTCTTCCTAAAAAGTGCAAGAAAAAATCTTTTATATTCATCTCATGAATATAAAGAGTTTTTACCTCTTTAGCATCTCTACGCCAATTAAAACCCAAATAAATCACATGTTTCTCATGTTGGCTCTTCATCTTCTCTTCATCCAATAAAGAAAAATACCCTTAGTCTTCCTCTATTATTAATTCATTAAATATTTTAATGAATTAATATCTTATTAAAATTTGATTGAGTCTAATCTAAATGAGTTTAACTCAAATTAGACTCAATCCCATAATCCAATTGAATTCACTTGAGTTTAACTCAATTAATCTAATTCGGATCATATTTTAGTTAGACTAAAATCAATCAATCTCTGAAGCATCGTGTCCTTGTATGTGATCCAATAGGTTCTCGTAACGTTGGTAATGTGTCTAAATCGCTTTAGACATATAAGCAATGAGCGACATCTAGCAATGCATCATTGCTACCCAAGTGATGAGAAAGTCGAGATCTAACCTAATGTTTCTGTGACTACTATAATGTATGATGATGTCCTTCTATCTTCGATATTTAGATTGATCAATGAGGCATAGATCATGTCATTCTCGATATCAATCTTTGTGTTTCTTGATCCCCAAGTAGACTCACTCAAGCAAATGAGTTCAATATCTCATATTAACTCATTTGAGCATGATCATGCATTTAGTTGTCCTACTCGATCAAGGGGCCCACAAATATTACTCCCGTCATATGGAAGGGATAGATTCCATCTACATTACTCACATCCCTCCGCATAATTCGTTGCACACCCAATGATTGTCTTTTTAGTCTACCCTATTACGGGTGACGTTTGACGATACCAAAGTACACAATTCCTTATGTAGGAAACCATAGTGACTTCAGGTTCTAAGGATTATTCATACCAATAGTCACATGAAAAAGTTTATGACACTCATATAACATCCATGAAACTTTCTCATGGCGGGTTAATTCAGTATATATTCTCTAATATATACTCATGTATCAATGTGATATCGCATATCCATGACTTGTGAGATCAAGTCTTCAATTGACCTACATGCTAGTCTCATGCATTAATATTATTCTTGAATATTAATACTTGATTAGGAATAATTAAGAGTAGTGTTCTCTACATCATCTCACTATTAATTCAACTAATTGATATGATGTAGATTAGAATCTACTACTCAAGGATATTAATATATTTAGTCATTTGGCACAAATATGAAGTAAATATAATAACCAAACTTTGTCTTTATTAACAATAGAATATGATACAAAAGTCCTTAGTCAATCATCACATAATTGACTCTAGGGCTATTACTAACAACCCTTTATTATATGAAAGAATGAAAAAGTGCTTTCGTTGTTGTTGAATAAGAAGCCTTCGTATCTTAATGCATGTATTCAATTTATTCAGAGCTATTAGAGTGGGATCCACTTTTTGGGGAATATGAGTCGAACCAATAACAAGAATATTTCTACTAGAATATCTTTCACAATCTCTGGAGAGATAGTTCTATAATAGATCGAAGGATCTGTAATTCACATACAGATCATGAATGTTTAGAATCCATATTATGCAAGGAGACATTGCTCTGCTAATGCGAATTGAAAGGCGATATCGATATAAAATCCGTATATCTAGGAGGCATATCCATAGTTAGCACATTCGTCATATCTAGCAACTCCGTATTAAGATCAAGGTCATCATCAATATCATCACTATCATCAATATCGATATCGTCATGATAATCACTATCGTCATTGTTACTATCATCAATAAAAAAAACCTTTAGGCTTGCAATACAAATATGGAAAGTTGTTCGGAAATATCATAATGAAAGGAACATGGGAGTTGTCACTAGGTATTTGACCAAATAGGACCGTCCAGTCCTATAGAACCTATCACTAAAATACCCTTAGAAGGGGATAGGGCTAAACAGATCAAGAACGTGATGGAGTCAAACATAGTGATCAAGTTGCCTAACAAGCTAATATGGATCATGCTCAACCCACTCTAGATATTGTTGATGATCCATTATGCATCAATGGAGACCCAATAAAACAAGGGCTAAGGCTAGGAAGATGAAGGAAACACTTAATGTGCTAATTGAAGATGTGTAGGTTCAATTTTTAGCTTTATTTGGGTTGTAATGATGCCATACGTATGATCCTTTAGGCTCAATTAAGTCAATCTAATTCAAGCCTTGGATGAATTTAAATATCCATCTTTCTACTAACAGGATCCCATGAACTCATAATCCATTAGATACTTTCTATGAATGCCAACTAAGTATCATAAGTAAATTGATCCTAGTTGTTCAATCATTTGATAACTAGAGTTGTTCTTTGATAAATGATCACTAAGTCAAACTCAACGATCAATCCTTTTTTCTTTTTCAATTGTTAAGGTGGAGAACTGAACCAAGAATTCTCTTTCTTCATCATCTACCAAATCAATGTTCACGACCCAGGATTCTATTTTCTCATCAATCTAATCACCGTTCTCCCTTTTTTCTTATCAATGAATAGATCTCTTTACTTATATGACTTAGATGTCTCATATTTCTCAAAAAAGAGATTCAATTGATGGGATTTTCTATGATACTTCTAAGATCGATGAGATCGATATTCAAAATTTTTAGCTTAGAACGTATTGATTTGACCCCATAAGCGGAACCACGAACCAATAGCATGTTGCCACTAGAAGCAATAGAGCAACTAGAAAGAGATTCTTTAAAAGGAAAGAATTCAGTTCAGATTCAAATGTAGGATACCTATCCAAAAGAGTTTGCAACTCAATCATGTATGATGGAATTGTCGAAGATTTGATTTTTTTCTAACTCTGCCTATAACTAACTGGAGGCTCAGGAAACAAAAAGAAGATATATGCAAACGAGATATCCAGCAACAAGTAGGAGAAGGATTGAATAGAGGAACTCTCGAGCATTTGTTAATCTCATATGTGTCCATATCAATTGAATGGGTGACTCATTATTTTGATGAATCGTTTCTCCGGATAGAAGGAGATTCTGTAAACACTTACTCGAAATCTCACTTATGAGACTCGAATCTTAATTTTCATGGCCAGAGTCCATTATGGAAGAATCTTTTGAGGAATCGGCCTTGATATATCAGATACATGCATAATATCTATCAAAACGGATACAAATTTGTGCTTGCAACTTAGTATCCTTAGTATTGACAATGGTTCTGAAAAAATCTCTAAAAGGGTAGTGAAATTTAGATATTTCCACCCGTTGAAGTATGGAACCATAGCATATATGTTTGGAAGAGATTCCTTTTTGAGAGATTGAAAAGTGTACTATCTCATTAAAAGGTTCTATAGATATGTTAAAATTTAGCTTTGGTATTAACTTCAAAGCTTGTTACAAAATGGAGGAGAACCCATGAAAAGCTTGTTGCAAGAAAGAGGAGAAAACATGAAGCCTTTTTTCATTATCTTTAAAGTAAACATACAAGATAGTTTTATAATGTGTTATATGAGGCTCTTGAACGTTGTGGCTCCAACATTCATGCTTTGGAGCATTTAATGCATTAATGCATTAAATGCATTTAATGCACTTAATCCTTTTGAATGTTGGAGCATTTAATGCATTTAATGCACTTCATCATGATGATTTGAAGGATCCTCCTTGTTGCTTTATCTTCTTGCATTTCTTGTATTCTTGCATGATAAACTAGAGTTGGCTTCTTCTTTAATTATTTGACGCCTTGAACTTTAACAACATATATCCTTTCTCAACGCATTTCTTTAGAGAAAGACTTCATTTTTCCCCCTCTTTCTAGATGGGAAATTCTTCTCAAAACATAGAGTGTGAATCAAATCCATGTTTGAATTGAAACTGTGATACTCATGCAAGTTCTTCCCTTCTGAATTAGATAAATTCTATTTTGAAAAGAGGCTGACAATAAGGTCTTTTAAAATTAACTATTTATTCCTGTTTTAGAGGTGTTGTAGAAATGTCTACGATTGAATGAATAACTCTATGAACGAATGGCTCAGATAGAATTGGAAAATGAAAAAATTTGTACAAGTCATATACCTTTTTGTCACCACCATGAAAAATCATTAGATATAAATATGTCAGATACTTGTGACTCAATTGGCAAAATAATCTCATATACCTGTGACTCAATTGTCAAAATAATCTCTCTCCCCCCAAAAATATGTATTTTTTTTTACCGACGCATGAAGAAAATATTTTATGCCGAATGAACAAGATAGTGAGGAATTATCCATATGTAGGATCATAATTATTGATTTAGGTCTTTTCTAGATAAAAAGGGAATCTTTTATTACAATAGAACTAGAAGCGATTTAGATCATTCAAGAATCAAAGTGGATTTGCTTTATAAAAAGAAAATATCAATGAACTTCTATGAATGGTTTCACGAGATTAAACCAATTGTCTCGATCATGGAATATCATTGATAACATAGGAATCCGTGTTATAAAAGGGTTTCTTGCAATTATTTCTAGTATGGAATGTTTATGCCGAATGAACAAGATAGTGAGGAATTATCCATATGTAGGATCATAATTATTGATATAGGTCTTTTTTAGATAAAAAGGAAATCTTTTGTTACAATAGAACTAGAAGAGATTTGGATCATTCAAGAATCAAAGTGGATTTGCTTTATAAAAAGAAGATATCAATGAACTTCTATGAAATGGTTTCACGAGATTCAACCAATTGTCCCGATCACGGAATATCATTGATAACATAGGAATCCATGTTATCAAAAGATATCCTGCAATTATTTCTAGTATGGAATGTTTATGCCGAATGAACAAGATAGGTGAACGTGCACAAACAAGGAGATTCAAGCCAAAAATTTCCCTCCTCATCTAGTAGTGCTTTGGAACGCGAACGAGGCCAAGTTCTTGCAATCGGGAAAGATCCAGGAGGAGTGCGCGGCGCTCAGGACTTCTAGATCGGCAACAAGAGTTTGCTTTTAAATTATTGTCTTTACTTTCTGTTCTTAATTTATTTGTATTTTTTACGGACTATAAGACGGGTTTCTCTGCCTCCGAATAAGGTTCGAAAAGGAGACCATTAGTGGACGGGCGTCTCCCGTGCATAGGCCTTGAACGTATTAACCCTGGGGGGTTAGGAACCAAGTAAAAATCCACGTGTCCCTGTGTTGTTTACTAATTTCACTTATTTTGTTAGAAAACGAATGAACGAGAAAAGCGACAACACGCTATTCACCCCCCTAGCGTGTTCTAGTGATCCTATAATTGGTATCAGCACCGGTGCACTCTTGATTGGACTAACCGCCAAAGGAGCAAGACGGTAAAGATGGAGGGGGAGAAAGGTATGTTTTTAAAAGTTCATTTTAAATATCATATAATATGTTTTAAATGCAAGGAGAGAGGGCACTATAAAAATAAGTGTCCTACTTGTAAGATTCGGACGGCACTATCAGCGGCAAAGGAGCAACCGATGCTAGGAGCTCAGAAGAACAAGGATCACATCCAATGCTTCAAGTGCCAGAAACGAGGACATTACAAGAATCGGTGTCCGGAGAGGAAGATGGCGAAAAAATTGGTATGTTTTAACAATTAAGAAAATACCCCTAGGTTGCATGCGCATGCTAGTTTTTCTCTTTCTACAAATTTAAATAATTTATCTGAAAATTTAGAAAAATTAGAAAAAGTAAAGTTGGATAATTCAAATCTAGATAAATTAGAAAATCTAGATAATTTGACTAATTTAAATTTGAACAATTCAAATTTAAAAAATTCAAACCTAGATAAGATAGATTTATCAAATTCACATTTGAAAAAGTCAAATTTGGATAAATTAGAAAATTTAAATAATTTGACTAAATCAAATTTGAATAATTCAAATTTGAAAAAGTCAGATATAGAAATATTAGATAATGATTTAAATAATTTAAATTTAAACAATTCTAAATTAAATAAATTGAAAAATTTAACCTTAGATCCTAAAAATAAGGAAAACTTATCTAATTTGGATAAATTAATTAATAAATCAGAATTAAAAAAATAAGTTAACTAATTCAAATTTAACCAATTCAATTATTAATAATTTGAATTTAATTAATTTAGATTTATCTCAAATAAATAAAAATTTAGACTAAGTTTTTAACTTAATCAACCAAGATAATGATTGTCACGACCCGGAAGATAGCGGTCCAAAAAATTTTGGCAGCACCTCCCTAGTATCACTGACAATTCCTTGAATACAAACACATATAAGAAGGCCCACACGGCCAATCCATACTACAAAATACGGATTTAGACAAGTAATGAGAGTAAAAGTGACCCATATGGCCACGTACACATCCTACACAATGCATATGAATGAAATTCTAATTCTACACAATGATTAAGGAATAAACTCGTAAAGTAACGAAAAATCCAAAGTTTCATAAGCAGAAACGTAACAAGTACAAGTATGAAATCACGTATAGAAAACATACTATAGTTTCGAAAACACCGAAACGAAATCAGAAATCCGATAGTGCAAAAATGAAAACAAGTCATACACATGATACCACAACACACTACAACCATATCCAACACACACAAAGTCCTCGTTGTGAGATGGCATAGCTGGCAAATCCCTGGCATCCTTTGTAAGCTCCTACCTGATATCTGGGAAGACAGAAAAATCTCAGGTTCCAAAGATGTAAGTACAATTACTCAGTGGGTAATACAGAAAGAAAGTGCATGAATAAAGTAAAAGCAAGCGGATAGATACATACCAAAGGTCAACAAGGTATCAATAAAGTCTCTGCAGATAATAAACAACTAACATGGATCTCATGTAATGCACCATATGAATGACATGTCAAACATAATGCAACAATCAAGAATCAAACAGGTAGACAATCAAAATGCAGTATCAGTGTGGTCCAATACATATATATCATGCACATGATGTGCATATGCATGATGTAATTGCCACACTCACTACAGAACTCGTGCAAGCATCTGAGTCTGGGAATGTCCGGCATCGGGGGATAGATACTCCGAGCCCTACAATAAAGTAGTCTGGTGATCCAAATCGGGGATCAGTGCTCCGCGTCTGGTGATCCCATAGCTATGATAAGCTACAAATCCTATGGCCGATATCTGTCCTCTAATACTCATCACCGACATACCAACCATGTACTCTCCGAGTACCACCCCTATCCGGTGTCGAGGTCAAATCATTGACTCGGCTGCGTACACTACCATATAGCCATTGATTGCGTACACTGCCATACAGTCGCCATCACCGCGATGGAAATAGGGTATGATAACCACCTATGTAGATATACAACTAAAGTCATCTACCATCACGATAGACCCACAACATTGGGATTTACACGTTATCATGCAACATGATGAGATGCTCAAATCATAGTAATCAGCACCTACCATACTAATTTATAAGCATAGGTATAAGTCATCATGATCTCAGGTATCATAAGAAAGAATCATACCAATAATGATCACAAATGTCATATCAAGGATAGAAATAACAGTAAGGAATAATAATCCAAGATCAACAGACATAAGGTCAAGTATGATATGAACATGAGTAACATCAGGAGTATACACATAACAGATAGGAATTGAATCAATGTATCAACTACAAGAACTGTCAAAGAATCATGCATCGAAAATAGAAAGAACTGTATTGACCAAATACAATATATTTACCCACCTACGTATCGTAAGTCAATCAAGAGAACTCTCAAAAATATCCTCGTAAGTAACTGATCAAAATCAAGGACCTATAAAAGAAATAAACAACATCCATTAATAAACATATAGATCTTAACAAATTTTAAGATCAACATATAAACCAAATCCAATTAGATCCATAATTCAATTAACTCATGTTAATTAAACATGAATTAATTTTATTAAGTCTAATCAGATTTAAACCAACCTAACTTAATTAACTTAACTAACCTAATTAACATAACTAACTAACTAATCTAATCACATAACTCAAATAAATAAATTCTAACATAACCAAGCAACCTAGCATCAACAGTTAAATTTCCATACTAATAACAAACATAATCCTAACCACAGATCAAATCCAAACATAATCCTCAACGCTAACCTAACCTCAATCACAAACCGGTTAAGACAATAACCTAACCCAAGAACAAATCAATTCCATTTAAATCAAGACCTAACAGCCCCCACATGTAAACAACAACCAATCAAACCCATCATAATAAAAAAAACTCATACTAACCTATGAAATCTATAGCATAACCCTAATACCTAATAGTAAAATTCTTTCCCAACTTTAACTAAGGATTTACCTCATATCTATTAGCCAGAATCTTGCCCATCCATCTTGTTCCAATCCACAAGAGGCATCCACTTCTTTACAACTGAAGTTCCTGCACCAAAGACACCGATCGATCAGAACTTCAAGCCATAAATTTACTTCCAAGCCTAATGTTTCCTCGGCAGCAAGAACATAACAAATCAAAGATTCTAAACCTACCTCAGATCTGAGTAAATCCCTAGCCTTAGAACCCTAGCTCATCTCTTGATCAATTCTTGATCAACTCCTGCCCAATCCAAGCTCTGATTTCCTCCAAGAACTCGACCACTCTCACTGCCTTGCCATGACAACCAATCAATCAGCCTACCAGCTACAAGAAAATCCTTTTATTGAAACTGAGATAATCAGATTCAAGAAGAGAACTCACCTTGCATGCCCTAGACTCCAACCCTTTCTTCCCCAACCAAGATTCGCCACAGGACAAGCTTTGGTTTCTCTTCCATCACGGCTAAACAGATCGACTTCCTCCTGCTCACGCCGACCCAATCCGCCTCCACCCTCTCAGCCGCAATCTCTGTTATCTAGAAGATGGCGACGAGATCAGCAACCTTGGTTCGTCTCGGTGGAGAGGGCGACTGATCGATCAGAAAGGAGTCGACTTCAGGCGAGATTGAGAGGAAGAAAGAAGGCTTGCGCTCGACGAATGAGAAGAAGAAATCGTGATGTAGAGAAGGGAAAACTCAGCTTCGGGCAACAATGGATATCGCAGCTTTGGCGTGAGAAGGAATCAAGAATGAAGAAGAAGAGGAAGGCTTCAGTGCGAGTGGGGAGAAAGGAATCGCAGCTCGCGATTTTGGGAAGAGAAGACGGTTCGGGTTTAGTGGGTTACAGGTTTCCTTAACAGGTTTGATTTCAAGATCCAATACCCATTAGCCTATAACCCAATACCTAATTAAGTGATTAATTGGGCTCATGAATTGGCTAGTACTTTGGGTTATAGTTGGGCTTTAGGGTTGGTTGGTATTAGATTTTATTTAGGCTTTAATGGGGCTTTATTTGAGTTCCATTATTAACCCTAAAATTAAATCTATTGGGTTGTCTTAATGGGTTTAATCATTAAACCCAAATAAAACTCAATCCCAAAATACCTAGCCCTTAATGATTAATTAACCTCTTAACCTTGTTAATCAATTAGGGTTATTTATGATTAACCCCTTAAGTTCTGGTATTTTACATTCTCCCCCACTAATAAAAATTTAGTCCCCAAATTTACTTCCTTCATACTATAGTGTATAATTACCATAGTAATATGCTCAAGCGTCTCAGATCCCGATACAAACGAGTACTACCCAGATGTATCGAAAACCTAGAATGGTGTGCCTCATGCAACAACTCATCCTTAACTGGATGCTGCTCTGGAACACAAAGTCGACCTCGAAATTGAATTATCCCCTCTGCGTCACATGAGAACTCTAACTGCTGTTCAGAGTCCACTCTGGTGTGGATAAACTGTAGATGCTAATCACTAGCCAGGGCCAACTTTATCTTCTCCACTATAGGTGACTGAGCAGCCATCGAAACTAGAACACCATGCAGAGTCCAACTATGCTCTATTAGTCCCAACTCGAAAAACTGCCGGATCAGATCAGTAACGGCTACCATCTGACTAACTAGAATTGTAACGCCCCACAAAAGCCTTTCAGTATTTATAAATATTGAACATGACTATAGGGAATGAAAGCCTAAGTTATGAGAAAAATTTAGCAGAAATGCTAAATAGTCTTAAAAATTGAAGGGATAGAACCCTAAGGAGATCAAAATGTAGGGTATGTCCTAAATGGGTCTATGGGTTAATATTTTTCATAATGGGCCTAATTTTTATGTGGGCCAAAGGGAATGAAAATGGGCTCTCATGGGTGGGCTTTGCCAAAAGGAAAAGAAAGAGAAAGAAATGGAGGTGCCAAGGATTGAACCTTGGACCTCATGTAAAGTGGCAAGCCTAAATGAACATGAGTTAGCCACTAGTTCTAGCAAGCAATTGCTATGAAAAGGAAAAGGGAAATGCTAGTTAAACATAAAGATTCATGAAGAAGGGTTTAACAAGAAAAGAGACAATTGTTCTCTTTTACTAGGGAGTTAATGAGAGTTAAAGGTGGAGTGGTCAATTTGTGTTGAAATTCTTGCCTCACTAAACTCTATATAAGACTCCCTAAACCCCCCTTTCCCTCATTTCTCTCCTCCCCTTGCCGTGGACTCCTCTCCCCCTCTCTTCTCTTCACTTGCCGAGAGCACTTGCTCTCCTCTTGGTGAGTTTTGGCCGAGAGGTTAGGGAAGTCTCCACCTTTCTTCTACCTTGATTCCTTGGCCCCAAGGCTTGAGTGCCCTCCCATTCTTCTTGTGTGAGGCTGTGGCCGAGAGGTATAAGGGAGTTTCCACTCTCCATCAAGCTTCCAAAGGCAAGAGATTAGGCAAGGAGTAAGAGGCTATGAGAAAGGTTAAAGTAGGGTAAAGGAATTCTTAAGGAAAACCATTTGTAAGTTCCCCTTACCTGCAACATAATTGCTATGTTGTGGTTTTCATGGATTTTCTAATGTCTATGTTTTGTTGTTGCAAAATCATGAAGAACCTCCCCTTTGAATGTTTCGGCCAAGTGCATGTTAGGGTTTAGATGATGGCTTTTAAACCTAATCCATGGTCTCATATGCTATATAATGTTTTTCTACCATGATCTAGGGTTTCTTATGGTTAGATTTAAGGCCAACCAAAGGAAAACCTAATGGTATGTTTCGGCCATGAATGAATAAAGGACTTAGGTGATGTTTCTAAAACCTAGTGATGGCCATATATGTGATGATAAACTTCTATGATGATTTAGAGGTTATATGGTTAAACTTAACACATGATTTGTTTGCCTAGAAGTTTCGGCCATGTTATGATCTAGGGTTCTTAAATCATGTTGTTGAACAAGCTATGCTCCAAATGATATATGATGTTTTAGAAGGAATTAGCTTTTTCATGTGGCTAGAACCTAGGGTTTTTCATGATGCTTAAGGTTCAGCCAAGAAAGGAAATTAGGGCTTCAAGTTGTGCTCTAGTAAAGTAAAGGTGGCCTATGTTATGATATGTGAAGGTTTACCATGCTTTAGGGTTCAATTGATTAGTTTTAACCCATGTTTCATGCTCCTAAGGATTCGGCCTAATATGAAGTTAAGGCTTTAATCTATGCTATAAACCTAACTAGGGTTGCATATATGGATTTATGAGTTCTCCTGATGGTGAAAAGTTCATATGGTTAAGTTTTAATCTAGGGTTGCCTATGTGTAAGTTTCGGCCAACTATGATAAGGAGGAAAGAGTTGAGTTTTGAACTCAATCATAGTGACAAACCCTAGCTAAGGATGTCTTATGATGATATGATGTATAAAAGTTATGGTTTAGGCTAAGATCCTAAGAAACCCTATGAAGATTCGGCTAACCCATGGAATTAGGGTTTAGTTGGGTTAAGGTTTCAAGTATGTTAACCATGGTTAGCTGTAGCTAAACATGGGTAGATGTTAAATGGAATGAGTTTATGTGTGTAACGACCCGGCCCAGCCCATTTGGCGACCCTGGTGGTCGTCGACCGTCGACCGTCGGCCCGTCGACCGTGTCATTACTTATCTGGATTTCCCACCCCTGGAAGTGGATTTTTTGCCTTCCGCAGGATTCGAACTCTAGACCTCCAGGCTAAGTACTAAAGTTTATGAATCTTGGTACCAAGTGTTCTTGAGAACACTTGGTACCAGGATTCATAAACTTTAGTACTTAGCCTGGAGGTCTAGAGTTCGAATCCTGGGGAAGGCAAAAAACCCACTTCCAGGGGTGGGAAGTCCAGATGAGTAATGACACGGTCGACGGGCCGACGGTCGACGGTCGACGACCACCAGGGTCGCCAAATGGGCCGCCGAATGGACCGCCAAATGGGCTGGGCCGGGTCGTTACATCTCATAATCCATATGAGCAGCAATAGATAAGAGAATCTGGATAAACTTTAGCATAGCAACCGGCGAAAAGGTCTCCTCATAATTGATTCTCTCTTTCTTAGTATACCCTTTTGGCTTTTACACCATCTGCTGGTTCTACAAGCTCCCAGACCTGATTAGAATACATGGATTCTATTTCAGAATTCATCGAACTTTGCCAAGATGCTGCATCTTTATCTTGAAGTGTTTCGTCATAAATCCAGGGATCACCTTCATATTCACCAGGGACCAAGTCCGAGGACTCTCCCAAAAACATGAATCTATCAGGTTGTCTAACAACCCTCCCACTACGATGAGGTACCACCTGTTCTTGCACATTATCTGTGACACGCGGTGTAGTTCCTTGTGGTGTCTCATCTTGCACCATTGGTACTGAAGTGAATGTATCTCCTCTAACTTCTTCAAGAACAATTCTACTCATGGGCTTGTGGTTCATTACATAGTCCTCTTCTAAAAATCAGACATTCATGCTAACGATGACCTTCTGATCTTTAGGACTATAAAACAAACTACCTTTCGTTCCTCTAGGATAGCCCACAAACAGGCAAACTTCCGTACGTGATTCCAACTTTTCAGTGTCTCCCCTCAACACATGTTCTGGACTATTCCAAATCTGAATATGTCTTACACTAGGCTTGCGCCCAGTCCACAATTCTGTGGGAGTAGAGGGTACTGATTTAGAAGGTACCAAGTTCAGAATATATGCCGCTTTATCTAGGTAAGTCCCCAGAATGAACTCGGTAATTCTAAATAGCTCATCATCGATCTAACCATTTCCTTAAGAGTCCTATTCCTTCGCTCTGCCACACCATTCTGTTGGGGTGTACAAGGTGTGGACAATTGGGATTGAATCCCAGCTTCTGATAAGTAATCCCAAAATTCTCTTAAGAGGTACTCGCCACCACAATCAGATCGTAGTGTCTTGATACTCTTACCAAGATGTTTCTCCACATCTGCCTTAAATTCTTTGAACTTATCAAAGCACTCAGACTTGCAGCGCATCAGGTATATGTATCCATATCTCGAATAGTCGTCTACAAAAGAGACGAAGTATTTGAAACTACCTCTTGACTGGATGGACATAGGGCCACATAAATCAGAATGAACTAATTCCAACACATCTTTGGCTCTATACCCCTTAGCCTTGAAAGGCCTCTTGGTCATTTTACCTTCCAAGAAAGATTCACAAGTTAGGAAATTTTCAACCGCCAGTGAACCCAAAGGTCCATCGACTACCAACCTTTGAATCCTACTCAAGTTAATATGACCTAACTTTAGATGTCAAAGATATGTTTGGTTCATTTGTGAAGGTTCTTTTCTCTTATTAAGATTAGAAGATGTGCTATTAATTTCCGTTTGTTACATCGTGGGATTTATTGGATTGAGAGTGTATAGATTACCGACCAATGTACCAAAATAGATATTAATCCTATTCTTTTTGACAATAACTTTATTATCAAAAGAAACTGAATATCCATCCATAAATAATTTAGAAACTGAAATTAAAATTCTTTCTAAAATAAGGTACATAAAGACAATCTCTCAAAACTAAAGTTTTATTCCTCTCAAACTGTAAATAAACATCTCCCACTGCAACAGCCACCACCTTCGTAGTGTTGCCCATGTAGACGTAATCTCCCCTTCATGTAGTAGTCTGGTTTCCTGGAACCCCTGTAATGAATTGCAGACATGATCAGTGGTACCTATATCTACACACCAGGTTCCGGTAGATAACACTGCTAAACATGTTTCAACAACTAGAGAATAGGATATACCTTAATTGTTCTTCTTTTTGCGAGGACAGTCTTTCTTCCAGTGTCCTGACTGCTTATATGTGAAGCACTTGCCCTTAGGCTTCTTCACACCTACCTGTCGTCTCGCCACTTGAGGTCTATTCACCATTTTTGCCGAACCAACTGGTTTCTTTTTCTTTTTCCTGCCTTTCGACTTAGTAGTAGAAACCTGTTCAGTAATGCGAACTTAAGAACTTTGATGAAATATTCTGCTGACTGAAGTTCTGTCAGAAGCTCCGCCAATGAATAATTTCTCTTATTCATGTTGTAATTTAGGCGAAATTTGAAGGGAGTCGCTTGGAAACCGTTTCGTTGATTTCCCTTGTACAAAAATTTTTCGTACAAAGGATGAAACTTTTCAAGAGGCCCCGTGGATCGTTGGCTTCTTGTGTTTGTTTCAGGTTCCATGCAAAGGTAAAAATAACTAAATTATAGCGGAAATAAAACTTAGTTATACCTTTCACCTTTGGATTCTTTAGAGGTTGGTTTTTAGGAAAAACCTCTTGGTCTTCTGCCGTATCCTTCTAGCCTTCTTGGACGTCGTGTGGACGACGATCTTCCAAGAACAAATCCACTTGATTCTTCCTCTTCTTCTTTTTCTTCCTCTTCTTTCTTCTCTTCTTGGCCGCCGGCCCTAGGAAGGGGATCCAAAGGTGGCGCCGACCCTAGCTCAAGGAGGAGAAGAATTTGTGGTGGCCGGCCCTATAAAACCAAGGAGGAGAGGCTAAGATCAATAATAATTAATCCTCTTGTAAACCCCTTCTTTTATAACCAAGCCGTCTCAAAAATTTTAAAATTTTCCAACAAATTCCTTAAATAGATTTTGATAGAATCAAATCTAATCAAATCTTTTAAGAATATTTGTTAGGAAAAAATATCTGACAAACTTATCTTTATCCAGATTTAAAATTAAAATCTCTAGATAAGATTTTGTCAGTTTTTAATAAAATTTCTTTTCCTTATTTGCGGAAGAAAAAATCGAACCAAGTTCTTATTCTTTATGGCCGGCTCCTAAAGAATAAAACCGAACCAAATCTTTTTTATTCTTAAGTTGTAGTGGGCCCCAGGAAGAGAATAAAACCGAACCATGTTCTAGTTGAACCAAGTTCTAATTAAACCAAGTTCTTATTAAATCAAGTGGTTATTAAACCAAGTGGGTGGATATTATAGCTTCATTTAGAGGCTATAACAGGGATCACGAGGAGGAATTGGTTTTGACCTTCCGATGGGCTAAGGCTTCCCATGTTCATCCTGAACACACAACCTTAGTCCATCAATAATAACTCATACCACTAAAGAGTTATTATCGAACTACCGCACCAATCCCATATTACAATATGGGCTCCTTCTTACCATGAGTGCATTAGTCTCCCTGTATTTAAGATGTCGAATGTTCGTTAATTAATCGAATTACTGACAATTCAATTAATTAACTTCTGAGTCCGAGAGTAGTACCACTCAACCTTATTATCATGCGGAACTAAGTCCACCTGCAGGGTTTACATGATAATCTTTATGAGCTCCTCAAGGGGACATCATCAACCTATTTAATAGGACACAGTTTCCATCTATAATTAACAACACACCATATACATAACATTATATCCTAACTCATCGGGCCTTTTGATCTAATGAGATAAATCTCACCCTTTGATTAATCAAAGAAATATATGCTAAGTATATGTGCTTGTTATTATATCCGGATTAAGAGTATGCACTTCCATGATAACTGAGGTTTAGTTCGATTATATAGTCAGTATAAATTGAACGCCCTCAATCGGTCCTGCTCAATACACACAAAGTGTACTAATGTAATTTTATAGTTAAGATAAACTAATACCAAATTACACTACAATCGTTTTAATGGTTTATCCCTATCCATCATGATTGTGAGCACCTTTATAACTTATAAGGAACTGATAACATGATCTTCTGTATGGCACCACACACCATGTTATCTACAGTATAAATTAAATGGACAACTGTACACAGACATTTGACTACAATATGATTCTCATTTCAGAATGCTTATTTACATAGCTAGGATTTTGGTATATATCCCAACAACTTGACACCAGCTTGAACTCAACATCAAAACTCTGCTACTGTCCAATCTTTCTTCTTGTTTCTTTTAATTCTTTTTCAATCTTGAAAATTGATCTCTGTTAGCTTCAACTGCAGCACAATTCTGTTAGCAAAACGGGCCGCAAAAACTGCCTTTGCGTTGCGGAAACCCCGAATTTGCATATCACCGGATCCGTGCGTAACAAAAATTTGTTTCTACTTAGATCTACTCTAGATCTACATGTAATAAGTTTACCTTCGGTGTGTGCCCTTCACGTATCCCGCTCGTCCAAAACGATGGCCTGGATCTCGAGAACGTCAAGCGCCGCTCCTCTATGGTATCCACACGGACAATATGAGTGGAAAAACCAAAACCAAGGTGTGCTAGCACCAAACAAGGTTTTGGTACTAGAGAAGAGGAGGAAGAAGAGAGAAGCCAAGGAGCAAGAGGAAGGGAAAAAAAACCTTAACGTTGAAGTGTAAAACACCCTTAACGTTAAAGCATGAAAAACCCACTTTTTCATTTTTTTTGTGGCTTGTCACATCAATGCACTTCATGGCCAATTAATCTCATTAAAACCATAGGTTACAAAACTCTATTGTAACTCCCATGATGTGACATCCATGATGATATGGAGCATCACCATTGGTCACTCATGGATGCCACCTCACATCAAAGTCAAATGGTCAAGTCAAGCATTGACCATGAGGTGGCATAAGTCAAGTCAACATAGATGATGACATGGCAAAAAGTCAAGTCAACATTTATGATAACATGGCACAAAGTCAA
Source organism: Curcuma longa (assembly GCF_044706935.1). Taxonomy (NCBI): domain Eukaryota; kingdom Viridiplantae; phylum Streptophyta; class Magnoliopsida; order Zingiberales; family Zingiberaceae; genus Curcuma; species Curcuma longa. Next base: position 2,665,603 of record NC_133869.1, read on the forward strand.
GTCAAACTTGACTCCCAAAATTCTCCTTCTCAAGTCAAGTCAAACTTGACTTCTAATCTCCCAAAGTTGATCAAATCAACTCCACTAGTCTAGTTTGGATTACACTTAACCCAACTTGATTCATCACATGAATGTATTCTCTTGGTTCATCATATGAACCTAATTTCCACATAATTGTCCTTTGTGTGTGTAACGCCCGCCCTTTCAGAGCCCTTGACG
>NC_133869.1:2665921-2680586 GCF_044706935.1 Curcuma longa
TGAGTGGATCCGTGCGAACAAAAAATTGCAAAACTTGTTTCTATACTAGATCTACTCTAGATCTACGAGGGGAAAAAATTTTACCTTCGGTGCGGATCCTTTAGCATGGACTTCCGAGGTTTTCGCAATGCAAAAAGCAGTTTTTGCTGCTCGGAAAGTCCAACAATGGCTGTGTCTAGAAGACATGGCCATGTGTGGCCGCTGCTTTGTAGGCGAGGTACGGCCGTGCCTGAGAGGCACGACCACAAGTAGTGGATAATCTGAGTAGGTGGCACGACCGTGCCTGTGAGACACGACCAGAGGCTGACAGTTCTCTATAGATGAGACACGGTCGTGCCTAAGAGGCACGACCATGTCTTGGCGTGGCACCCGAAAAATGACATGGACATGTCTAGGAGACACGGCCATGTGTTTGCTGCTGCTGGAAGAGGGCACGATCGTGCCTGTGAGGCATAGCCAGGAGCAGTTGGGCTTCTGTTTGAGAGGCACGGTCGTGCCCTTGGGGTACTCACATACCTTTTTGGCCGCACTACGGTTTCAATTAATTATCAAGTTTCAATCAATAATGTAGTATAGAGTTAACCTGAATCGCGGCGCAGCACCCACTACAATGCTTGCAATTTTAAATCTAATGAAATTTTATACGCTGTGAAAAAAATAGAAAAGCTAAAATAATGCATGTTTTTGGGGGGTTTATATGTCAGGTACAATACAAACTTAACCACCTACTTTCTCCTCAACAATCCTAACTATCCGGAATCTAAATTTCAATTAACTACACTCTAAACATGACCAAGCAATAAGAACGAATAGAAACGAACAAAAATGGATGGCATGAACAAAACAGGACATATTTGATACGAAACATGACAACATTTCTACTAGGCAATTTAACAAACTACTTGCATTCAAAAAGGAAGAATTCAACAAACTTTAACAAAGTAAACTGTAAGGGAATAACAAATAACAAAATAACAACTGTAAGGGAATTAAATTAACATCAAAAGAAAGTGCAATCAAATAAAAAAGGAGCTGTAAATTGCTGGAATTTGCTGTAAGGTGTGCTGTCCACTCGCGCAAGAGGAGATGGGGGCTGCTTGGCTCCATCCGACCGGTTGGAGCTTCCGCAAATGGCTATGGCGTTGGGAGGTTTGCTGCTGTTGAGTGCTGTGAGGTTGCTGGAATGGGCGTTGGATCAGGCTGAATGGGAGCGTGCAAGTTGGGATTGAGAGGCGTGAGAGGTGTTGAAGCTGTGGCGTGAGGGGCTGGTTCAGGGATGGCTTCGTGAGTGGATGGGGTAGTTGAAGAAGTTGCTGCATTATGTCCTTCAGCTCTTGTGTGGAAGGATTTGAGTAAGTTGGCCCAGGAGTAGAATAGGAATGTTGGACCTGTGGAGGCATATACTGAATTGGTTGTTGTTGTGCAAGTTGGGTTGCTGCTTAACATTGTTTCCATATCTCAGATCTGAGTAATCCCTCCATTCAGAATTGTAGGTAGATGACATAAGGTTGTTCTGATATTGAGGGCTGCTTTGATACATATTCGTTGTTGCCATTTGATCTGGGAAAGGAAATCGTCCATATGATTGTCATGAAGGGTAGATATGAGCTGCTAAGCCATGAGAATTCTGGTATTGCCAACTCACTAATGATCCAAGCTCAAAATTCACTTTCGGTTCAGGATAATTGATGTAAGAAGATTGGTAAGCAAAGTCTGGAACTTCGAAAGTGCTTTTGTTGTTATTGAAGCTGTTGTAGAATGTCATGTTGTTGTTGTTGAATTCCTCTGGGCTCTTTGTAGGTATGGGATGCTCTGATAATCTCTGAATTATCTTCAAGTATTGGCTCCTCAAATGCCCTAGTCATGCACTTCACAACAAGCAAAACAAAATCATAAGACACACAGAAAAGATATCAGAAAAGAAATGAAAAATTATTGCAAGATCTAAAAATTAACAAACATCATAAAAGGGTCCCCGGCAACGACGCCAAAATTGATATAACCATTTTTCGTCGCACTACGGTTTCAAGTAATTATCAAGTTTCAACCAATAATGTAGTATAGAGTTAACCTGAATCGTCTCTTAAGGACCCACTACAATGCTTGCAATTTTCAAATCTAATGAAATTTTATATGCTGTGAAAAAAATAGAAAAACTAAACTAATGCATGTTTTGGGGGGTTTAGATGCGAGGAACAATAAAAACTCAACCACCTACTTTCTCCTAACAATCCTAACTATCCGGAATCAAAATTTCAATTAACTACACTCTAAACATGTCTAAGAAACAAGAACGAACAGAAACGAACAAAAATGGACAGCATGAACAAAGTAGGACATATTTGATACGAAACATAACAAAATTTCTACTAGGCAATTCAACAAACTACTTGCATTCAAAAAGGAAGAATTCAACAAACTTTAATAAAGTAAACTGTAAGGGAATAACAAGTAACAAAGTAACAACTGTAAGGGAATTAAATTAACATCATAAGAAAGTGCAATCAAATAAAAGGAAGCTGTAAATTGCTGGAATTTGCTGTAAGGTATGTTGTCCACTCGCGCAAGAGGAGATGGGGGCTGCTTGGCTCCATCCGACCGGCTGGAGCTTCCGCAAATGGCTATGGCGTTGGGAGGTTTGCTGCTGTTGAGTGTTGTGAGGTTGCTGGAATGGGAGTTGGATGAGGGCTGAATGGGAGCGTGCAAGCTGGGATTGAGAGGCGTGAGAGGTGTTGAAGCTGTGGCGTGAGGGGCTGGTTGAGGGATGGCTTCGTGAGTGGATGTGGCTGTTGATTGGTGTTGGGTTGGAGGCGTATGGGGAAGCGTGAGATGGTTGTGAGGGAGAGTTGGGTGGAATGGTGGGGGAGTGGACAGATGGCGTTAGTGGGTGTTGTGTGAGGGAAGGTTGTGGAGTGGAGGGAGGCTATGTGAGGACGTGAGAATGAGGTGTGTGGCTGTTTGGTTGGCGTGCGTGAGGTGGAGAGCGTGAATGGGAGATGGAGATGGTGGCGTGATGGGACGGCGTGTGAAGTGGGCGGTGGTGGAGTTGGCGTGGTGGAAGGGATGATGAGGGAGGATGGGAGATGAGTGGATTAGGGCTCCTTTTTCTCAATCTTTTTATACTCTTTTTCTTCACCCTCCATTTCTTGGATGTAAGGTTCAGATTGGTTGTAGGTATCCTCTTTGTCTTTAGTAGTCTAGTTCCAAATGAAGGGTTGAGATTAAGTCTTGATCATGATGTTCCACTTAGCCTTTGATGTGTCATTTAAGCCTTGATGACCAAGCTGTCCTACAAATCAAATTGGATGAAACATGAATTTAAAAATGTAGAAAAATTTAAATATAATCAAAATACATCCAATTACCAATATGTGTCATCCAAGGCATAAATGTACAACTAAAACCTTAAATTTCCTTACTAATGATGTCAATTTAACCATCAATTGTGTTAATCATCAAGCACGATCTCTGAAGTTGATCTTCTGTTGGCAAGCACGGCCGTGTACATTGAGCACAACCTTGGGGAGGTACTAGACATGGTCGTGCTTAAGAGGCACGACCCTGTCTTGCCTTTTCTTCAATTGGTACTCCGTTTCACCTGTTTTGCTCTGTTTCTCTCCTGTAAACACACAAACACACGAGCAATCCTCCGAACTAGGAAATAGAGAAAATAATGCCTAATGCACAAATAAAAGATGTAATGAACGCAGAGAATATCATGAAGTACAGAAAGATATGCGAATAAAGTACAAGAATCGTATATAATCCCTACACACATCATTAATGTTCCTTTGTCCGAGACAGGCAAAGAATTAAGTGTGGGGGAGGTGTTCTTGATCATGGAAATTTTGGATGATATAGCCAACTTTGCGTTAATTTTCATGGCATTAAATTTTATAATTTTGGATGTTTAATTTTGTGATTGAAGCTACTGTTGGAACTGAAATTTGGAGTGTTTCAAGCTGAGATGAGTTGAGATTAGTAAGATCAGTGAAGAATGTCATTTGATGTTGTTTGATCAATAGTAAAAAAAAAATAATGTGTCAAAAGGGGATTGTTTGTGCCAATTTTGATTAGAAGCAATGTACCAATAAGAATTCCATTTGAAGCACTTAAGATCTTCATTGTTATTTGATGCTATGATGATTTTTGTCATGATATATGATGCTATGAATTTTTTTCAAGAAGATTGAAGTAGCAAGTTTCCAAGTTGTTCAAGCAAGGATGAACATTAAATCAGTTGTGATATAGTTTAGTGGCTAGATTTGGTACAAAAGGAATTCACAAAATGTTCATGACTGATAGTGAAAAAGGTAGATTTTAAAGTGTAGGAATTGAGCTTGGGAACTAATTGAAAACTAAGTATTAGCATAATGTACCAAAGCAAAGAAGTTGTGTGCCAATTTTTTATTTTTGAAGTTTTCTTATGGAGTTGTTTCAATGGCAATTGAATGAGTTATATTGCTGGGGATGCGTTGAGTATGGAAAGCTAAAGAAGTCAAAAGAAAAGCTAAGTGGAAGCAACTATAGTGCTGGAATAAAAAGGAACGTAGAAGAGCTAAAATCTAATTAGTGCCAAAACAATTTTTTCAGAAAATTCTAAAACTTTAGGGCTTTGTGAACCTGTGGTGAATAGATCTACTCAAGATAAAATGTTGTGCATTTGTAAAGTGTGTAAAGGAATGTCATTGATGAACAATAAAAACTAAAACAGGGGTTGGAAATCAGATCAGAAAAGCAAAATAGTGAGAAAAAAAATTATGTGATGAGTGTGATCTTCTTAATTTTGCTTGGACTATTTTCAATAATTCAGTTGTAATTCATTTGAAGAAGTAGGATTGGAATTAAGGAGTTATGGATATAATTCAGTTTGAAATGCATCAGATCAAATCAGAGAAAAAAAGAAAGAAAACAGAATGAAAAGAGAGAAAAAACGGAATGTATCAAGTGTATCAAGTAGAATATCAAAATCTTGGGGAGTTGTTGAATTCCAATAAAGCCAATTCAATTCAACCATTCATTAGACAACAAATTTAGATTCTACTAAAGGTTGTGAAAAAAAAGAGTAGAATAAAAAATCAGAAAAAAATAGAATTAAAATCTGAATTTTTTCAGCCAAGTTTTGTATTTTTTTGAGGGACTGATCTGAATTTAAATTACAAAGAAAATTGTAGGTTTATGAGCAATAGAAATCAAGCTACAAGATGGAAAAAAGAATGGATGAAAACCAACAAGAAAAAGGAAAGAAAAGCAAAAGTTTTAGATTAGAAAAAAATTATTTTGGAGCTTGAATGCACCATTGATACGTTGAAATTTCAGATTAATGGGAAGTTAATTGGAGTTCCTGATAATTGGGTTCTATTTGTTAGCCTTTACAAAGTCTAGATGTGAAGGAATTGGACTTGGTTTCAAAGGAAAAACAAAAATGGCACATTTGTGGTGAGTATTGAAGCAAAATAAAGTGTGAAGTGAAGTTTGTATCAAGGAGAAGAATTTCAGAAGTTTAGATTAGATTTGGTTCATGAATTTGAAGAGCACATAGAAACAAATAGGATACAGAAGAAAGCAATTAGAAAGAATGGCAAGGTTCATTGATTGGCATTTAACTATACCCATGCCCTTCACTTCCATTCACTCTTTTCTTGAAATTTCTTTTCTCTTGAATTTTTCTTTCTACATTCCCTATTTCATTTATCTCAATCATTGCTTCTTTATATCTTCAATAAGCCTTAATAGGTGTGGATTCCAAATCAAGAATAGTGGTGGAGAGTAGAAAACAAGCAAGCTTATGGTAGTGCATGAAACTTGAGTTGCTTGAGTGAGCTCTATTTTGATCATGCATTAGAAATTAGGATGAGAGCCACTAAAATTATTTACTAAAAATAACCTTAGCTTGTGAGACTTAGTGTGATACATTTATCTCAATTAATCATAAAGGATCTATGTGGGTAACTAAAAACAAGAGTCTAGTTCATGGGCTTAGGCTTTTAAGACTTCACAACCATAGGTTCTTTGAATTATTTCTAATTATGATTAAGAACGATCTAGGGGAGGTACGACATTAGTTAGTTTCTTAGTTTTATTTTGTTAACTTGAGCGAGACACACAAGAGTAAGTGTAGGGAAATTTGATGAATTAGGATTTTTATGTACTTTATTGATTCATTTTGAATTTTTGTGTGAAAAATTAATTGCTTGATGGATACGATGTGATTGCATTTGTGGTATGATGTATATTTGGATGATTGATTATAATTTCTGTGATTTGATAGTTAATTTTGTATTAATTAAATTTGACTCTTTGTAGGACTTAAAATGAATCAAGATCAAGCCCAATTGAGATCGAGTCAAGCCAAGATTGATCAAATTAATTGACCCAAACTTAATGATCAAGACTCAAGTATGATTTGAGTTGAATCGGAGTCGAATTGGTGCTGAATTGGACTTAATTAGAGTTGAATCGGAGCCGAACCCGGTTCAAACTGTGGTCGAGTTTAAACACAACGTTAGCGATAAATGTACAGTACCCACATCGTGAACACTGTAGCATCTTCTTCTTCGCGTCCCCGCACCCATTTTCATTCATTCTCGCGTGGCCAACCTCAGATCTTCCCATTCGAATTTGATTTCCTGATCCTAGAAGGTGACTACAAGCAAGTTCTTCGGATTCAAACCGATCGGAGCAATCAAGAACATTAGGAGGGGTTCTTCAAAGTTTCTTGAGGGTTTCTGAGTTTTAAATTGCTAGAGATAAGGAGGAGATCAACTAGATTCTAAACTTCCTTATTCGACTCTGTTTGGAGTTTTGCAATAGGGTTTCGAGCATTTCACTGGATTGGATCCGATTTCATTCAAGCCGAGTTGAGATTCAGAGGAGTTATTCTGGGATTTCTGGTCTTTGATCGGGTCTTGTGTGATGGCAAGAAGACAATTGAATTGGGAAGGGAAGAATCTGAATTTTATTTTCTGTTCTATTTTTTTGTTTCTGCAATTTCGATTATGAAATTCTTGTTAATTCAATCTTTCAACAATTCTTGAATTCATGTTACTTGGTTAATATTTTAGCTATTGTTTGTTGTCTTGATTTATTTTAGAGTTTTCTTAGCTTTGTTTTAAACCCTCTTGTATCTGAAACGTTCCACTGAAACTCTGAATTTTTGCACTATTCAGTATCAATTTGATTTCGTGTATCAGTTTGATAGGTTTGATTGGCTTAATCAGTGGTCTTACTATTAGTCAAGTGACATAGGATAGTTGGATTGCATAATTGTCTTGCTAGTTAGGTTTGTTACCTTAGCCTAATTTTTGCTTTTCTTAATTTCTCTAGTTGCATTTCATGTTGATGTTTTGAGTTTTACATTCTAGTCTATATTCATTAGCTGAGTTTTGAATTCCTAAAAAGTTGATGAAGTTTAATTTCATATCTCATGATTAGTGCTAGCTTGTTTGAATGCTAACTAGTTAAAGATGAAACTTGGAGTTGAATTTAGTTGCATTTCTAGGGTTGTTTGATAATTAGTTTCAATTGTTTCAGATTTAGGTTAACGAACATGCATTCTTCATTCATTTACTGATTTTGAATTTACATTTCATTTTAAAACATAAAAAAAAAATAAAAACCCATTGACATTTAAAAACCCAAAAAGAACGACATTCTGGCTTGACTCATATAATTTTCTACTAGTCCTTGAAAAAATATTAATTGAGGCCTATACTGTTCGGTTTTTCGGGCCGCAAAAACCGCTTTTTGCGTTGCGGAAACCCCGAAACCCATGCCACCGGATCCGTACGAAAATAATAAAAATTCACATACATGGTGTTCTACCTAGATCTACATTAGATTTACGAGTTTAAGGACCTTTACCCTCGATGCGTGCCCTTCGCGTATCCCGCTCGTCCAAAAGATGACCGGATCTCGAGAGCGTCAAGTGCCGCTCCTCTACAAGTATCCACACGGACAAATGGTGGAGAACCGAAACCACAAGTGTGCTAGCACTCAAGAAGGTTTCGGCAATGGCTAGAGAGGAGAGGGAGAAGAGAGAAAAACTCTAAGGGAAAAAGAGAAAAAGTGCTCAACGTTGGAATGAAAAAAATCCACTTTTCATCCTTTTTTGTGGCTTGTCACATCAAGGCCATTCATGGCTAATTAATCCCATTAAAGCTTTAGGTTACAAACTCTAATTGTAACTCCCATGATGTGGCATCCATGATGATGTGGAGCATCACTATTGGTCACCTATTATGCCACCTCACCTCAAAGTCAAATGGTCAAGTCAAACATTGACCATGAGGTGGCATAAGTCAAGTCAATATGGATGATGACATGACACAAAGTCAAGTCAACATTTATGATGACATGGCACAAAGTCAAGTCAAACTTGACTCCAAACTTGACTATAAAAGTCAAGTCAAACTTGACTATAAATTCTTCCTTCTCAAGTCAAGTCAAACTTGACTTCTAATCTCCAATGTTGATCAAATCAACTCCTCTAGTCTAGTTTGAATTACACTTAACCCAATTTGATTCATCACATGAATCTAATCCTCTTGGTTCATCATATGAACCTAATCTCCACCTAATTGCCCTTTGTGTGTGACCCTATAGATTCTTATAACGTTGGCAATGCTTCTAAACCGAGTTAGAAACATAAGTAGTGAGCGGTATCTAGCAACACATCACTACTACCCAAGTTACAAGAATGTTGAGATCCAACATCACCATTGTGACTACTAATTGTAACTCTTCACAATATGTGACAAATGTCCTTCTATCCATGATATCATGATTGATTAAACCGAGGTATAGACCGTGTCATCCTCTAATCAATGTATGTCTTGAACTCCAAGTAGACTCACTACAATCAAACGAGCTCAACATCACATGTTGACTGATTTGGGCATGGCCATGCACTTTAGTGGTCTCACTCTATCAAGAACTATGATATCACTCCCGTTATATGGGAGGGATATATCCCATCTACATCACTCACATCCCTTCGCATAATTTGTTACATACCCAGTAATCGCCTTTATAGTCCACCCAGTTACGGGTGACATTTGACGAAGCTAAAGTAAGTAACTCCTTATGTAGGGAACTGATGAGTTAGGGTTTTATTGATTTTTTAATCGATTTATTATTGGGCTTTTGCATGAAAATGATTATTTCTTGAATCGATTTGATCATATTTGTTCTATATTGCATAAATTGAGGCTTGATTATAATTTTCCTGATTTAAAGGCAATTTTTGCATTAATTTGGATTTTAATTGATTTTAGGGCTAAATCGGACCCGACTCGAGCTCAACCGCGGTCAACCCAAGTCAAAATTTTCCAAATCGATCAAGCCAACATGAAGGACATGACTCAGATCGAGCCCGATCAAAATCGCCTACATACAAAAATAAGAGAAAGAGAAAGTATCATTCTTAAAAGTAAAAATAAAACCTATAAATTAAATATGTAAAGACTAACATTTTTTTGATATATTTATAAAAACCTATTTAACAAAAAATAAACAGTATTATTAACAATATATAAATTATTAACTTGCAACTGTAATAAAATATGTCAAATAAATAAAATAATGCTTAAAAAAATGCATACACAAAAAAACTCATGAAGGATCACCACCATCTTGTCGTCTTTGTAATTTTTTAATTACAACTGAAAATGTTATCTCTTGTTGTTTTTCAATTTTTTAATTTGGTTATCTCTTTGTATCATTTGTTTATCTCTTTGTATCTAATAACCTCTTTGTAAGTGGGTTACCTCCTCTCTCAAACTATGTATCTGAGATGTGATGGCAGGGGAGGTGATAGAAGAGCTACCAGCAACTCTATGGGTTCTGCTAAAAGAACCAATATCCAAAATCCTTCCACCACCTTTGCATCCCCCACTCGCCTCCAACCACAGACTCAATTCATTACCAACTGAGGACTCAGATCCCTCAGAGCTACCAGCTGAAGATCGCTGTGCTAGCTCAAGCTCACAATATTTATCCTGTATTATCACAATAAATGTTAATATTTGAGAAATTAAACACATAAATATTTAAATATATATTAAAACCTTCATAGCTTTTGCTCGGTCTCCGCTCCAACTCTTGTCTTTTTTTTGGAACGTGCGAGTAAAGGTATCGATAAAATCAGGATCTCGACCCAATTCCTTAGCCTAAAAAAATATTGTTAGACATTATAAACATTAATATGAAATAAATTTAAATTAGAATAGTTGAAACAATTACCAATCTACGCGTATGCTCATCAATATTGATTGAGCCGCCCGCATACGTCGCAGATGAGGCACCAGTATTATAAGCTTGATTAAGCTTATTCTGGTCACTTATCTTTTTGCTTTCTTCTGTTTCCCAAACTTGAGAAATCTTAACCCAATTTTCATCGCTTATGCAAGCAGGTTTTTTCTTCCTTATTTTGGCATGATTTAGGGTATGCCGGATGTGATCACCGTATTTTTTTTAAAAAATACGTCGAATCTCGACTTCATGAGTCGGATCCCAAGTAAACGCCCGCTGAAAGTAAAAATAATGAATTTATTAACTATTATACAATAATATCATATATATATATATAATTAAATGAATAGTTTACCTTAAATTCGCTCCACCACAACTCCTTGGTGGCATCAGGAGTGCATCTAAAACTCATATAATCCCCTCGCCAATGATTGTTCACGATTCGATTAATATCGTGAACAATCTGTATAGGATCAGTAAAACTATTATACAGAATCAAATAAATAATGTTAAATAATTATCAAACTATAATTGACAATATAAAAATTTTAAAATACTTACGAATCATTGAGTGGGGCTATCAACACTCGTGTATCTGCAGCGGCCTGTCCGGTCGAAGGACCTGCTATGGCTCCTGCGGAAGGTCCTGGAGAGGGAGCTGCACCAGAAGGCAAGGGAGCTGCACCTAAAGGTGAGAGGGCTGCACCTGAAGGTGAGAGGGATGCACCTGAAGCCGCTGCACCAGAAGTAGAGGGGGCTGCACCTGTCTAGGGGGATTGCACCAGAAGTAGAGGGGGATGCACCTGAATGAGGGGGGCTGCACCAGAAGTAGACGGGGCTGCACCTGAAGGAGTACTACTTTGTCTACCCCGTCGCCACTGTTAAAAAATATATTAGGAAACATATTAGGAAAGATAAAATTATTTACATAATTAAAATTCTTAAAAACTTACCATATGCATGATGTCAAATCGACAAATGATATCCAATCTCAATGCACCAGCAAGTCAGGAGAAATGATCTATAAGAATAAAATGTACAGTTAGAATATTGTAAATGAATCTATAAGAATTTACCATCCCAGTCGACTGATTTAGTCAAACCAAAAAAACGGCTACTGAATTGCTAGAAATCATACCTGATTTTTGTCAGAATTCAAAATTCAGTCGACTGACTTTTCTCATCACCAACTTACTCAAAGCATGCTTTTAAACATTATCCTTAACCTCATGGCCAAACGTCACCAAGTAAGATTTCTTTATGTTTTAACATGTAACCTTTAGAAACACTAAGAAATCATAGAAACATCCATAAACTATCATGATGCAGGGTGAGGGAGTCTTACACTACCAAATGCGAGGAAGAACCCTTCTTTTTGGTTATTTCCTTGGTACCCTTCCTTCCTTTCTCCAAGCCCCTCTAGCCCTTGGTGTTGTCTTCTTGTTTTGACAACAAGGGATGAGATTACCCATCCATAGGTTTCGGCCAGGTTAGATCATGGAAAAGAGAGAAAGAAAAACCAAAGAGAAACTAAACCCTTACCAATCTCCTTCCCTAAAGCCCTTCCCTTTTGTTCTCCCTTTTGCTTGGTTGAAGGCGCCGGCCACTTGATCCACTTGGAGGTTTCGGCCACAAGGAGAGGAGAGGGAGAGGTTTCGGTGGGGAAAGAATGAGAGGGAGAGGGGGTTTCGGCTATAAGAGGGAGGGAGTAATGGAGGTGGAAAAGTTTCCATGTATTCCCCTCCTAACTTGGCATGAAATACTCCATTAAACCCTTTCCTTCTCCTCTAAACTTCCATTTATGAGCAAGTCATTCCTTATCCATGGAAATTCGAAATTCGAATTTCCCTCTCATGGAGGTTTCGGCCACTTCAAATAAAGGAAGAAAAGTCTAAATTGAGTGGGAAAACTTGATGGAGAAAAATCATTGAAACTTACCATTTGAAATCCTCTTTTCCTTTTTCTCCTCACTTAAATTTATTTCTCCATGTGTCTCTAACAAGATTTACTTGCTAGCACATTTGGTTAACCCATGCTTCTACTAGGTTTGCCATTCCATGAGGTCCAAGGATCAATCCTTGGCTCCTCCATTAATTTTTTCTTTCTTTTTACTTTTGCAAGCTCACATGAAATTAACCCATTAAATCATCAAGACACATTTAGAATTAAATTCCTTTAAATCAATCATTCATTATTATCCAAGAATTATTTAAGGAAAATTGCGGGTATTACAGGTCCTGTGAGGCACGGACCCGTCTTGCCTTGTCTTCAATTAATGCTCCGTATTGCCTGTTTTGCTCCGTTTCCATCCTGTAAAACACCAAAAACATGAGCAGACCTCCGAACTAGGAAATAGAGGAAATGATGCCTGAATGCATAGATCAAGGATGTAATATACATAAGAAATAGCATGATGTTCAGAAAGATAAGCGAATAAAGCATAAAAGACGTGTGTAAGTCCTAGGCACATCACGCCCCCAAACTTAAACATTTTCTTGTTCTGAAGTAAAAACCTAGCGTCTAGATTTAGATAAATGATTCAAGCAATGTAAATATCTCAAGTACATCAGTCTAATCTTATCAAACAAAAGCAATGGTAAGCACGATACTCAAAATCATCAAAACATGGCCTAGAAGTAGTTCTCCGTGCTCGGTGCAAAAGTGACCTTAGTCTAATTGGTATCAAAATCCTTACTTCAAGTCAAGTCGTCATGCTACCGAGTTCCTAAGGGGGCGTTTGGTTTCGTCATTTTCTGTTTTCATTTTCATATTTTCTAAAAATTGTTGTTTGCTTTATGTTTTCCTATCTCATTCTCTGGAAAATGAGAAGTCATTTTCTAAGAAAACAGAAAATGACAAAATATCATTTTCTATAGAGATTGAAAACTGCAGTTGAAAAATAGAAAATGAGAAAAGGCGGCTACAGTGTCGCATGCCACCTCATCGCACGATTATTTTAATAAAATAATTCATTAAATTAATAAATATAATTTGATAATTTTATTTTAAAAAAATAATTCATTAACAATAATTATTTTAATAAATTCATTCATTAAATTAATAAATATAATTTTTTAATTTTATCTTTTAACATTTAAAATAAATTTATAAATATTTTAATAAAATAATTTATTAAAATAATTATTTTTATTAAAATAATTCATTAAATTAATAATTATAATTCCTTACTTTCATTTTTAAAATTTAAAATAAAATTTTATATATTAATAAAATAATTATTTTATTCATTAAATTAATAAATATAATTCTTTAATTTTATTTTTTTAAAATTTAAGATAAATTTATATTTATATTAATAAAATAATTTATTGAAATAATAAATATAATTTGATAATTTTATTTTAATAAAATAATTCATTAAAAATAATTATTTTAATAAAATAATTCATTAAATTAATAAATATAATTTATTAATTTTATTTTTTAAAATTTTAAAGAAATTTATATATATTAATAAAATAATTTATTAAAATAATTATTTTAATAAAATAATTCATTAAATTAATAAATATAATTTATTAATTTTATTTTTTAAAATTAATTTTTTTTAATTTATAAATATTTAAATTAAAATTTATTGAATTAATTAATTTGATTTCAATTATATTTTACATTACATTTTATTAGAAGGTCAAGTTTGATTCTTTTCTAATATGGTTGATCTCCTTCTTATATGATTTTTTCTTTTCCATGACATTTTATTAAAAAATCTATTTTATTTATAATTTTTTATATTAACAAACCAAACATATTTTCCAATTTTCTTTTCTAGAAAATAGAAAACAGTATATTATACCAAACACATTTTTTATTTTCTAAAAATTAGATCAGAAAATAGAAAAATAGAAATATAAAATGAAAATGAAAAATAGAGAACGCCCCCTAAGTGTTCCCGACTTTAGACACTGTCCTAAACTTAGTTCATATCTTCAATTGCATAAGGTCTCAAAGGATTACCTCAAGATCAAGAGAATCAAATCATTTATTTTCCTAGTAACTGTTTTCGGTCTCAAAGGGGTAAATGAAAAGTTTTCAATCTCGAAACTGTTTTTTTCATCCTTTTATTCTTTTCATCATTTTTTTTCTTTTATTTGCAATGTATATACTGTAACGACCCGGCCCAGCCCATTTGGCGGTCCATTTGGCGGCCCATTTGGCGGCCCATTTGGCGACCCTGGTGGTCGTCGACCGTCGACCGTCGACCGTCGGCTCGTCGACCATGTCGTTACTCATCTGGACTTCCCACCCCTGGAAGTGGGTTTTTGCCTTCCCCAGGATTCGAACTCTAGACCTCCAGGCTAAGTACTAAAGTTTATGAATCCTGGTACCAAGTGTTCTCAAATCTGTAACGCCCGCCCTTACCAGAGTCTTAACGGACGCTACAGTTTTTTTT
>NC_133869.1:2680686-2682093 GCF_044706935.1 Curcuma longa
CGCTAACATTCTCGTAGAGAAAGATCAAAAAATGCTATTCACCCCCTCTAGTGAACGCCTCGATCCTAACAATTCGTAGGCATCCATCCTTATTTATTCTAATTCTCCAAGTTGAAACTTCTTTTTCTCTCAGACTGCTTGCAAATTTAGATTCAGACGTTGTATTGCCTAATATGCTCTATGTTCTAATTCGACTAGTAGATGATAAGCCTTCCCATATACCAATCTGAATGGGGACATTCCGATGGTAAGCCCAAAGTGCGTCATCAAGCTTAAGTGCCCAATTCTTTCTTGTCAGGGACACAATCTTTTCCAAATTGTATTTTATCTCTCTGTTGGAAACTTCAACCTATCCGCTTGTTTATGGATGATAAGGTGTAGCTACTTTGTGCTTCACTCCATATTTGATCAATACCTTCTCAAATTGTTTTTCTATGAAATGTGACCCCCCGTCGCTGATTACTACTTTAGGGATTCCAAACCTGGGAAATATGTTCTTCCTAAACATTCTGATCACTGTAGCACTATCACATTAGGTGAAGCAATAGCCTCAACCCATTTTGATACATAGTCCACTACCACAAGGATATAATTATTTCCACAGGATGATGGAAAAGGTCCCATAAAGTCTATTCACCAGACATCGAAGAGTTCAACTTCCAAAATGAAGCTCTGAGGCATTTCATGGCGCTTAGAAATATTTCTTTTTCGTTGGCAATTATCACAATGCATCACATATTATCTAGCATCCTTGAATATATTTGGCCAAAAAAAAATCTGCTTGTAATACCTTTATTGGTGTTTTCCATCCTCCATGATGCCCCCTACTATTGGGTTTTACGAGTCGCACAAACCGCTTTTTGCGTTGCGGAAACCCTAAAATCCCATGCCACGGATCCGTGCGAAGAAACAAAATTTTACTTGTACATGTTTTATATGAAAAACTCTACATCTACATGAAAGAGTTTACCCTTGTGAGCCCTTCGCGTATCCCGCTTTTCCTCGCGATCGTTGGATCTCGAAGGAGTCAAATGAACTCCTCTCTATACGTATCCACACGGACGATCGATGGAGACCAAAACTTGAGTGTGCTAGCACTCTAGCAAGTTTTGTCAAATGTGGAGAGGGAGAGGAGAATAGAAAAACTCTCTAAGGGAGAAGAGAACCAAGGAGAGAGGAGAGGAAAATCACTTCACGTTTAAATGAAAATATCCACTTTTTCATGCTTTTGTGGCTTGTCACATCAAGGCTCTTCATGACTAATTAATCCCATTAAAGCCTTAGGTTACAAAACTCTATTGTAACTCCCATGATATGACATCCATGATGATGTGGAGCATCTCCATTGGTCACTTCTTAGGCCACCTCACATCAAAGTCAAATGGTCAAGTCAAGTATTAACCATGA
>NC_133869.1:2682193-2703032 GCF_044706935.1 Curcuma longa
CGATCTTCTCTAGCCAAAGAGAAGATCAGAAGGTCAATCTAGGTCCAATCGCTTCTCCAAGCGCCACCTTTGACCGCCATGTGTCGCCGGCTCCCTCCTCGTAACTCCATCTCCGAGTGGACTCTCCACTGCCTCAATTTGTACATTATAAATGTGAAACTCGAGTTACATTCGAGTCTAAACTATTTTACAATAGAGATAAAAATAGAGAGGCACGACGCGCAAGTCGCGTATCAAGCATACAGCACACACAATACACAAATGGCGCGCAGGCCGTATTATGAATTACAACACAAGTCCAATCATATTGGGGTTTTTGGGCCATGACAATCATAATTTCATACATAATTCTAAATTATTAAATAAATATTCTGAAATAAGAATCACATTTGGTCAATATTTGTAAGTGTCCATTTAATCTATATTGTAGATAAACATGGTGTGCGGAGTCACACACAGAAGACCATGTTATCAGTTCCTTATAGGTTATAAATAGTGTTCACAACCAAGATGGATTGGACAAACCATTGGAGTGGTTGTAGTGTAATTTGGTCTTAGTCTGTCTTGACTATAGAATTACACTAGTACACTAAGTGTGTATTGAACAGGACCATCTGAGGATTGTTCGATTTATACTGACTATATAATCGAACTAAACCTCTATTACTATAGATGTACATGCTCTTAATCCCGATATAATAACAAACACATGTGCTTAGTATGTACTTCTTTAATTCATCAAAGGGTGAGATTTAGATCGATAGATCAATAGGCCCGATGAGTTGGGAAGTAGTATTATGTACATGGTGTGTTGTTGATTATAGAAGGAATCTGTGTCCTATAATCTAGGTTGATGATGTCCCCTTGAGGAGCTCATAAGGATTATCATGTAAACCCTGCAGGTGGACCTTGTCCGCATGATAATAAGGTTGAGTGGTACTACTCTTGGATTAGATGTCGATTAAATACGAGTTGTCAGTAACTCATTTTAATTGACGGACATACGATATCTTAAACACAGGGAGACTAATGTACTGATAGTAAGAAGGAGCCCATATTGTAATATGGGATTGGTGCGGTAGTTCGATAATAACTCTTTAGTGGTATGAGTTATTATTGATGAACTAAGGTTGTGTGTTCGGGGCGAACACGGGAAGCCTTAGCTCATCAGAAGGCCAAAACCAATTCCTCCTCTAGGTCCCTGTTGTAGCCTCTGGGAATCCTCAAGTCCACCTTGGAAGAATTCGTGAAGAAACTAGTCTTTCGGACCAATACAAGGAGTGTAATCGATCAGGTGATCGATTACACACCTTGGTAATCGATCACCTGATCGATTACCAGAGTTTCTCATACGAAGGCAGGTAATCGATCAGGTGATCGATTACCAGCCTGGTAATCGATCACTTGATCGATTACATGTGTTAATGAGAAAAAGTTACGGAGTTTAATCGATTGTTTGATCGATTAAAGGCCGCGGGTTCGATTTGGTAACTTCCGAAATCATTCCAAAATTCTCCGATTTGATTGATTCAAATCATACCATGTTTATGGATCAATTATACCATGTTTATGGCTTAAATTATACCATAAATAAGGGATGGCTAGGCTATAAAAGAAGGGGCAAGGCTTGGCTTTGAGAGACACGAAATCTTTGTGTGGTGGCCGAGTCTCTCTCGGCAGCCAGCTTCTTAGCCTCTTCTTCTTTTCTTCTCTTCGGGAGGAAAGCTTGATAGCCATCGGAGGGAGAATTCTGGTGGAGATATTCTCGAAGGATCGTTGCCCACACAACGTTCGAGAAGAGGAGAGGAATACAGCAGAAGATCAAGAGGTCTTCGGGTACAAACTTCGTCCTTCCGAACCGTCGGAAGAAAGGTATAATTTAATGTTTCCACTTAATTAAATTATTCCTTTTATATTGGATCCTGTAAACCAAACACAAGAGCCCAATGATCTAAACGAGTCGATCAAACTTCGTTTGATCGACTATGAGGGCAACTTGAGATCGTTTCGGAAAATTTTTATTCTGCAAGAATCTACCGGAACGGTTTTTCAAGACTTTCCCATCAATGGCTCTCACTAACACCTACATGGTGATGAATGGCAGTGGTACAGTATCTGCTCGATTTCTTCTTCAGGTACACATCTACAGATTACTGTATCACTACATTTCTTATAGAGGAAGGGGTCATCCTAAATATAATATCTGACGTCCGTGAGGAACTACTTCTTCTTCTGGAAGGAGTCATGCGGTGGTAGAATGCCACAAGCCAAGTAGTTAGCTATGTCTGCATACCATGGAGTTTTTGTATGTATAACTGCCATAAGGTGCTCATTTGGAAAATCATCATTGATCAGCATAGCGCCTTTAGTGGTCTCATCTCCCTCTAGATGTAATCTAGACAAATGATCTGCAACCACATTCTCAGCTCCCTTTTTATCTCGGATCTCTGCATCAAATTCTTGGTGCAATAATGTAATCTAATTAACCTTGGTTTGGTATCCTTTTTTCTTTGCAAATATCGGATGGCCGCATGATTAGTGTATACAATCACTTTGGATCCCACTAGATAAAACCTGAATTTATCAAATGCAAAGACTAAAGCCAAAAGCTCCTTCTCTGTAGTTGTATAATTAACTTGTGCTTCATCCAATGTCTTACTAGCATAATAGATGACATGCACCATCTTGTTCTTCCTCTGGCCTAAGACTACTCCCACAGCATAATCCCTAGCTTCACACATGACTTCAAACGGCAATGTCCAATCTGGTGCTTGAATTATAGGGGGCGTTACTAAAGCTTTCTTGAGAGTGTGAAAAGCTTCTAAACATCTGTGGTCAAAATGGAATTCTGCGTCTTTAACCAAAAGGTTAGTTAGAGTTTTGGAGATCTTTGAAAAATCTTTAATGAAACGCTGGTAGAATCCTGCATGTCCGAGGAAACTTCTTATATCTTTTACGTTCTTAGGTATAGAAAGTTTTTCAATTGCTTCAACTTTGGCTCGATCAACCTCTATTCCTTATGTTGAAACTCTATGTCCCAAAAAATCCCCTTGTTGACCATAAAGTGATATTTTTCCCAATTTAGGACTAAATCGACGTCCTAAATATAAAGATCTCCATACTGAAAATCAGACCCATATACTAAAAAATCATCCATAAAGATCTCATGATGTTCTCTATGAAGTCTGAAAATATTACTTTCATACACATTTGAAAGGTCGCTGGAGCATTACATAGTCCGAAAGACATTCTTCTATATGCAAAAAATTCCATATGGACAAGTGAAGGTTGTTTTCTCTTGATCTTCCAGGTGAATGTAAATCTGAAAAAAAACTTGAAAACCCATCTAGGAAATAAAAATATTTGTGCTCTGTCAATCTTTCAAGCAACTGATCAATGAAAGGGAGAGGGTAGTGGTCTTTCTTCGTTTCCTTATTCAATTTTCTGTAATCGATGCACATCCTGCACCCTAATACAGTCCTAGTGGGTATTCTTTCACCATTTTCCTTTTCTACCACTGTTAAACCACCTTTCTTTGGGACAACATGGACTAGGCTCACCCATTTGGCCCCAAAATACAACTAGATGTCTTACCCTCTGTCACTGGGTATCCGGTTAAGGACCTCTTCCTAACAATCAATAACCATTAGTTATCCCTCATAATGACTCATCATAGCCTAAAGAATTCCTCGGAAGGTCCGGTTATAAGGCTTTCCTCTTGTCACGAGGTGCCCCGGGAGTACGATCCTAAGAATCCTCAAAACCACAAATCATCCCTATCCTTATAGATTCAACACTATTCTAATAACATATCATTAATTGCACACAAGGCATAAATCTATAAAGCAAAACTGCACATGCATTTCATAGAACATGGTAACTAACAAATCCTAATTACAATCAACCATTATCCTCGATTCCTCCTACATCCTAGAATCAGAAGGACTACTCCATGATGGAGAGAATACAACACAAAGAAGATTGAAAAGAATACATCTTATCCAAGAGAAATCAAGGAATAAAACTTATCAAGGGTTGTCTTCTTCTCTGGATTGCATCTCCTGCGTCAATGGTGGTTGGAGGTGATGAAGAGTCTGTACAGATGAACGGATCTTCGATTCTTGCTTCGGATTGTGGCTTTGGTGGCTCTAGAACACTCCTTTTGCTCTCCAAAGTCTTCCCCCCTTTTAGGGCACTTAAGAGGGGCTATTTATAGGCCTCCATGAAAAAACCCTAAAATCGGCCAGGCACACCCCCGTCACACGGCCGTGTTTGGGAGACACGGCCAGGTGTGGCCGCCTACGGTAGTGGAGGCATGGCCAACCGAAGATGGTGTTCTGAGCAAGATGCACGGCCAGGGGCAGCCACTCCTTTGTTGGGGAGACACGGCCGTGCTTGGAAGGCACAACCATGCCTTACAGTGGCACTGTAGAGGAGACACTGCCGTGTCTGGGAGACACGACCATGCCTTGGCGTGGCTCTGTGGAGGAGACACGACCATGTCTTCGCTGCTGCAGGAGGAGGGTATGGCCATGCCTGTGAGGCACGGCCTGAACTTGTTGAGCTTTTGTTTGAGGGGCACGGTCGTGCCCTTGAGGCACGGTCCCTTGGAGGTGTTAGACACGGACGTGCATATGATGCACGACCCTGTCTTGCCTTGTCTTCAATTAATTCTCCATCTTGCCTGTTTTACTCTGTTTTCATCCTGTAAAAACACCAAAAACATGAGCAAACCTCCGAACTAGGAAATAGAGGAAATGATGCTTGAATGCATAGATCAAGGATGTAATATATGTAGGAAATAGCATGAAGTTCAGAAAGATAAGCTAATAAAGCATTAAAGACGTGTGTAAGTCCTACGCATATCACTTGAGTACTCTATAAAAGAAACCATCGACCAAAGGCTCCGAACAAGATTTTCTATCATTCTACATGACAACTCTGTCGAGACGACGACGTCTTGAGCAACCTAGAGCAACCCTAAAGCCGTCACAATGCCAATTTGCACGGAAACTAAGATCAAGCAACTTTGACTATTGGGTAATAAGTTTAGTTTAAGTTTGTACATTTTATTAAAATCATGTTATCGAATTTGAGTTTGTACTGTAGGATCTTGTACGCGCTAGAGGGGGGGTGAATAACCCGTGTAGTTTTTTTTCTCGTTCATTCAATTCTATCAAAAACTAAGCAGCGGAATATTAAAAATAAACACAAAGGACAAGCCGATTTACTTGGTTCCTAACCCCCCAGGGTTGTACGTCCAAGGCCTAAGTACGGGAGGCGCCCGTCCACTAGTGGTCTCCTTTCCGAACCTTGTCCAGAGGCAAAGAAACCCGTCTTATAGTCCAAGAAACAAAACAATAATATAAAGACAGTAATTAAAGAAAACAAACACTTGTCGCCGATCTGGAAGCCCGAGCGCCACGCACTTCTCTTGGATCTTCCCTGGTTGCAAGCGTCTGGCCTCATTCACGTTCCAAAGCACTTCTATATGAAGAGGAAAGTTTATGGCTTGAATTATCTTGTTTCTGCATGTTCACCTCCTTTTATACTTCTCCTGAGTCGACTCCAGGCTGATCTGAGTCGACTCCAGTCGACGTGGCAGATAAACCTTCTTTTCGCTCGTTTATCCACTTTCCAGTCGACTGGAGTTACAGGTTCAGTCGACTGGCCCATCAGTCGACTGGATCCTCTGGACTGGTTGGTTTGGCTTTACTTTGTTTGCTTCACTTATGTTTTCTCCATCTTGCTTCCATCTCCTGGTTTCTGCATGGCAAACATGCAAATATACAAACAATCCTAAGCCTTACCTTATGGGTCTAACTTTATATTTCTACCGAAATCCTAGGTTAGTCTGATGCCTACTGTTCCACTCCGGGAACGCGTCCTAACCCACTCCACTTTGAAGAATTTACCTTTGCCAACCAAGTCCTCCTGACTTGTTGGACTTTTGCTCAGCTCTGTCCTCAGCCCCTAGGATTTGTGCTACGGTTCGGTTCTCTCTAACCAACCCAGACTTCTGCTATGACTCGATCCTCCACATCAGCCCAGACTTCTACTGCGACTCGGTCACCCAGACCAACCCAGACTTCTACTGTGACTCGGTCCTCCAGACAAGTCCAGACTTCACCAAGTGCTTCGACTATGCTAAGACTTCCGCTTGATTTTCCAAACTAAGACTTTCCCTTTGCCTAGCCTACAACTAGAACTTTCTCTTGCCTAGCTTCACTTACCAAGACTTCCCTTGCCCGATCGTCCAGATTAGGACTTCCACTGCCTAGTCTAACCGACTAGGACTTCTCGCTAGTCATCTGACTAGACTGCACTCACTTCCACACATCCAAATATTAAGTCCTGTTTGGATCAACTCCTTGGTCAAACTGACCAGACCTAGGTGTATTGTCAAACATCGAAACTCTAGGCAAGATATTAGTGCATCTTACAACAACAATCTCCCCCTTTTTGATGTTTGACAATTTCTTAAGTTAGTATAGGTCAGAGTTTAATTATCTAAGAGAATTCTATATTATTAACTTAAGGTCCCTTCTCTCCCTTTTCATACATCAAAAAGATTTATTCAATTTTAGCTCATTCTCTCTTGCACCAACAATAATGGTAATGCCTATAGTCACGCTTAAGTCTTGATAATTCTTAAAAGACCATAGTAGATTGTAAAAATTTATTTTTCAGGGTGATTTTCAAGTGAGATTTGAAATATTTTTGTAAACATAAATTTTATAGTAGATTTTTAAAATAGTTTTCAAATATGAGTTTTGAAAATATTGTTCAAAATAGCTTTAAATAGTTTTTTTAAAGAATTTTCAAAATAAGTGTTTTAAAAATAGATAAGTTTTGAAAAACTAGTCATTATTCCTTTAAGTCAGAATCTCCCCTTTAACCCGACACATTCTCAGGGCTCTTTGTTGACCTCAAAGCAATCTCCCTGTGTGTCTAAGGGTTTGACTCAAATTAAAAGAATAATGGATAATAATTTTTGAAATAATTTTGAAATAATTTTTATTAAAAGAATTTTTAAAATAGATAGTTTTTGAAAAACTATTTATTATCCTTTTTAAATTAAAATCTCCCCCTTAACTAGACACGTCCTAAGGGTCTTTTGTTAACCACAAAGCAAACTCCCCGTGTGTCTTAGGGTTTGATCCTAAATCAAAAGCATAATGTATAAAATAGATTTGAAAATAATTTTATGGAAAATAATTTTAAATTTATTTTACTCTTTCGATTTGAACCTCCCCCTAAATCTGACACTTCCATTGGGCTCCTTGTTAACAACAACGCAAACTCCCTAAGTGTCATAGAGATTAATCTAAATCAGCCAGAGCAAATCACTTAAGATTTTTTTTAAAATATAATTTTTAATTGAACTTTTAAGTTTGGACTCCCCCTAAATCTGACACTCCCTTAGGGCTCCTTGTTAACTACAAGACAATCTCCCCTTGTTAACTACAAGGAAATCTCCCTATGTGTCTTAGGGGTTGTTCCAAGTTAAAAGAATAATTTATAAAATATTTTGTGAAATAAGATTTTTTAAAATAATTTTAATATAATTTTTTTTTGGTTTTAAGAGGTCTTAATAATAAGATCTTTCAAGAAGGACCTCCCCCAGAACTAGACACTCACTTAGGACATCCTTGTTGACCACAAGAATTTTCTGCCTATGTGTCTTAGGGTTCTTAGACTTAGTGTTAACCTAGAGGTTTGTGTCTAAGTGTTGGTCAATCAAGTTTTCAAATATATAATGTTTTGGAAATTATAGTATAGATATACTCAGCAAACATGAATCTCAAGGAAATATCAAATTTTTAAAATTAGTTTTTATAAAAATATTTATAATAATTTTTGAAAATATTTTTCAAAATATTGTACTTTAATTGTCCTTATCATCTCACCCGTACTAAGTGTTGCAATACATGGCATACACGGGTAACCTTATGGGTTATGTGAGATGAGTAGTCAATTTTATCTTTATTAATTTTAAGTTAAGTTCTAATGAAATGTTTGACCTTTAGTTAGATTCAAGTTTAATCGTCAATCAATTAAGTCCACATTTTAAAAATCAGATTCCAGGCAGTGGCGAGGCACAGTGGCCTTCTTGGGTATCGGAACAACGACCACGTTCTAAGACAAAACTGATTCAATAAATTATGACCTTAACCAATTTCTTGAGAAACATTGGTCTAACTAGTTTAGGATGTGGCGAGGTAGTTTCGGTCAGTTCCACTTAGCTAAGCAGACCAAGCAAGGTACTCCTTACCCACTTGACTATCCAGACGAAGCTTCCCTAACGTACTATCATCTCGCCCCACCTTAGTACTATGTTGGCAAGTATCAACCATTCATGTGTCCTTAACTAACAATTCTAGATTAAGCGTTAAGTAAGCATGATGACATGACATGTTATATGCATTTAAAATAAAATATATGCATGACATGTCAAATATACATGAGTCAAACAATTCACTCAATAGTTTTTAATTTCTAATAATGTATCAAATTCTCGATTTAATACATGTCGTGTGGACCCGCGAGCGTGTCAACCCACTTTGACACACTTTGAACTTTAATTTGTTTCATTTGATAATATTTTAATTTAGTTTCATAATTAAAAGTAATTTTTTTAATTAGGTTCATAGCTTTTAAGTTTTTGGATTTTAAATTTCGGTTTGAATTTGACTTTTGAATTTTAAGTTTGAATTTGAGTTTTAAAATTTGAATTTAAGTTTGAATTTAATTTTAATTTAATTTAATTTAATTTAATTTTACTTTAATTTAATTTTAATTTTAATTTAATTTAATTTTAATTTAAGTTTGTATTATTTGATTAAGTTATTTTTGAATTATTATTTAGTTAGGTTATGTTTGAATAATTAATAAATTTGAGTTTTAATTTAAATTTGACTTGTTAAATTATTTTCCTAAATTTAAGGATTTAATTTCAAATTTTTAAATTTAATTTTGTTTGAATTATTCAATGTTTCATAATTAAATAGTATGAATTATAGTTAATTTTATTATTGAATTTTTAATTTTTAATTTTTAATTTTGAATTTATTAGGATTATTCAATTTTTCATAATTAAAAGGTACAGAATTATAATTATTTTTATAATTTAATTTCAAATTTTTATTTATTAAATTATTAATTTTAGGATTTATCATGTTGAAGCTTGAATTTTTCTTACTATTAAGATTATTTGTAATTTTTAATTTCAAATTATTAAGAAAAATTGAATTGTTCAACTTGTTTTGATGATTGTTAATTTTAACTAGTTTAGTTGAATTATTATTAATTTTCAGAATTTTAAATTAATTAAAGTTGATTTATTAACTTTATCATTATCTTAGTTGAAAGAATTAGAGACTTGGTCTAATTTTTTATTTATTTTAGATAAATCTAAATTAATTAAATTTGAATTATTAATAATTGAATTGGTTAAATTTGAATTAGTTAAATTATTATTTTATTCAGATTTATTAATTAATTTATCTAAATTAGATAAGTTTTGTTTATCTTTAGAATCTGAGATTGAATTTTCTAATTTTAAAATTTTTGGATTTATCCGTTGAATTATTTAATTTGATATTTTCTAATTTTTCTAAATTTGTAGAAAAATTATCTAACTTTGCAGAAAAAGAAATTCTAGCATACTCATGCAACCTAGGGGTATTTTTGTAATTATTAAAACATATCGATTTTTTTGCCGTCTTCCTCTCCGGGCACCGGTTCTTGTAGTGGCTGCATTTTTGGCACTTGAAGCACTAGATGTGATCTTTGTTCCTCCGGACTCCTAGCATCGGTTGCTCCTTTACCGCCGGTGGTGCCGTCCGAATCTTACAAGTAGAACACTTATTTTTATAGTGCCCTCTCTCCCTGCACTTAAAACATATTATATGAATTTTAAAACGAACTTTTAAAAACATACCTTTCTCCCCCTCCATCTTTGCCATCTTGCTCCCTTGGCGGTTAGTCCAATCAAGAGCGCACCGGCTCTGATACCAATTGTAGGATCTTGTATGCGCTAGAGGGGAGGTGAATAGCATGTGTAGTTTTTTTCTCATTCGTTCAATTCTATCAAAAACTAAGCAGCGGAATATTAAAAACAAACACAAAGGACAAACGGATTTACTTAATTCCTAACCCCCCAGGGTTAGTACGTCCAAGGCCTAAGTACGGGAGGCGCCCGTCCACTAGTGGTTTCCTTTTCGAACCTTGTTCGGAGGTGGAGAAATCTGTCTTACAGTCCAAGAAACAAAACAATAATATAAAGACAGTAATTAAAGAAAAAAACACTTGTCGCCGATTTGGAAGTCTGAGTGTCGCGCCCTCCTCCTGGATCTTCCCCGGTTGCAAGCATCTGGCCTCGTTCGCGTTCCAAAGCACTTCTATATGAAGAGGAAAGTTTATGGCTTGAATGATCTTGTTTCTGCACGTTCACCTCCTTTTATACTGCTCCGAGTCGACTCCAGGCTGATCTGAGTCGACTCCAATCGACGTGGCAGATAAACCTTCTTTCTGCTCATTTATCCACTTTTCAGTCGACTGGAGTTACAGGTTCAGTCGACTGGCCCTTCAGTCGACTAGATCCTCTGGACTGGTTGGTTTGGCTTTACTTTGTTTGCTTCACTTATGTTTTCTCCATCTTGCTTCCATCTCCTGGTTCCTACAAGACAAACATGCAAATATACAAACAATCATAAGCCTTACCTTGTGGGTCTAACTTTAGATTTCTACCGAAATCCTAGGTTAGTCTGACGCCTACTATTCCACTCCGGGAACGCGTCCTAAGCCACTCCACTCTAGAGAATTTACCTTTGCCAACCAAGTCCTCTTAACTTGTTGGAATTTTACTTGGCTCTATCCTCAGCCCCTAGGATTTATGCTGCGGTTCGGTTCTCTCTAACCAACCTAGACTTCTGCTGTGACTTGATCCTCCAGATCAGCCCAGACTTCTGCTGCGACTCGGTCACCCAGACCAGCCCAGACTTCTGCTGTGACTTGGTCCTCCAGACCAACCCAGACTTCACCTAGTGCTTCGACTATGCCAAGACTTCCGCCTGATCCTCCAAACCAAGACTTTCCCTTTGCCTAGCCTATAACTAGAACTTTCTCTTGCCTAGCTTCACTTATCAGGACTTCCCTTGCCCGATCATTCAGATCAGGACTTCCACTGCCTAGTCTAACCGACTAGGACTTCTCGCTAGTCATCTGACTAGACTGCACTCACTTCCACACATCCAAACATCAAGTCCTGTTTGGATCAACCCCTTGGTCAAACTGACCAGACCTAGGTGTATTGTCAAACATCGAAACTCTAGGCAAGATCTTAGTGCATCTTGCACCAACATATACCATTCGACTTGTGTCCGTAAGGAACAATTCTCATAGTGGATTGCCCGTAGGAAATGGTCGAAGACCGTGGACCTTGGAGTAGCAGCCTTGGGCTATGAATAAAGTAAAAAATATCAATCATGTTCTTATGCTTGATTTAATTTACTTCCGCATTCGCATTCATATTACTTCCACATTCGTACTCGCTTCCACACACTTTTAACTCGTTCATCGAAAATCAGTTGAAAAGCACAAAAGTACTATTCACCACCCTCTAGCACTTCTATCGATCCTACAATTGATATCAAAGTGGGGTCCTCGAATCCAGTGCAACCACTGATCAAGGATATTTTTGGGTTTCTTTTTAAATTTTTTTTCTTTTCGTTCAAATTTTTTTCCCTCTATTCCCGCACTACTAATCCAAGATCCAGTCTTGGAACTTATTTTTGCTTGTCTTTTCTTGTGTGCTAAAGAAATGACCCATCAAGAAGGATTCAGCACCGCGAGACCTCCACTGTTCTCAGGGGACGATTTTGCCTACTGAAAAATTAGAATGGAATGTCAACTGAAGACCCAAGTGGAGATGTGGATCATTATACAAACAGGATTCACAATCCCGACTGATAGTGATGGACTTCCATAGTCTTGAGAGCATTGGGATACTTCAACACGGAAAAAGATAGAAGCAAATGCAAAAGCGACCCAGATTCTCTAGTGTGGTCTAACCAAGGAGGAGTTGAATCGCGTCGCCCCATTCATCAGCGCGAAGGACTTATGGACAAAGCTAATCGAGCTCCACGAAGGGACTTCCGACACAAAGGTAAGCAAACGAGACCTTTTCTTTAATAAACTTTATAATATTCGAATGTTAGATGGGGAGACTGCGAGTGGCCTACATGCAAGAATACAAGACCTACTCAACTGTCTACACACAATTGGACAAACGGTGGAGAACCGCAACATAATCAGGTACACTCTGAAAGCATTTCCGAGGAACATGTAGGATCGTTGTAATATTCTAGAGGGGGGTGAATAGCGTGTTGTTGCTTTTCAAAATTATTTATTCTCTATCAAAGTACTTGCAGCGGAATATTAGAAACACAACACAGAGGACACGCGGATTTACTTGGTTCCTAACCCCCCATGGTTAGTACGTCGAAGGCCTATGTATAAGAGGCGCCCGTCCACTAGTGGTTCCCTTTCTGAATGTTATTCGGAGGTGGAGAAACCTATCTTACAGTCCATAAAATAACAAATAGGAATAAAAGTATGGACAGTAAGAAAAGAAATAACTAAACAAAGTTGCCGCCTTTCTGGAAATCTTGAGCGCCGCGCACTCCTTCTGGATCTTCCCCGATTGCTTCATTCGTGCTATGAATTACCACTAGATTGAGAGGATGACTTTTTACTTCGTTGTTCCGGTTGTGCATGTTGCCTCTCCTTTTATAACATGCTTAAGTCAACTTGAACCAATCTCAGGTCGACTTGACTTGACCTGACGTGGCAGAACTTGATAAAATTTAACTTTTCGTGGCACTTATCCACTCAAGTTGACTTGAGTCCCACTCAAGGTGACTTGAACTCTGAGACTCTGGTGTAAAGGCCTCTGAAAGAGCTTCAAAATGCATTCGATCGTGCCTCGTTCTGATTCCCAAGTCAAAAGTAATGACCCGTTGAAGTTCGACTCCTCATGTGTTGCCCCTACATCATGATTCCTGCAAGACAAGCATGCAGACAAACAACCTAACTTTACATGTGGGTCTAACTTTAGATTTAAACCGAAATCCTGGATTAGTCTGACGCCTAATGTTCCATTCTGGGAATGTTCCCTTACCCACTCTACTCTGGAGAAGTTTTGCCAATAAGTACTCCAGACTTGTTGGACTTCCCGCTTAGCCATAGTCTCCACCCCCCAAGAATTTTCTACTGCGCTCGGTCCTCCAAACCGCCCAGACTTCACCAACCCTCTGGTCCTCCTGATCGTACCCGATTGGATTTGGTCATGCTTCCCGATCCTCCTAACACTGCATGGACTTGGACCTAGTGCACTCCACTTGCTAAGACTTCTGTCCGATCCTCCAAACCAGGACTTCCCTTTGCCTAGCCTACAATTAGTACTTTCCCTTGCCTGATCCTCCAAATCAGGACTTCCACTGCCTAGCTTCACTCACCAGGACTTTCCCTTGCCCAATCTTCCAGATCAGGACTTCCACTGGCTAGTCTAACCGACTAGGACTTCTCGCTAGTCATCTGACTAGACTTCACTCACTTCCACCCATCCAAACATCAGGTCCTGTTTGGAACAACCCTTGGTCAAACTGACCAGACCTATGTGTATTGTCAAACATCAAAATTCTAGGCAAGATTTAGTGTTTCTTGCACCAACAAAACACCTTGTGAGCATCCATGGTGGATGCTTACAAAGTTTCCAAGGACCTTTCTATGGTAAAACTCGACGAACTCTATTCATAATTTGAATAGCATGAACAGTCTAATACAGAAGTGCAGGAGAAAGGTCTAGCACTTATTGCAAGTACCGATCAAGAAAAGAAGACTAAGAAGAAAGTATACGAAAGTTCTAAATCATCGGAATCTGAGGTAAATGACGAAGTCACTTCGTAGCTAGTGAACCTTGTCTAGAAGATGTTCCGGATGAAGCGCGGAGTTGACGTGTTAGGATCGATTGGTTCGCTAGAACTTCCCACTTGGACTTTTCTT
This sequence comes from Curcuma longa, assembly GCF_044706935.1. Lineage (NCBI taxonomy): Eukaryota > Viridiplantae > Streptophyta > Magnoliopsida > Zingiberales > Zingiberaceae > Curcuma > Curcuma longa. The sequence goes on from NC_133869.1 coordinate 2,696,261, forward strand.
TTGCTAATACCAACCTTGGACTTTCCTTTGCCAAGACTTCCTACTTGGACTTTTCTTTTGCTAATACCAACCTTGGACTTTCCTTTGCCAAGACTTCTCACTTGGACTTTCCTTTGCCAAGACCACGCTTGGACTTTCCTGCAAACTTACATCACACATGTTAGATCACAAGTATTGCCTAACTTTAAACATGGTTTAGCCAAACATTGAAACTCAATGCACTTAAGGCAAAGATTGCACCAACAAGACGATCGAAGGTCAAGAAGGTAGTCAACAAGACGAAACTGACGTCTACCAACAAGACAGAAATGAGGTGCTATAGGTGTGGTCAGAAAGGGCACATAGCCCACTGCCCGAATTAAAAGAAAGAACGGAGGACTAGGAAGAAGTCCCTCAAGGCGACTTGGGATGAGTCATCTTCCGAAGAGTCAGATAAGGAATCAACAACGACCAGCTTCCTCGCTCTTCCGGCTCGAGACGAACCTGATCTGAGCGATAGCGACTCGGACAACGACGAAAGCCACGGATCCGTATTTGATTCAAAAGGTTCGACCCCCACTGTAAGTAATGAACGTTTATTTTCTATCATTATTAGTCTATCTAAGAAATTAGCTATGTCCAACGCCTTAGTTGAATCGCTCCAAGAGGAATTAATATTCCTCAAGGAAAAAGTCAACACTGAGCCACCAACTCAGGTCAATCTAGTTGAGGATTCGACTCGAGTTCAACTCGAGGAAGAAAATTCTCAACTGAGGACCTAAGTCAGTGAACTCAGATGGTCGCTTGAGCAATTCACCTCTGGGTCCAAGTATTTGGATATGATGATTGGATCACAGAAGACTGGATATAATCAATCGGGCATTGTATTCATGGCTAAACACAATTCATTCATATCATTGACACATCGAACCCAAACACGAAACCAATCTAGAGTCAAAACATGGGTTCCTAAGTCTAAACTGGTTAATCCAGTTGGACTGAACCAGTTTTGGGTCCCTAAGGATCAAATTTACTTGATCCGAACCAACAAGAGTCACAATCCAACGGGATCCAAGACACATTGTTTGATCACATGCTTAACTTAGTCTTTATTTTCCCTGCAATAGAAAACCTAGGTTAGATAAGGACTAACTATTTGGCTAATACTTGCCAACCAAGATACCAGGTGGGGCGAGATGATAGTATATTAGGAAAGTTTTGTTCAAGTGGTCAAGAAGGGTAAGGAGTACCTGACTTAGTTCGGTTAGCCAGACTGAACTAGCCGAAGTTACCTCGCCACATCCTAGACTAGTTAGACTATGGTTTATCAAAAAATTGGTTAAGGGCATAATTTTCTAAATCAGTTTTATCTTAGAATGTGGTCATTGCTTCGATAACCAAGAAGACCTCTATGCCTCGCCACTGCTTAGAAATTGATTTTTGAAATGTGAACTTAATTGATTGACGGTTAAATCTGAATCTAACTCAAGGTTAATCAAATATGGATATCTCAAACAATAAACAAAGATAAAATTGAAAAAGTCATCTCACAATATCCATACGATTATCTGATTAATCACTTAGACTCAGGTGAGATAAATTAGGCAATAAATTTTCTCAATCAACCCAACTAACTTAATTAATTTTACCTAATTAATTTTGAAATCAAATTAATATAATATAACAATCTTACTAATTTTTAAAATATTTTTAAATAATTTTCAAAACCTTAATATAAATATTTTTAAAACTTTAAATATTTTTAATAATTTTTAAAACCTTAAATATTTTTTAGTAATTTTAAAACATTAAATATTTAAATAATTTTCAAAAACCTTAAATATATTTTTAAATAATTTTCAAAACTAATTTTAAACTTAAATATTTTCAAAACTAATTTTAAAACTTAAATATTTTCAAAACTAATTAAATAATTCAAAATAATTTTAATACTAAACTCTAAATTAAAATTTAAAAATAATTTTAAGCCAAAATCCATAAAATCCAACTAAGTATTTCGTTATGTAGGAACACAAGAAATTGGATCAGTGGATGTTGGATAATGGATGCTCCAGACATATGACTGGAGATCAATCCAAATTTATAAAACTCAGGTTCAAGGATCTAGGGTTCGTTGCCTTTGGAAACAATGACAAACTGAAAGTAATTGGATCAGGTAACATCGAACTAGACTCTAATTTTGTAATTAAAAAGGTACTTTTGGTTGCAAAGTTTGAGTTCAATCTACATAACATAAGTCAACTGTGTGACTCTAGTTACACATTCATCAAAACTAAGTGTTTAATCAAAAATATACAGAACCCAGGAATTAAGTTAACTGGAATTAGGAAAAATAACATCTATAATATTGACCTACCTATCTCCTCAAATAAGTGTTTATTAACACAACAAGAGGAAACTAGGTTGTGGCACAGAAGATTGGGTCACACTCATGTCAGACTTATTTCAAAAATAAGTCATAATGGATTAGTAAGAGGTCTACCAACCTTAATAAACTTAGAAAATGAAATCTGTAATGCTTGTCAACAAGGAAAACAAACCAAATCTTCACATAAGACAACTAGTCAAACTCAATCTAATTCAATTCTTGAATTACTTCACTTAGACCTCTTTGATTCTCATGGGGCTAAGTCACTAAATGGAAACCAATACTGCTTAGTAATAATTGACGATTACTCAAGGTTCACTTGAATAAAATTTTTAAAGACTAAAGATGAAACTTTTGAAAAGTTTACAACATTATGTAAACTACTAGAAAATGAAAAAGATTTAAAAATCAAAAGAATTCGTAGTGATCATGGTGGTGAATTTGAAAAATTCCAAATTCACTAAGTTCTGCCAAGACAACAGATACCACCATGATTTTCTTGCTCTAGAACTCCACAACAAAACGGAATAATTGAACGTAAAAATCGAACTCTACAAGAAGCCGCTAGAACCATGTTAAATGAATATAGACTAACTAATAAATTTTGAGCTGAGGTAATAAGCACAGTCTGTTACATCCAAAATAGAATTTTAATAAATAAAAGACATAATAAAACTGCTTATGAAATCTTTAATAATAAAATACCTAATTTAAATTATCTCAAAGTGTTTGGATGTAAAGTTCATATACTTAACACCAAAGATTACCTAGGAAAATTTACATCCAAAACGTGTCCAAGGATCTTCCTAGGTTATTCAACAACAAGTAGGGCATATAGGGTATATAACAAGAAACCCTAAAAGTCGAAGAAACAACCAATGTAATATTTGATAAAGAAAATACACTAATAAATGAAATTAATCAAGTGAAGAAGATAATAATATTCAATCCAATAATCAAGATAATAATATTCAATTCAATAATCAAGATGACGAAGAATTAAATATTAGAAATAATGGCACTGAAGATAGATCTGACCCTGATCCAAACCTAAACAAACCTGAAATCACTCAGGCACCAAGACTTAGACTAGTCACCCACTTGACCAAATTTTAGATGATCCAACCTTAAGTGTCCGATCCCTGATCAACCTATAGGAATCTAAGTCAGGTTGCTTTAATCTCTAAAATTGAACCTAAAACTATAGAAGAAGCACTACCAGACCCTGATTGGATCATAGCAATCCAAGAAGAACTAGCCCAATTTGAACGAAATCAAGTATGGGACTTAGTTCTCAAACCTTACACCAAATCGATCATAGAAACCAAACGGGTATTCAGAAATAAAACTGATGAAAAAGGGGAAGTAGTAAGAAATAAAGCTAGACTAGTAGCCAAAGGGTTCAGCCAAGTAGAAGGGTTTGACTACAATGAAACTTATGCACTCGTAGCTAGACTTGAATCCATCCGAATGTTGTTAGCCTATGCGGCTCATAAAGGATTCATTCTATACCAAATGGATGTTAAATCCGCATTCTTGAACGGGTTCATAAAAGAAGAAATCTACGTAGGACAACCACCAAGGTTTGAAGACAAAGATCATCCTAATTATATTTTCAAACTAAAGAAAGCCTTGTATGGACTTAAACAAGCTCCTAGAGCATGGTACAAAAGGCTTTCGACCTACCTAGTAATAAAAGGCTTTCAACAAGGACAAATTGATCCATCCTTGTTCATAAAAACCATAGAAAAAGACTTCTTCATTGCTCAAGTTTATGTCAATGATATAATTTTTGGGTCAGCCAACTCAAAGTACTTAAAGGAATTCGTTGAGTTAATGAAGAATGAATTCGAAATGAGTTGGGTAGGGGAGCTGCATTTCTTTTTAGGGTTCCAAATAAAACAAACAAAAGACAGTAATTATATATACCAAAGTAAATATGCTAAGGATCTAATTCACAAATTTGGAATGGATAACTCAAAAGAAATCAAAACCCCAATAACAACCAACTCTAATATAGACAGTGATCTAGAAGGAAAGCAAGTGGACTTAAAATACTATAGAAACATAATAGGAAGTCTACTTTACCTAACTGCAAGCCGACTTAATATATTATTTGTAGTAGGTATGTGCGCTAGATACCAATCCAAAGCTAAAGAATCACATTTAACCGTAGTTAAGCGAATATTAAAATATATTTAAGGAACAATTAATATTGGAATGTGGTACCCTAGAAACACCAACTTTGAGTTAGTAGGATATTCAGACTCAGATTACACTGGCAGCAAACTAGACTGTAAAAGTACAAGTGGTGGATGTCTATTTTTGGGTCCTTGTCTAGTCAGTTGGTGTAGTAGAAAGCAACAGTGTGTTGCATTATCTACAACTGAGGTAGAATACATTGCCTAGGTGAATGTGTTGCTCAATTACTTTGGATGATGCACACATTAACTGATTACAATCTAGAATACAAGAATACAAAAGTATTAATAGATAATATAAGTGCAATCAACTTAACTAAGAATCTAGTACACCATTCATGAATTAAACATATAGAAGTAAAATACCATTTTATACGCAATCATGTCGCTAAGGGAGAAATTATACTTGACTATGTTGAGTCAAAATCGAACTTAGTTGATATATTTACTAAACCGCTATCTAAGTCCGGGTTTAGTACACTAAGAAAACAGTTAGGATTATGCTTGGTAGACTAGTAAAATCATGATTTCAAAATTCACTTCTATCTTTTGATTTAAATCTATTATTTTTTTAAAATAATTTAAAAAATTTATTTGTTTTATTTTGAAAAACTTATTTTCAAAATTTTATTTTTTAAGAGTAAGAAATTGATGATTTAGCTTAAGACTAGACTTAATCTCCTAGAGAGCATGTGTAGGATTGATAACATGCTAGAGGGGGTGAATAGCGTGTTTGACGCTTTTCAATTTTTTGAATTAAATAGCGGAAATCAAAGATACGTGCGGAAGCAGAAATAGAAACAAGAATAGTAAAGTGACTCGTTTGTTTTACTTGGTTCACAGCACAACACTGCTACTCCAAGGCCCATGGTCCTTGACCGTTTACTGCAGACAAACCCACTATATTACTTGCCCCTTACGGCAGCAAGTACAATGATTTACAAAGCAATCAAAAGTTCGGTACAAATATTTAATAAACGTAAAAGCTTTACCGACTTTGATCTTGATGGAGCTCCCCAAAAGCTTGTTCTCGGTGTATCGGCGAGTTTCAGAATGCTCTGGATTGTGTACAAGCACCGATGTCGAAGATGGAGCGCTTGGGAGTCGCGAGAATGGAGTTTCAGATCGAGAAAACAGTTGATTTTGGCTGCTGCTCGCGACTTTCTTTTATAGGGGACCAGAATTGACTCAACTGTGCATCTGAGTCTATCCAACTGACGTGGCAAATAAACTTCTATCTGTAAAGACCCAGCCTGTCCGCCCATGGGAGGTCTACTTATCCCGACCCCTATTTTCTGTGGGTCATGGGTCGTCGACCATCGACCGTGCCGTTACCAACTAGGACTTTCCACCCCTGCCCAGTGGATTTTTGCCTTCCCCAGATTTGAACTCTAGACCTGCATATTGCTAAAGTACTAAAGTTCCTTGAATCTGGTAACCAAGTGACCCCTATTTTTCTGTAACGACCCGGCCCGTCTGCCCGTGGGAATTCCGTTACCTACGACCCCTATTTTTCTGTGGGTCATGGGCCGTCGACCATTCAAACTCTAGACGTTACCTAAAGTACTAAAGTTCCTTGACCCCTGTAACCTAGTGAGAAGCTTCTCACTTGGTTACCAGATTCAGGAACTCTAGACTTGCATGGTCTAGAGTTCGAATCTGGGGAAGGCAAAAATCCACTGGGCAGGGGTGGAAAGTTTTAGTAGGTAACGGCACGATCGATGGTCGACGGCCCATGACCCATAGAAAAATAGAGGTCGAGATAAGTAGAATTCCCACGGACGGATGGGCCGGGTCGTTACAATAAAAAGGCGCCATTTTATTGTAATGACCCGGCCCAAGTTCTCACTTGGTTACTAGATTCAAGGAACTTTAATACTTTAGCCTGCAGGTCTAGAGTTCGAATCTGGGGAAGACAAAAATCCACTGGACAGGGGTGAAAAGTCTAGTAGGTAACGGCACGGTCGATGGTCGACGGCTCATGACCCACAGAAAAATAGGGGTCGGGATAAGTAGAATTCCCACGGGCGGAGGGCCGAGTCGTTACACTATCACTTCCGCTCGTTATCCTGCCAGAGTCGACTCAGTCGACTCAACTGTTCCTCTGAGTCGACTCCAGTCGTCGTGGCCGATAAAGTTTTATCGCTGCTACCTGAGTCGGCTCAACTGTTCAGGAGTCGACTCTGTTAGTGAGAGCTCTAGA
>NC_133869.1:2703132-2706264 GCF_044706935.1 Curcuma longa
ACTGTAGCGTCCGTCAAGGCTCTGATAAGGGCGTTACAAGTTAAGTCCTAGTGATGCTAGGCATGAAGTCTTGGCAGAGTCAAAGTGCACCAGGTGAAGTCTGGGCTGGTCAGGAGGACCATGCCACAACAGAAGTCTGGGCTTGGTCAGGAGGACCACGCCACAACAGAAGTCTAGGCTTGGTCAGGAGGACCAAGTTAAAGCGGAAGACTGGACAGATCAGGAGGATCAGTTGCAGCACAAATCCTAGGGGGCAAAGACAAAGCCAAGCACAAGTCCAACGAGTCAGGAGGACTCTGTTGGTAATCAGGTAAATTCTCCTAAGGGGAGTGGGTGAGGACGCGTTCTCGAGCGGAACATTAGGCGTCGGTCTAACCCAGGGTCTCACTGGAGATCCGAAGTTAAGACTCGTAGTTGGTTCAGTGAACCAACTTAATCCTTTGCATATTAATTTAGCTAACATCTTTTGCAGGAAGGAAAAGTAAGACAAATGCGAACTCAGGATGAAAAGCTGGATTTTCGGGTCTGGAGTCGACTCAGATGGATTCTGGAGTCGACTCTAGCCGAGTCAGCTGGAATCCGGAAGTCAGCATGTTAACTTTCCACCAACTCAGCCTAGAGTCGACTCAGGTAAGGTTTTGAGTCGACTTAGGGTCAAAAGTTATCGCCGCTGACGCCACCGCGACTGGAGTCGACCCAGAAGTCAATCGGAGTCGACTCAGGAAGGATAACGGGCGAAGACGATAAAGATTTATCTGCCACGTAAGCTGGAGTCGACCCAGATCTGCTTCTGAGTTGACTCAAGAGGGTTATATAAGCAGCCGCTACCAGCAGCCAAGAACAACACTTTCAAAGCCTCCAAACTTCGTTCTTGCGACTCCTGAGCCTTCAATCTTCGACGTCGATGCTGCACCTGCTCCAAGCTACTCTACTTCACACCGAGACGCCGAGATCTACTTCCAGGGAGCGACTGGGCAAGCGAAAGTTTGGTAACAAAGTTAATTCTGTATTTCCATTATTTCAAAATATGTAATCGATTTTGCATCATTTTTTCGATACACTTGCTGTCGAAAAGGGGCAAGTGACTTAGTGGATTGCCCAGAGTAAACAGTCCAGGTCCGTGGGCCTTGGAGTAGCAGCGTTGCGCTGTGAACCAAGTAAAAACAAACGTGTCAGTTCTTTACTTTGTCTTTTTATTTTTCCACATCGTATTCCCTATTTGCTTCCGTACGCGCTCTAGTTTTCTAAAAATTGAAAAGCGTGCAACACGCTATTCACCCCCCCTCTAGCATGTTCTAACGATCCTACAGGTCCTTCCCGACCAGCCTAGTCTTCTACTGCGACTCGATCCTTCCCGATCAGTCCAGACTTCTACTGCGGTTGGTCCTCTTGACCAACCCAGACTTCTGCTGCGGTCTGGTCCTCCCGACCAGCCCAGACTTCACCTGGTGCTCTTGACTCTGCCAAGACTTCATGCCTAGTTTCCACTAGGACTTTAACCCTGTGCTTCCTACACACTTAAGTCAGCATCTTAGTCCAATAACACACTTAACTTGAACCTAGTTCCATTATCAAAACTCAGGTTCGATCTGCTGGTGCTTCCTGCACCAACAATCTCCCCCTTTTTGATTATGGCAACTTAAGGTTTCAAGTTAAGTTTAAACCATATTTTCAAAAATAACTTAGAAAAAATAACTTGGTTTGTTTTCACATGCTAAATCAAATTAATTGCAATTTTCAAATGCTGAATCAAATTAATTGTAATGCATGCATAAGTGAATTCTTAATTTCACTCTCCCCCTGAATTCAACAAAATTTAAATTTTTCTCCCCCTGAATTCATGCTTAACCGTTCTCCCCCTGGATTCAATCTCTCTCCCCCTTTTTAATAGATTAAAAACTTGATTAAAAACTTGAAAAAATATTTTGAAACCTTGAATAATTCTCTCCCCCTTTGACATAATCAAAAAAATATTTTCTAAGGTTTTGAGTCCAAGCTTAATCGTAAAAATAAGTAGACAAAAAAAAATTTTCTCTTGGGGCGCGTGTCCAACTTAGGTTTTAGCTAACTACTAAAAAGTAGAAGCTTGACCAAGTTAGTCAAGTTTAAGTGTATCATCCCGAGTTAGAATTGTTTCTTTCTGGGACACTTAACTTGATCAATATTAATTTAAAGTCCAAGTACAGGTTCGATGCACTATGTTTAGCATCTTGGTACTTAGACTAGAGGCCTATACATCTCACACCGTTCTAAGTTTTTGCAATCACAATCAAGTTATCTAGTGTGCTTTGTGAGATGTCCACCTAGATCTATAGGAACATGCTTTCTAGGGGTTTGCTTCTAGTCTAAGGCTAAAACAATTCCTTTTATATTTTGAAAACAAGATAAAACTTAAAACTTTCAAAAATAGGTAGGGTTTTGAAAAGCCTTTGAAAAGTATTTATAATAGATTTAAAAAACATGAGTTTTGAAAAACTTTATTTTACTACTCTACCAAACATAAGCCTAATTTTCTTCTTAGTGTACTAAATTCAGACTCGGGTAAGGGTTTAGTGAATATGTCTGCTAAGTTGGATTTTGACTCAACATAGTCAAGTGCAATTTCTTCCTTAGCGACATGGTCGCGTATAAAGTGATGTTTTACTTCTATATGTTTGGTTCGTGAATGGTGAACTGGATTTTTGGTTAAATGTATTGTACTTATATTATCAATTAAGACCTTTGTATTTTTATATTCTAGATTAAAATCAGTTAATGTGTGCATCATCCACAGTAGTTGAGCAACACATTCACCTAAAGCTATGTATTCAGCTTCAATTGTAGATAGTGCAACACAGTGTTGCTTTTTACTACACCAGCTGACTATATAAGGACCCAATAACTGACATCCACCGCTTGTACTTTTGCGGTCTAGTTTACAACCGGCGTAATATGAGTCTGAATATCCTATAATATCAAAGTTGTTGTTTCTAGGGTACCACATTCTCACAGTTAAAGTTCCTTTGATATATCTTAGTATTCGCTTAACTGTAGCTAGATGTGACTCTTTAGCGTTAGCTTGGTACCTAGCACACATGCCTACTGCAAAGAGTATATCAGGTCTACTTGCAGTTAGGTATGTTAGTGAGAGCC
>NC_133869.1:2706364-2708054 GCF_044706935.1 Curcuma longa
ATGTGCTATCGCTTCTCTAGAAAATGGGCACGGCCGTGGCCTGTTGAAGCTCTGGAAAATTACGGTCGTGCCTATAGGGCACGGCCAGAATAGGTGCTTCTCTGTTGGAGGGACACGACCGGGTCTCCTAGTGTTACACGGCCGTGTCTAAGCCTGGGAATGTGAGGCACGATCGTGTTCTGCTCTGTTTGTAATACCTGAAATTTCCTTCAATAATTTTTGGATAAATATGGATGTATATGATAGAATTTTGTTTTATGATAAGAAGGAATAAATATTTAGGCAAAAAGGAATGGCCTAAAATGTTTCTTTAATGGGTTAAATTATGAAGGCTTTGCTATAAAAAGAAAGAGAAAAAGAAAAGAAATGAGGAGGTGCCAGGGATTGACCCTTGGACCTCCAATAGGTAGCAAGTTAAGTTAACCATATGAGATAGTAGTTAATTCTTGTTAAAGACATGAAGGAAATGCTTGTTAAACCTAAGGGTTCATGAAATTCCATTAAACCAAACGAAGAGATAAGTAGTGGGGTTGCAACGTGGGGATTGTGGGGAGTGAAAATCGCGATGGTAACGACTCCCTTCCCTTTATAAACATCCCTCCTCGCACAGAATAAGTTTTCCTCGTTTCTCTACTTTCTTGCTCTCTAGCCGAAGGCGTCGAAGGATTCTTCCTGGTTAGAGCACGGGAGAAGGAATAGAGGAGAAGGCGGTCTGTTGGGTAAAAGCATTAGAAACTTCAAAGCACTGTAAGTATCCCCTCCCTGTAATATAATGGCTACGGTTGATGAATGCATGTTTATGGTTACGATGATAGTTTTCCTAGAAATCATCCCATGTAATATGTTCTTCGTTTAAAAGGACTAAACTACATAGAATCCAAGTCAAATCTTGCGGATATATTCACTAAACCATTACCCGAAAATGAATTCACAAATATAAGAAGGGGTTTAGGAATGTGTTTTGTAGAATAATTGTTTGTAGCATTGTATGAGCCATTATAAGAACAATTACATCTCACAAGACATTTAGGATGACTTTGATTGTGCTTTGGCTTGCTTGAACATTATGTGAGATGCTAGGATGATACTCATGCTTTACTTGTGCTCATGGCACATTGTTATAGCATGGAAAGTATCAAAATATCAATAATAGATCAATTATGAGGATAGCAAATATTCAATTCATGGATATCTTGCTCATTAGTCATAATTGAATATTTAAAATGCTTGGAAAACGAATAACAAATTCAATCACAATGCTAGACAGTCACAAACCTATAGGAATCACAACAATGCATCATAGTGATACTTAACAATGCACAATTAAGCACATTCTTGAAGTTTGGCTTTGGAACAAGTTGATCGAACTTCACGAAGGCACCTCCGACACCAAGGTAAGCAAGCGTGACTTGCTAATTAATAAACTATATAACATTAAAATGCTAGAAGGAGAGTCGGCAAGCGGTCTACACGCGAGGATAAAGGACATCCTCAACGACCTACACTCGATAGGAGAACGCGTCGACAACCGCGATATTATAAGGTACGCTCTCAAAGCATTTCCCCGGAATACCTTGTGGGCATGAATGGTAGATGCCTACAAAGTGTCCAGGGACCTAAATAAAATTAAACTAGATGAATTATTTTCCGAATTTGAACTTCACAAACAATCTAATACGGAAGTGCAGGA
>NC_133869.1:2708154-2730432 GCF_044706935.1 Curcuma longa
ATTAAGCACAAATCCACATAGCAATTGACTAATAACATCATAGAACATGGTAGATTATGAAATCACAAGTTTACAATCATCCAAATACCCCGATTCTTCCTAATCCTAGAATCTGGAGGACTACTCCATATCGGGGAGGTTACAATGCAGAGGAGAGTAAGAATAATACATCCTATTCCAAGAAATCTAGAGAAATCGAGAAATAAGACTTATCAATAAAGATCTTCTTCTCCGGACTGCAATCTCCTCGAAGGTGGAATGAAGATGTGATGGAGTGTCCAAGCGGATGAACGGATCGTCGAATCTGGCTCCGGAATGAGGCGTCGGTGGCTCTAGCACGCTCCGGTGGCTCTCTCCAAGTCTCCCCCTTTCTAAGGCCCTTAAGGGGGTCTATTTATAGGCCCCCACAAAAGACCCTAGAAATCAGCCAGGCACGCCCCCGTCACACGGCTGTGTATGGGAGACACAGCCGGAAGTGGCCGCCCAGCAGTGAATGAGGCACGGTCGTGCCTGTGAGGCACGGCCCAGTGTAGAAGATGTTCTGTCCTGAGGCACGGTCGTGCCTATGAGGCACGGCCAAAGCAAGTCTTCACTCGGCTGGGAGGCACGCCCGTGCCTGGGAGGCACGGGCTGAAGCTTGCCCTTCTCTGTTGGAAAACACGGTCGTGGCTGAGGGACACGGCCATGTCTTGGCATGGCTTTGTGAGGACACACGCCCGTGTCTATGAGACACGGTCGAAGGCAGGGGCTGCTCTGGTGTGAGACACGACTGTGCCTATGAGGCACGGCCAAGACTGGCTGCTGCTCTGGTAAGGGGACACGACCGTGTCTGGGGACGGCCATGTTCTGAATTCTTCAGGAAGAAGGCACCAGCGTGCCTATGGGGCACGGCTTAAAGTAGGTTGTTCTCTGGGTAGAGGCACGCCCGTGTGCTGTTAACACGACCTTTGGAGGTGATGAGACACGGCCGTGCCTATGAGGCACGGCCCTGTCTTGCCTGATCTTCAATATGTGCTCCGTTTCGCCTATTTTACTCCGTTATCCGTCCTGAAACAGGCAAACACACAAGAAGTCTGTCCCCGGAGCTATGATGCCGCGGTAGGACATCCAAGTTGTCACCCAAGCACCCGCGGTTCAATCCCCAACTATGACGTATTTGCGAAAATTTTTCTCCAAATGGGGATCGCAATCAAAGGATATTGGGCATCTGGGTTGGCCGCTGCGTGCGCTTCCCGATTTACCCTGGTGGCCGGTGGAAAACTTCCGTGGCACCGGTCACCCCCAGGGATTGAGTCAATGCGACTAACTGGGATTATCATTTTTTTAAAGGAATTCATTGAGTTAATGAAAAATGAATTCAAAATAAGTTGGGTAGGGGAGTTGCATTTCTTTTTAGGACTCCAAATAAAACAAACAAAAGACGGTAATTATATATACCAAAGTAAATATGCTAAGGATCTAATTCACAAATTTGGAATGGATAACTCAAAAGAAATCAAAACTCCAATAGCAACCAACTCTAACATAGACAATGATCCAGAAGGAAAGCAAGTAGACTTAAAATACTATAAAAGCATAATAGGAAGTCTACTTTACCGAACTGCAAGCCAACCTGATATATTATTTGCAGTAGATATGTGTGCTAGATGTCAACCCAACGCTAAAGAATCACATTTAACCATAATTAAGCGAATATTAAGATATATTAAAGGAACAATTAATGTTGAAATGTGATACCCTAGAAACCTCAACTTTGAGTTAGTAGGATATTCAGATTCAGATTACGCTGCCTGCAAACTAGACTACAAAAGTACAAGTGGTAGATGTCAGTTCTTGAATCCTTATCTAATCAGCTGGTGTAGTAGAAAGCAACAATGTGTTGCATTATCTACAACTGAGGTAGAATACATTGTCCTAGGTGAATGTGCTGCTCAATTACTTTGGATGATGCACACATTAACTGATTACAATCTAGAATACAAGAATACAAAAGTATTAATAGATATAAGTACAATCAACTTAACTAAGAATCTAGTACTCCATTCATGAACTAAATATATAGAAGTAAAATATCATTTTATACGCGATCATGTCACTAAGGGAGAAATTGTACTTGACTATGTTGAGTCAAAATCGAACTTAGCTGATATATTTACTAAACCGCTATCTGAGTCCGAATTTAATACACTAAGAAAACAGTTAGGATTATGTTTGGTAGACTAGTAAAATCATGATTTCAAAATTCACTTCAATTTTTTTTATTTAAATCTATTATTAAATAGGTTTCAAAATATTTTAAAAACTTTATTTTATTTTGAAAAACTTATTTTCAAAATTTTATTTTTTAAAAGTAAGAAATTGATGATTTAGCCTTAGACTAGACTCAATCCCCTAGAGAGCATGTACCTATAGATTTAGGTGTGCATCTTACAAAACACACTAGGTTAACTTGATTGTGTTTGTGAAATATAGACCGGTGTGAGATGTATAGGATTCTAATCTAAGTATAAGATGTTTATTCGGTGCATCGAACCTTAATTAGACTTTAATAAACAGTGATCAAGTTAAGTGTCCCTAAGTCAGAAAGTTTAATGGGATGATACACTTAAACTTGGCTAACTTGGTCAAGCTACTACTTTCTAGTAGTTAACTAAAACTCAAATTGGACATGTGCCTCACGGATTAAGTTTTTTGTCTAACTATGTTAACTATTATAAGCTTAGACTCAATCCCTTAGATTTATTTTGATTATGTCAAAGGGGGAGAGATTTGTAAATTTTCAAGTTATTCAAAATTTGTAAGTTTTCAAATTATTCAAAATTCAATTATTTTTAGAGAAAAATATTTTCAAAAATATTTTCAAGTTAAAGTTTAACTTAGATGGTTTCTAAAAAATATAACTTGAAATAATATATTTTGAAAAATAAGTTAAAATTTTTGAACTTAAAGTCAAATTTTCAATTATTGAAAAAGTTTAAAAACTTAGACAATTCTCAAAAATTAAAAAGATTTATTTTAAAGAATTTGAAAATTTTGCTAAGTTTGTTAAAAGTAAGCAATATCAAGTTCAGGGAGAGAGAACTGAAAATTTTTAAAAAACCTGCTTGTTTTTCAACTAAACATAAATTCAGGGAGAGTCCTGAAGCAGAGGGAGTTTTGAGTGATACACTTCATGCATAGTATTTTCATATATCTGCCAAGTGTTTAACTTATTGTTAATTATATTATTTAACTTAACTTAAAACTTTAGTTGCCATAATCAAAAAGGAGAAGATTGTTGGTGCGGAAAGCATCAGACGATCGAACCTTAATTTTGATAATGGCACTAGGTTCAAGTTAAGTGTGTTGTTGAGCTAACATGGTTAATCTAAGTGTGCAGGGAGCACAGGTTTGAGCTAAGTCCTAGTTAAGGCTAGGCATTGAAAAGTCCTGATCTGGAGGATCAGGCGGAAGACTTGGCAGAGTCAAGGCACCAGGTGAAAAGTCCATGCAGGGTTAGGAGGACCAAGGGGCATGGCAAAAATCCAGTCATGTACGGTCAGGAGGACCGGAGGACGTGGTGAAGTCTGGGCGGTCAGGAGGACCGAGCCGCAACAGCAAATCCTGGGGGCTAAGGACAGAGCCGAGCAAAAGTCCAACAAGTCAGGAGGACTTGGTTGGCACAAGATAAATTCTCCTGAGTGGAGTGGGTCAGGACGCGTTCCCTAAGGGGAACATTAGGCGTCGGTCTAATCCAGGGTCTCACTGGAGACCTGAAGTTAAGACCAAGAGACAGTTCTAGGAACTAACTCTCCAATCATTATCTTTGCATGTTATTTGGCTAACTTTCAATGCAGGGTTGGAGAGATTGAACACTTAGACTCCGAGTGAAATTTTTCAGAATTTCAGTATTGGAGTCGACCTGAGTGAAACTCAAGTCGACCTGAGTCTGGTCAACCGCAGCGGAAGTCGACGTAGTTCAAAAGTCCTCCACGTCGGACTAGAGTCGGCCTGAGAGGATGCTCGAGTCGACTTGAGCACCGGATAATGCAGCGAAGAGCAAAGGTTATCGGCAAGCTCCACATCGGACTAGAGTCGACCTGAGTAGGGACTCAAGTCGACCTGAGGACAAAGTCACCGCAGAGAAAGTGGATCTACATTGAGCTGGAGTCGACTTGAGGTTAAGTCAAGTCGACTTGAGCACTCTATAAAAGAAACCTTCGACCAGAGGCTCCGAACAAGATTTTCTATCATTCTACACGACCACTCTGTCGAGACGACGGTGCCTTGAGCAACCGGAGCAACCCTAAAGCCGCCGCAATGTCGAATTCGCACGGAAACGAAGATCAAGCAACTTCGGCTATTGGGTAACAAGTTTAGTTTAAGTTTGTACATTTTATTAAAAGCTTGTTATCGAATTTGAGTTTGTACCGTTCGACTTGTGTCCGTAAGGAACAAGTCTCATAGTGGATTGTCCATCAGAAACGGTCGAAGACCGTGGGCCTTGGAGTAGCAGCCTTGGGTTGTGAACCAAGTAAAAAAATCGACCGTGTCCTTGTGCTTGATTTAATTTACTTTCACATTCGCATTCGTATTACTTCTGCTTTCGTACTCGCTTCCGCACACTTTTAACTCGTTCGTTGAAAATTGACTGAAAAGCACAGAAGCACTATTCACCCCCCCTCTAGCGCTTCTATCAATCCTACAGTTTTCGGTGGTCAATCATTGACCGCCAATTTGAGACAAATTGGTCGAAACTATTCCGATGATGATGGAACGTTATCCGGAAGCTTTGCAAGCTTCCAGCGACAACAAATCCTAATAACAACATGACAGCACAACCCTAACTTCTAACAACGACTTGTGATGGCTGGAAATGATTTTTGGCCATCGAGGATGTTTCGATAACAACCTCAAAAGGCTCCTCACCGGCAACGGCTCCGATAGCAGGTCCGACATCGGCTCCTCTCCGGCAGCAGCTCTGACAACGCAAGGGCAGCAATAACAACCCAATCCTGTTGGTGCAATCTTTGCCCCAAGTACATTGAGTTTCAATGTTTGGCTAAACTATGTTTGAAGTTAGGCAATACTTGTGATCTAACATGTGTGATGCAAGTTTGCAGGAAAGTCCAAGCGTAGTCTTGGCAAGCAAAAGTCCAAGTGGGTAGTCTTGGCAAAGCAAAAGTCCAAGTGGGTAGTCTTGGCAAAGCAAAAGTCCAAGTGGGTAGTCTTGGCAAAGCAAAAGTCCAAGTGGGTAGTCTTGGCAAAGAAAAGTCCAAGTGGGTAGTCTTGGCAAAGCAAAAGTCCAAGTGGGAAGTCTTGGCAAGGAAAAGTCCAAGTGGGTAGTCTTGGCAAGGAAAAGTCCAAGTGGGTAGTCTTGGCAAGGACTTGACATGACGAAGCTGATGGAAGCATCTCAAGCTAGTGCAGGGAAGGCATGAGGCTGTGGGAGATGTTTGAAGGCCGAGGTCTAGGTCAAGAGAAGCTGAAATGTGATTTTTCAGCTTCACCAGTCGACTGGCCCTGCCAGCAGTCGACTGCTCATAAATCAGACGCACACAGAGAAATCAGTCGAGCCAGAGGAAGACAGGAGTCGACTGGGCAGTCGACTGGTGTTATGGTGAGTCGACTGTTGCCAGTCGACTGGTCTTGGAACAGTCGACTGTGATTTGAACGTTGCAGAAAATTGACAAGCATTTAATGCGCTTTAATGCGAGATTTTGTTGCCGATTGAAGGCATCAGTCGACTGGCCCTGCCAGCAGTCGACTGATGTTGCAGAGATTATAAAAGAAGCCTGCGTGAGAACAACTCAAGAATTTTGTTATTCTTTCATTCTTTTGTGCTTCTTCTGAGAACTTGTTTGTTCTCTATTCTCTGCTTTCTTCCTCTCCTCCTAAACAATATTTTATATCATCTTTGAGGAGATCAAAAGAGTTGTAAAGGTTTCTCCGCCTTCGAGGGTTTTCGAGAAGGAGAAGATTTATAGTGCATCGGGTGTGTGCGTGCGTGTGGATCCTTGGATTAGTCACCTCTGCGGAGGTGGTGTTAGCGGTTTCTGTAACCACCCACCACCTTGCCCACGGAGTGCACGTTATGTGTTCCGTGGGGGAAGCCTCCTCTCCCTATTAAAGGGAGAGGGAAAGCCCTGCTGTAGGGGTTCGGTGGTTGAAGAACCGGAAGTGGGCGTCCAAGCGAAGAAGACAGAAGAGGTTGCCGGAGAAGAACACCAAATCGGAGGATTTGGTTTGTGGATTTGGGGAGTTTTCCGTCCTGTGATTGCTCCTTCGATGGCGAGTAGTTCCAGCCGTTCCAGCCGGATCATTTTCACGCTACAACAGGTAATTTCTACATTGGTATCAGAGCGTAAAGTAGGATTTTGTTTACCTGTTCTGTTCCGGCCGACGTCCCAAGCATCAGCGCACAGTCGCTGTCCGTGTTTTTCCCGTTTGGCCCGTCTCCGTTCATGAACAACAGAGGCGATATCAGCCGCACGTGCTGCCCGCGATAGCGCATAGGCACTGTCCACGGCCAGTGACGTATTCTCGTGATGTCAACGAGGCTGGCTTGAAGACGGCTGGCCGGCATCGGCGGCGAGCAAGGTCTTGACGGCATCTTCGCACGGCAGAACCTTGATCCGTTTGAGGCTCTGATGCAGGAAGTTTTTTTTCTTTTCTGCACGGCCGACGAGGTTGACACCGACGAGGTCGGCGCCGGCAACCAACACACACTTAACTTAAACCTAGTGTCATTATTAAAACTAAAGTTCGATCTGCTGGTGCTTCCTGCGCCAACAAAGTCCTCCAGTTGCTTCTTTGTCTAGCGATGCTCCTCTAGCTTTTCTCCATCCATGTCCCTTGGCATCTCAAAATCATCTTTGATGGATAACATTATATCCAAATCAATTTGAAAGAATACCTCTATTTGAGCTTCAAAAAATAGTCAACCTCTATACTTGACCATTTGTTCATCTTGCCTTCTTCGGATGCCTGGATGATTCTTCAGTCGCTCGGACATTAGGTCGCCCAAACCCAGTTTCGACCACCTTGAGCAGATTTCCTTCTGGCTTCTTATCCCTCATATGCATTGAGCCCTTCCAACTCCTCCTCGTGCGTCCTCACTCCGTCGAAGTAATTTTTCACAACTCCTCGTCCCTCGAATGTACCGATTCTGTTAGCTCCTTTCCTATGTCATGTTTCTCGCTCTTTTACGTCTTCTGCCAAAGCTTTAATGTTTTTGATGCTCTTAAACCATCGGGTACCTATGTGCTCCTAAATCTCTGCACACTTAAACATAATATAAGCAACAAAACACGGTCTAACTTAAACTTATTTAGCAATATATCAAAACATCACTTGGGGTTCGAGCATAGTGTTTTCTCCCCTCCCCCCTCCTTTTACCAAACCTTTATAGGGGCATGCTCCTAAATCCTAATGGGGTATCGGGTCTAAGGAATGCTCCATGCGGGTCTAATTTGCAAGACTAGAAGGGAAGCAGAGTCCCTTGGTATCACATCTTAAAGATGAGCTCAGTTCCTCAAGCTCTCCATTCTAAGTTCAATCCTCCGAACACTCTACTTTGAGCTCTCTGAGCTAGGTTCTTTAAGTTCTCTAATTTGAGCTCAATTTCTTGAGTTCTCTGCCATGGTAGCCCTCATTAGTGGTCATCAACAAGTCTTATCTGTTGGGTCCAAAAGGATGTCCACATCTCTACAATGGTATGATATTGTCCACTTTGGGTCTAAGCTCTCATGGTTTTGTTCTTGGGCTCTCCCCAAAAGGCCTCATACCAATGGAGATACTTTTCATCCTTTTAAACCCATGATCTTTTCCATGTGTTTTTAGATGTGGGACTATGTTTGCACCCTTGTAACCCAACAATCCCCCCTCAAACAAAGGACCACTGGAAGCTCCGCTACCATTTCTCATGGTCCGGCTGCCATTTCTCATGGTCCGGCTGTCATGTCCTCATGGTCCGGCTGCCATGTCCCTCATGGTCCGGCTGTCATGTCCCTCATGGTTCGAGCCTCCCCTACTTCCTTTGTTTTCCCCGAGGGTCCCCACATGGTTAGATCTGGATCATGGCTCATCCGACGGTTAGTCCGGTGAAGAGCGGCCTCGCTCTGATACCAATTTTTGGGTCCAAAAGGATGTTCGTATCTCCACAATGGTATGATATTGTCCACTTTGGGCCTAAGCCCTCATGGTTTTGTTCTTGGGTTCTCCCCAAAAGGTCTCATACCAATGGAGATATTTTTCATCCTTTTAAACCCATGATCTTTCCCATGTGTTTTTAGATGTAGGACTATGTTTGCACCCTTGCAACCCAACATTATCTAGACAGAGCTACTACTGGCCATAAGGATATTGGGCAGGCAAATGTGACCTATGATTCTGTTAGTGAGAGCCCTAGAGCCAATCATATGATGATTGTTGTATAGACTCATTGTATCATATTTCTATTTATAAAGTAATTTTATTATGGTTATTATACTTACTTGTATTGGTGCCAAATAACTAAGTATAGTAATGTCCTTGAGTAGCTGGTTCGTATCTATATCAATCGATTGGTTGAATCAATAGTGAGATGATATAGAGAACACTACTCTAAATTATTCCTAGTCAAGTATTAACATTCAAGGACAATGTTAATGCGACGAGACTAGCATGTAGGTCAACATGATGACTTGATCTCACAAGTCATGGATATGAGATATCAAGTTGACACATGGGTATGCATTGGAGAATGTATACTGAATGACCCGCCATGAGAAAGTATCATGGATCGTTATATGAGTGTCATATACTTTCTCATGTGGCTATTAGTATGACTATTAGTCCTTAGACTTGAAGTCACCATGGTTCCCAACGTAAGGAGTTGCATACTTTGGCTTCGTCAAACGTCACCCGTAACTGGGTGGGCTATAAAGGTGATTACTGGGTGTGTAACAAATTATGTAGTGGGATGTGAGTGATGTAGATGAGATCTATCCCTCCCATATGACGGGAGTGATATCATAGTCTTGATAGAGTGAGACCACTAAGTGTATGGCCATGCCCAAATGAGTCAACATGTGATGTTGAGCTTGTTTGATTGTAGTGAGTCTACTTGGAGTTCAAGACATAGATTGATTAGAGGATGACACGGTCTATGCCTCGGTTTAATCAATCATGATATCAAGGATAGAAGGACATTTGTCACATATTATGAAGAGTCACAATTAGTAGTCACAATGGTGATGTTGGATCTCAACATTCTTGTAACTTGGGTAGTAGTGATGTGTTGCTAGATACCGCTCACTACTTATGTTTCTAAATCGGTTTAGAAACATTGCCAATGTTACAAGAACCTATAGGGTCACACACAAAGGACAATTAGGTGGAGATTAGGTTCATATGATGAACCAAGAGGATTAGATTCATGTGATGAATCAAGTTGGGTTAAGTGTAATCCAAACTAGACTAGTAGAGTTGATTTGATCAACCTTGGAGATTAGAAGTCAAGTTTGACTTGACTTGAGAAGGAAGACTTTATGGTCAAGTTTGACTTGACTTGAGGGTCAAGTTTGACTTGACTTTATGCCACATCATCATCAAGTTTGACTTGACTTTATGCCATGTCATCATCCATGTTGACTTGACTTATGCCACCTCATGGTCAATGCTTGACTTGACCAATTGACTTTGAGTTGAGGTGGCATAAGTGGTGGCCAATGATGATGCTCCACATCATCAAGTGTTGCCACCTCATGGAGGTTACAAAGGAGGTTTGTAACTCATGGAAATTGATGGCATTTAATTGGGATTAAATGGTCTTGATGTGACATGCCACAAAAGGGAAAAAGAGTGGATTTTCATGTTCACGTTGACATAATTTTTCTTCTTCCCTTAGAGTTTTTTCTTCTCCCTCTCCCTCTCCTCTCTAGCCTTTGCCAAAACCTTGTTTGGGTGCTAGCACACCTTTAGTTTTGGTTCCACCGATTGTCCGTGTGGATACACATAGAGGAGTGCACTTGACGCTCTTGAGATCCGGCCATCACTTGGACGAGCGGGATAAGCGAAGGGATACGCATCAAGGGTAAAAGCTCTAAACATGTAGATCTAGAGTAGATCTAAGTAGAAAGCAAATTTATGATTTTCGCACGGATCCGGTGATATGCTCTTCGGGATTTTTCGCAACATAAAAAGGCGATTTTTGCGGCCCGATTTGCTAACAGATTCTTATATAATGATCCCTCCATGATCATCATTTCTAGATAATAGCAATCAAACGTTTGATTAAAGCCGCCATAATCAATGGTCATTAAGCTAGGATCAACACATTGATTGCAATACCCATACAAAACTTCGGATGAGGTCAAGGACATTCTGGTTAATGGAGAACCATCACATATGTCAAAAAATGTAAGGGAGAGACACACACTCTCTTTCTCTCTCTCTTAGCATCATGGAACATTACACTTTGTCCCCGGGGTAATAGTACTGCGGTAGGACATCCAGGTTGTCGCCCAGGCACCTGCGATTCAATTCCCAACTATGACGTATTTGTAAGAATTTTCCTTCAAATGAGAAACGCAATCAAAGGATGCTGGGCGTCTGGGCTGGCTGCTGCGTGCACTTCCCAATTTACCCTGGTGGTCGGTGGGAAACTTCCGTGGGGCCAGACCGATCACCCCAGGGATAGTCAATGAAACTAACTGGGATTTATCATTTTTTATGGAACATTACACTTGTTCATGCAAGATTATAGGCATGAAGCATTTCTAGCTTCACCACAACCCGTTGCACGGTTTGGGAGCACATCTTCGCTATAAACAGAATATCATAACTTCAATATAAGAAAATATTAGTCCATTAAAAATTCGATCCATTTAGGATTAATGAGAAAGATTGAGTCATACAAACAATTGAATAGTACAACTTCACTGAAGCATCAATTTATACATACAAGCAGATTAGTAAGCAACAATATTAATTGAATGTCGAACTGTTGTCAGGCCAACCTCAATGGACATTTACCAATTCGCTGATCTCAAAGAATACTAAATAATCAATTTCATCTAATCATAGTCCAAAACGTGAAAAAAAATAGTTATAAATGATATATCCTTTTTCTTTTGTAGAATTACTCCCCTCTGTATGGCTGCTTGGTCCACCTGGCCATATTCTATGATTTACCTTGGCATGGGACGATTCTTTAGGAACTGTCTAAAAAGAATCAGAGCTTGTCGAGGGCGACGAAGTGGGACTTCATGCCCTGCTCCCATGATGGTCACATAGGTCAAACCTTTGTAAACTTGGCTCCAACCACCAACCTATCAAGTAATGAATCAAACACTACTTGACACGAAGGTTGTCTTTGAGGTAAATGTTTTTATCAGATGACATTTGACTGACCTTTCCTTTGTCGTACCATGGGTACCAACTTATGAGTGTTTGAAGGTTGAGAGCATCAATGGAGTATCTGGTTGCAGTCACAGGCACAACTGCATCTGTGTCTCCACTGTAAAGAATTCAACACAAGAAAGAAAGTACAGGAAGGAGAATTATAAGGGATAGAATGAAATGGAATTTCAGGAGCAACTAGAAATTTAGAACATTCCGACCATTAAGAGTTTACTTCCATCATTTTTCTATCACCAGGAAGTTAATATTTTAATCATATAGCCAAATTCACAAGTATTTGTATTTAGAATCACTGTTATTCCCAAAGAACACTAGTTTTGTTTAAGTCTGAAAATCAAGTTTGCTATCATAGGATGAAAAGAAAACATGCAGTATCATCAGAAGCTGGTAGAAATCAATGGTTTGTAGGACGCTAGGAAACCGACAAGCAAACTTGAATGTGATTTATAAGAATTCTGGAGAAACATGTATAGTTCGTGTTGGTTGAAATACATGTTGTATAATGTTTCTACCAAAAGCATCATTTGGGATACTCTAAACATGGCAGTATAGTGGACTAGTATCAACCAAGCACTGTAAGCATAGGTGTTCACTCGCATTCAAAAGGTTTGATATTTCACATCTGCTGTAGACATTTTTTTTCATTGTTAGGAAAATTGTCTCAACAATTGTATTTATATTTATCTGATATACTGAAAGAATCAGGCTTCATAAGGAAACCATTACTTCAGTTATTGATCGAGATAGGATTATTATTACAAACCAATTTACTTCAGAACTAGGGATTTAATCTTGAGATGGAAGGAAAGTATTCTTTGTGCAGTAGTGTGTACCTGAACATCCATATTCTTAAACCTGCTGCAATTAGCTCCTGATAAATTGGAAGCATAGACCTAGGAGAGTCTGCCCAATAGTCTCCTACTATATTACTGATAATAAGAAAAAAAATACTAAAAATGTCAGTGGTCATAAAGTTAAAGAACATAATCCTGTTGATACTCAAGAAGAGATATAAAGAGAAATCAAACTTTATCCATGTCAACCTGCAAGTATCCCAGGGATATTGAATCCCTGTAGCATTTGCATGGAGTGCTCTCTGCACTTCTGGGCGGTTGTAATATATCTTGGCATACCTATCGGTGCAGGGATCGTAAGCTCTAGACATCCAAGGCTGGATACAAACAGAGATGTAAATGCCATCCAAGGCTTGATACAAACAGATATAGATACAAGGTATATAAACGTCTGATAATGGTTTTCTTTCTATTTCATGCAAACAGAAATTAAATTCAAAACATACAGATTGCAGCAAATAAAGGCATTGCATCAAAATACGAGCAATAAAATTGAGAACTCCAAATCATATTGAAAAAGAAAATATTGTCAACTAATGGTTCTTTACCAATCAGATTGACTGTATACAGAGTATTGATATTCAGATCACATAAACGAAATAAGAATGTAGTTGCAAACTGTATATTACAAAAGATTTGGTAGCTAAGAAACTTTTTGGTGCAGAGAGTTCTTACATAGCGACCGTTTAAGCTACTTTTGAGAGTTCTAGTTGCATTGCAAGGCTGCGAGTATATGCTATAAGGATCTATATTCCCCTGTTCAGCACCAGCTGCATTAAGGTTCCTCACACACTCAACTGAAGGATGCTCTGAGGATTGGAGACCACATGTGGCATTCAAACCATGATATGTGCCGTCAGAGATTAGACCATGTGTCCACCAATACTCAAAGGTCCCCAAATAATCATGGTAATTGTCTGTAACGGCATTTCCAACCTAGATCAGAGATCCATAGTCAGGTTTTCTGTAAACAAATCTCATGGATACTAAATGCACTTTATAAACAGCTCGAAGACTACCATAAACCCTTTTAAGTTGATAACAGGATTCTGGATGCCCTTGTTTTGCCTATAGATAAGCTGGGAGAGCTGAGGAACATAATGCCCTGAAATAAAAAGAGGCCATAATAGCTAATTTGAGTGAATTTTAACGCAGTAACGCAAACATGACACTAGCCATCAGCATACCTGCATAACTCTCTCCTGCTATGAAGAAATCTCTATACTTACACTGAGGAAACCTCTCTAACCAGTTCACAAGGAAAGTTTATGCATCCAAAGTTGTAGGTGCATCGATATCCAAGTAAGAAATGAAACCAAATTCTCATTAAGACTAAATTAAGATCAAGATAATGGTTGAGGGCATTAATTAGACTTGTATACTTGAAGTTGTTTTCCACTAGTTTCATGTTATCCATATTTGAATATGTAGATGTTCTAGTTTCCATATGCTGTTTCCACTGTCCATCATATTTAATTAAGGAAATTAGCACACTTTATCTTGCGTTCTCATAAATTCATCCTCGAAAACAATAAAGATGATGGTGTACTGCACATGTGCAAAATAGAATGAAAAGTATCGAAATAATACGATTTGAAAAGAAACTTAACCGAACGAAACCATCACCAACGTGAAAGAACATAACCTATTTTGGCATCACCAGCTGTGTACAGATCCATGGAAGTGTTGGAATACGAGAAGCCGACGCCTGCGGGAGATTCCAGGAACAGCAAATTGGCCACTGCAAACACCCACCAATTCCGTGAAAAAAAATCAAGCCCACTACGCACTCCAGATCGACCAGCCAAAAATCCAATCTTTGAGCACAAAAATGGTCAGCCAACCTTTGTTCCACGCATAAGGATTGAGATCGAAAGTCCATCCGTCGGATCGGATGCGGAAGGGGCCGATCTCCTCGGACGCGCCGTACCCGATGGAGGAGCACCCCGGGCCGCCGTTGAGCCAGAGCACAAGGGGCGCGAGCGTCAAGGCGGGCGGTGCCTCGACGAGCCAGTAGAAGAGAGCGCGGCCACGGCGGGAATCGACGGTGACATACCCGGCGAACTGAGAGAAGGAGACCCCGGGCTGGTCGGGGAGCTGCTCGATCCGGTCGCTGTCCTGATCTGCGGCAAGCACACAGCCAATGCTTGAGGAGCAAAGCAGCAGCAGCAGCAGCAGCAACAGTTGGCTGGCCATTAGGTTTGGGAGGGATAGGAGGGGAGTAAAGGAGGTGGATCGAGCAAGTGGTTGGTGGGGTGGAGGTGAAGATCATCATCTTGGAGTTGGACTCGAATCAAAAGGAGTGTAGTGGAACGGTGGACAGTGAGATGGAGATCATCATGCAATGAAACGGCTGCAAGGAAAATTAAGAAAGAGCACAACACGAGATGGTCTTTTTAAATTGCAAAATTCGTTCCGTTGTCTCTCTTGCTTTTCTTTTCTTGCTTTTCTCTTTTCGGTACTCTACGCTTTATATTGCTACGGTAATTTATCAACGACGATGCACTAATTTAAGAATTTTTAAATCATACATTGAATTTTATAAAAGGGTGCATTTTTCTCAAAATGACTTCAAACGGCGTCTTCGTTTTCCAAAAGCCATGCCGCGCTGGATCTTGGAGCGATTCTGCCATATATTCCTTCAGGAACTGCTATGGCTAAGCCTGTAGGGAGTA
Organism: Curcuma longa; assembly: GCF_044706935.1. Classification (NCBI taxonomy): domain Eukaryota; kingdom Viridiplantae; phylum Streptophyta; class Magnoliopsida; order Zingiberales; family Zingiberaceae; genus Curcuma; species Curcuma longa. The sequence continues at coordinate 2,723,066 of NC_133869.1, forward strand.
GCGCTCTGCTGTTAGAGCCAATGTCACACTCTCTACAGATAGCTAAATCATAACCAGCAGCACCTTCAGTCTTTCGCTTTCGCTGTAGTATTATAGCATTCTGATTCAGTCGTTTGATCTTGAGAACAGGTTCTGGTTCCGCACAGATTAGTACTGCCAGAATTTCCTACTCGGCTTCCTCAACATCTTCTGGATTTACTTGATGTGGGGGTGTTTGTGATACTGGTGCATACTCCTGGAATTGTAAAGATAAGAGTTCTGATTTGTACCCTTGTTAGTGCTACAGAGTTTCTTCTCGTTGATGGTCTCAGAATCCATCTTTGCTGTTGTAGATCCTCAGTTGAGAATCTGATGCCTTCTATTGCTATGACTCCACAGCTTGCAAGATGGTCTGCAACATTTTGAACATTGTAAACCTACCAACCATCATTCAAGTGTTCATTGCAACCTCAAATTAAAATAAAAAATAATTTTTTCTTATTTAAATCAAACTAAATTCAAAATATATAAAAACTTAGTTATTTCACCGACCTCTTCTATCCAATCGGTATCCACTAAAGATTCATCAATTGATTTTGATTCAAATTGTGAGATTAAGACAATTTGACTAGTTTGATTTCTAAAATGAGATATAGTCCTCACTCCTTGTTCAATATCCCCTACTACTTGGTCAATAGGATGATCTTGATGATGTCTAAGAATCCTAAAACTTGTGGGCTCATCATACTTATCATTTTCAATTTTTCGTTCATCATCCGAATCACCTCTTCCTCCCCTTTGATCATTACCTCCTAATTGTAAGTTTTGGATTGTATAGGTTGTATCTTGATTTCTTGCATCTATATCCTTATCAATAGAGGATTTTCTAGGGTAAGTGTTTTTAGACTCGTCAAATTCAACATTTGATGACTCCTCAATCATTTAGGTTCTCTTGTTGTATACCCTATAACCCTTACTAGTGGATGAGTAATTAATTAGGATTCCTTCATCCGCTTTGGCCTTAAATTTTCTTAAATTATCTTTGGTATTTAAAATGTAAACCTTACATCCAAACACTCTAAAATAGTAGATTTTGGGTATCTTTCCACTCCACAACTTAAATGGTGTTTTTCTTAAAAATCGATGAATTAACACCCTATTTTGAATGCAGTAAGCGGTGTTAATCGCTTCCGCCCATAAATAGGTAGGTAGTGAGTAGACATTTAACATTGTCCTAGCAGCTTCTTGCAAAGCTCTATTTTTTCTCTCAACAACTTCATTTTGTTGAGGGATTCTTGGACATAAAAATTCATGCTTGTACTCATTTTCTAAGTAAAATTTGGAGAAGTTTGAGTTTTCAAACTCTCCACTATGATCACTTCTAATCCTATTGATTTTCAAGGTTCTTTCATTTTCTACCCTTTTACTAAAACCTATGAATATGGCTAATGTCTCATCCTTATTTTTCATGAAATAAACCCGTGCATATCTAGAGTAATCATCTGTAATAACTAAACAATATTTATTCCCCATTAATGAGGGAGTACTATGACAATCAAAGATATCTAAATGTAATAATTCTAAAGGTAATGAAGTACTAGTTAGAGTTTTACCTTTGTGTGATGACTTAGGTTGCTTACCCTCTTGGCATGCATCACACATTTTGTTCTTGATATATTTGACTTTTGGTAGACCTTGTTATTGCAATCATGCCCATAAGTTATATTTTGATGTTTTGACATCAATAAACTTTAGAGCACAAGATAAGAAATCTAACTTGTACGTCAAGTGTGTAGGAAAATCCTTACAAGGTAAGGCAAGTGGAGGAAAGTCTTTGCGGATGAGAAGATCGGACGTAAGGCAAAAGGAAAGTCCAAGAGGGTCGAGGAGCGAGCTCTTGGTATGAGAAAGTCGTTACGGGGTAAGGCAAATTGTGAAAAGTCCTTGCGGGTGAGAAGATTAGACGTGAGGCGAAAGGAAAGTCCAAGAGAGTCGAGGAGCGAGCTCTTGGCACGGGAAAGCCCTTACGAGATAAGGCAAATGTTGATCAAGAAGGTCAACGATCAGACTCTTGATCAAGCGAGGAAAAAACTCGGTAAGATTTCATTTCAGCCATTCAAAACTAGTGTCAATCGACTGGTATGGTAGGACCAGTCGACTGATACTAGAATACTATGCCTGATAGTCTAACTTAGTCGACTGCAATTCATGCCAATCGAGTCGTTTTCACTGCTTAGTCGACTGAACTTGAAGACCAGTCGACTGAAGTTGCTTTGAGATTAAACAGAAGAGAATTGACTCGACTGGATCTTCACATCAGTCAATTGAAATTGATAGACTCGACTGGATCTTTGCATCGATTGACTATCGTTGGTTCGGAAGCAAATAAAATGTAAAATGACTCGACTGATCATTCACATCAGTCGACTGAAGGTAAAATTAGTAGACTGATGGGAAAAGTTAGTCGACTGAAATTTGAAATTTCAACAAAAAATAGGCGTGATTTCAGCAGTTCAGTGGTCATTTTCTGGGTTTGACTAAACCAGTCGACTGGGAGGGTAAACCCAGTCGACTGATGACTTAAAAACTAAACTCGTTTAAATGGTGAGAGCACTTCGTGGAAGGCACAACCAACACTACTTATGCTCCAAGTGCTTGTGCTCTAGTGATCAAGAAACCAGCTGGTGTTCATCCACAAAGCTTGGAGCAACCTCTTGAAGAAAAAGAAGCATTCTCATTATGTAACCTCTCTTCCTTTCTTCTTCTTGATATTGCTTAGTTGTTTGTATACAACTTGTAATCTATTGTAAGAAAGTTTCTCCAAAAAAGAGAGGAAATAGTGGAAGAGTGAGCTGAGTGAAGATCCTTGGATTAGTCGCCTCAAGAAGGCGGATACCAAGTAAATCCTTCTTGTTAGCGTTGTTGAGTTGAGAGGGTGTGTAGAGAGCATTTTCTTCAGCGACGAAAGTTCAAGCTTGATCAAGTGAAGCTATTCAACCCCTCTTCTAGCTCACAAAGTTCTTACAAGTGGTATTAGAGCAAGGTTGTTGGTGCAATAGTTGCCCCAAGTGCATTGAGTTTCAATGTTTGGCTAAACTATGTTTGAAGTTAGGCAATTCTTGTTGATCTAACATGTGTGATGCAAGTTTGTAGGAAAGTCCAAGCGTAGTCTTGGCAAAGAAAAGTCCAAGTGGGTAGTCTTGGAAAAGTCCAAGTGGGAAGTCTTGGCAAAGAAAAGTCCAAGTGGGTAGTCTTGGCAAAGAAAAGTCCAAGTGGGAAGTCTTGGCAAGCAAAAGTCCAAGTGGGAAGTCTTGGCAAGGAAAAGTCCAAGTGGGAAGTCTTGGCAAGCAAAAGTCCAAGTGGGTAGTCTTGGCAAGGAGAAGTCCAAGGGTGGTCTTGGCAAGGACTTGACATGACGAAGCTGATGGAAGCATCTCAGGCTAGTGCAGGGAGGCATGAGGCTATGGGAGGTGTTTGAAGGCCGAGGTCTAGGTCAAGAGAAGCTGAAATGTGATTTTTCAGCTTCACCAGTCGACTGGCCCTGCCAGCAGTCGACTGCTCATAAATCAGACGCACACAGAAAGATCAGTCGAGCCAGAGGAAGACAGGAGTCGACTGGACAGTCGACTGGGGTTATGGATAGTCGACTGTTGCCAGTCGACTGGTCTTGAACAGTCGACTGTGATTTGAACGTTGCAGAAAATTGGCAAGCATTTAATGCGCTTTAATGCGAGATTTTGTTGCCGATTGAAGGCATCAGTCGACTGGCCCTGCCAGCAGTCGACTGATGTTGCAGAGATTATAAAAGAAGCCTGCACGAGAACAACTTATCTTCTTCGCCATTCTTTCATTCTTTTGTGCTTCTTTTGTGAGCGTTTTTGTGCTCAGATCTCTGCTTTATTCCTCTCCTCCTAGACAATATTTCATATCATTTTGAGGAGATCTAAAAAGGTGTAAAGGTTTCTCCGCCTTCGAGTTTTCGAGAAGGAGAAGATTCATAGTGCATCGGGTGTGTGCGTGCGTGTGGATCCTTGGATTAGTCACCTCTGCGGAGGTGGATACCAAGTAAACGAACCGGGTTAGCGTTGATCTCTGTCTTTCTCTTTTATATTTTTGCTTCCGCTAATCTCTGTGCAGAGAAAGATCAAGAAAAATCGAGAAACGCTATTCACCCCCCCTCTAGCTGTTCAACCGATCCTAACATACTTCACCACATAACCTGGAAATCTTAATAATTTGATGAATATACCCCATCATATCATCAAAGTGATAAATGCATAATCTTTAGAAGAAAAGCAAAAGAATAGATTATGACTTATAACAACTATTGACAGCATTCGATGACTCACTTTGCAAGGATGTGCATTTATATGGCATGATGAATCTCCATCTTCTAATAATCGCAAAAATTTTATTGAGATGATAAAATTTATAAGAAAAATGAATGAGAGTATTGGAGATATCATTTGAGAGAAAACTCCAAAAAAATACAAAGTATACTTTACTAGATATTCAGAAAGCTAAGGATATCTTAAATATTCTTGCCAACCAAGTGAGAACCAAGATTTGTAAAGAAATCAGAGATGCAAAATTTTACATTTTAGTTGATGAAGCAAGATATACATCCAACAAGGAACAAATGACTATTGTACTAAGATTTATGAATATTGATGACTTTTTACGAGAGTAATTCTTTTTCATTGTACATGTGACTGATACAACTATTGTAACACTTAAGAAAGAAATATTTGATGCTCTTGGTCGTTATGACTTGCATATTCACAACATGCACGGACAAGGATATGATGATGCTAGCAATATGTGTGACTCTTGGAATGGATTGCAGGCTCTTTTCTTGAAAGATTGTTCATATGTATATTATGTACATTGTTTTGTTCATCGACTTCAACTAGTATTAATTTACTATAGCTGCTGAAAGAGGTATCTATATAGTTATTCTTTTTTAAATAAAAATCCATTTGTAATCTCATTAACACATCTCCTAAATACTATGCTGAGTTACATTCTGCTCAAATTGAAATTGCGCATATAGCTACTGGTGAACATGATACTGGTAGAGGATGTAATCAAATTTAAAATTTACTACAGCCTGAACAAACTTGTTGGAGTTCTAATTTTTCAATTTGTGGCATGATTGATATGTATAACTCTGTGATTATTGTGTTAGAAAATATGGTGGATGATGGATCTTCTAACTCTATCTTGTTAGGATTACAATGAAAGTCCCACATTGGAAATACATAGAGAAGATCATGGATTTATAAGACAGAAGATATCTCCATTGGTATGAGACCTTTTGAGTTGAACCCAAAATTAAAATCATGAGGGTTTAAGCCTAAAGTGAATAATATCATACCTTTGTAAAGATATATTGATTTCATTGGTACTAACAATTGGTACAAGAGGATTGAGCATCGAGACAAGGAGGTTTGATGGGTCAAGAGATCAGACGTCAAGCTAATCTCGATTGGTGTATGGTGATTCTTCGTTTGAGGGGAGGATTATTAGGGTTATAATCAAAGTCTCACATTGAAAATACATGGAGAATATCATAGGTTTATAAGATGGAAGATATCTTTGTAGGATTTAATAAGCGCTAAAGAGGGGTGAATAGGGTGATCTTTTAGCTATTTTCCCTGATTTTGAAACTTGTCAATTGTGCTCGTTCGTAAATCAAAGTAATATGCAGTGGAAATAGTAAAAACAAATTTAAGACAAGCACACAGAAGGACAAGCTTTGTTTTTTTACTTGGTTCACAGCCAAAGACTGCTACTCCAAGGCCCACGATCTTTGATCGTTTACGTATGGGTAATCCACTAATGAACTTTTTTTCTTACGAAAAAGAGTTGTAACGATTACAAAAGCCAATAGGATAAAACTGTTTATCGTAATTAAATAATACAAGAAACTAAATCATTACCAAGATCGGAGTTGAAGAAGACTCTTTTCAGTGCGACTCCAGCATTACGACAGCTGCTCGGGTGTTCCTTCTCGCTCAGGGTGTCATCGGCTCGCTCTTAAATAGCTTGAATTGATGTGTCAAACTCTTTATTCGACATGCTTTTATAAGGCCTTTCAGTCGCCTGTATTCTCCTTCCAAGCGACTTCACGTAGACCACCAATCCACCATCTTCGCAGTTGACTCGGCTTTTCAGTCGCCTGGATTCCCCTTCCAGTTGACTCCGTGCTGACGTGGAGGATATGGATGGACTTTGCATTCCGCTGTGATTATCCGAACCCGAGTCGACTGGATCGTTCGATCGACTGGATTTTAGATAGTCGCCCGGAGTCAAAATCCTTACCTCTCCAATCTGCATTACAAGTTAGTCCCAAACATAAAATAACAGATTGGATAATAGTTCGAAGAATTATTAATTGGCCTTAACTTCATGTTTCTAATGAAACCTTGGATTAGACCGACGCCTACAGTTCCACTCCAGGAACGCGTCCTTACCCACTCCACTCGAGAGAATTTACCTGAGTTGGACTTTCTGCTTAGCTATGGTCCTCGACCCCCAGAAATTTACTGCTAGGCTCCCGGTCCTCCTGACCACTTAGACTTCCACCAAGCCTTGGTCCTCCTAACTTGCTTGGATTTCACCATGCTTCTCGGTCTTCCTGACACTGCTTGAACTTGCACCTGGTGCACTTGACTTGCTAAGTCTTCTGCTTGATCCTCCAGACCAGGACTTGCCCTTACTTAGTCGCAACTAGGACTTTGCTTTGCCTAGCCGCAACTAGGACTTTCTTGTACTCCCTACACACTAGATCAACTTGCTAGTCCAATCATACACTTAACTTGAACTTCGTGCTATTATCAAATTAAATCAAAGTTCGATCATCTAGTGTTTTCCGCACCAATAATCTCCATTGGTATGAGGTTTTTTGGATTGATCTTAAAAATAAAACTATGAAGGCTTAGACCTAAAACAGACAATATCATACCATTATAGAGATATATTGATTTCATCGATACTAACACATCTGTGGTGAAGCTAGTGGTTTATTGATTATGATAAAGTCTTTATATTATATTTGATGCAAAAGATAATGGGGATAACAAATCTACTTTGTCAAGCATTGCAAGAGAAATTTCTGGATATTTTAAATGCAATTGACTATATTTCAACTACTAAAACTTTGCTTTATCCTTTGAGAAAAGAAGGATTTGTTCTTTTACTTAGTTATGTGAAAGAAATTTGTGTTAAGTATGACATTAAGATACCTCACATGGAAGCTCGTTATAAATTTGCTACAGGTAGTTCTTGTCAATAAAATGACTCAATTATAGTTAAGTACCACTATCGATTTGATATATTTAACTTCTTAAGCTTAGTTGTGCTTTGAAACTTAAAGTAAACTTTAA
>NC_133869.1:2730532-2799377 GCF_044706935.1 Curcuma longa
ATCATTCTTTCACAATAACATATATATATCACAACAAGCTATGGCAATCAGTTTTGTCATTTATGCAAAATTAATTGGTTACAAAAAATGAATTTTAGCAGCACTGTGCTTGTTGTCTCTCTAAAGAACTCAATTTTTGCAATGTACGTAAACTCTATTTTAAGGGGTGTTTTCAGCATGATTGTGATATTGATGGGTTACCAGTGGGGTATTCAAGAGCCTAGGAGACATTTGATAATTGGAGGTTGGGGAACATTATATAATTGTAAAAGAGAAGTCTCGTAAGGAATGAAAAAGGTGTTGTGTAATATGTATATTGATTGGTTGGTTTTTATTGCACTTTTCTAATATAGAAATTAAAAAAAAAATCTCCCATCGACATAGACTTAAGTGGAACCATATTAATGTGCTTTTTATCTTTTTTATGCCTGAGTACTATTCTTTTAAAGGAATGAAGTTTAGGGTGGAGATCATGTTATATTTTAGAGACTCTAAATTTGGATCTAGAAGTGTATGGCATCATGACATAATAGACTCTAACAATGGTGCTGCAACAAATCTATAGGATCAATATGGTGGCTAGAGAGAGGTGATGAATAGTTATAACCTAAGATTGAGTAATCTTAACTCAGTTGCAATTTTGGTTAGTTGTTAATTGGACAAATGAAACATAAATGCAATAAGAAAAAAAAAACACTAACACAATTTCTTTTACGTGGTTGGATTCGACTCCACAACTTACAACTCATAAAATGTCACCTAATAAATTTTTACTATCTTTTTCCTTTCCAAAGTGAAAAACCTCTCACAAATCACTTCTTATAATAAGAGAAAGATAAGTTAAACTTGCGAACATGATGTAATAATAAAATATTTAGGGGAACAAATAAGAAGATCAGAATTCAAATCCCAATAGAAATGCATATTCTAGAGGTTAGTCTCTAAATATGCATAAATTATATTTTAAATTTATCTGATAAGTAAATTGGAGAAGGTTGTCTATTTTCAAAATTAATCGGATTAAATTTAAACACCTGAATTATATTTAAAAAAATAAACTTGCATAAACAGTAACAATAATAAGATATAATAAGAGTGTGAGACCCTCTATAGTTTTTTTTTTCAAGCCTTTCCGTCAACATTGACGTAACTCCTCTTACCCCTTTATTTATTTTATAAGTTTTGAGTTGTCTTCAAATAGGCTATAAATTATTATTCTGCACAAATCTAGTTAACTATTTTCATAATTGTGTTAACTTTTACTAGGCGACAAATACTTAAATAGATTTGATTCCAATTGACGATTCTACTTTCTATAGATATTTTAGTCAACTCAACAGGTCTCCGGGGCAATGGTGCAACGGTAGAACATCTGGATTGTAACTCTATCCGCGGTTCGATCCCCAACTACGGCGTATTTACAGAAATTTTCTTCCAAATGGGGAACGCAATCAAAAGATGCTGGGCATCTGGATTGGCCGCCGTTTGTGCTTCCCGATTTACCCTGATGGTCGGTGGGAAACTTTCGTGGGACCGGACCGGCCACCCCCAGAGATGTGACTACTGGAATTATCATTTTTTTTAGTCAACTCAACATTTCTCCAACTAACTGACCTACTTGATCACGCAAGTCATTTGACAATTAAACCTCACCAGCCTTAGCCATCGATTAGTTATAACTGTGTCACTCAACAAGTGGAGCCTTCGTTTATTTGAATAATTTAAATATTTAATTTTTTAAACGGATTAATTTTAAAAATTATCGATTCGACTTCATAAAATTTTTTTTATCAAACATAAAATAATCCGACACTCACAATTAAACTTTTTAAAAATTAATTACGCTGAACAAATACATTTATTAAAAATTAATCCAGATACGATTTATGTCACTGCAGGGATCCAACAAGTCTTCACCCAGACAGCGGCATTCAACTCCATCTCAAATCATATTTTAAAGCATCGTCCTCCAATGCGAGGCAACACAGCCTAATAAATGCTTGCTGACTAAGTTGAGCTGCTGTCACACACATCTTGGTGGCCTGAAGTGATTGTTCCAACTCCCACATTCTTATCCCTCGATCGACATCATCGTGTTCAATGAATACAATTTTGTCAGATAATGGAATGAATATTCATTCACCTGCATTCGATGAGAGGAGTCTAAAGGTGTAAAAGGAGTAATTCAATCAACAACTCCAGATCAGTGTTTCCATTAACAATGTGCAACCCCCGGCAATCTGATTACATCACAACTCCAGATCAGTGCCAATGTGTAACCCCAGCAATCTGATTACATCACAACTCCTAATTACAAGCACAACCCAAGGCAAACCACAATAAAACTTGTGCCCATCGACAAGACCAACCACTCCCCCCATTTGGACGTGTCCGCAAGCAAATACCATAGGCTAACACAACAAACAAGCTGCAAGCATCACAAACCCAAATTTCAAATCTGTAGCCGAGCTGTAGAGGACAAAACCAGCAAATGCCTCTCAACTGTGCCTAACATCAGGCTATACATTCACTCAACCAGCAAATGCCTTTCAACTGTGCCTACATCAGGCTATACATTCACTCAATCGTTGGCTAGTTGCTCCTCACTGATGGTAGTCACATCCTTTGTTGTGAGAACATCTACCTTTGGGGGCCCTGAATGGCGCCAAAACTTTGCGGCAGTTGTACTGCGCTTGTTGATTGAAGGAGACAGGCTCTTATTTACTGAGAATGATCTTTTCTCAGCGGGCACATCTCCTGGGCTCTCTGATCTTTTTCTAGTCATGACAGATTGTACCCTCAAGCATGGTGATTCAAATGATGGATGGATCGGAGGTCGGGTTGACTTCTGAGCTGCTGCTGGTGTGCATTCCAAGCTGGTATCAAACTGTTTTGTTGTAGGTACAACGGAACTACGGCCAGCACTCTTTGTGGATGTGTGATCATTAATTTTCTTTATGCTTTGATTATCCCATGGCCTTGCAGCCATCCAGCGCTCCAACCAGCTCCAATCCCATTGTGTGTTGCTTGGGTCAGTCAATGCTTGAGTTAGGGATCTGGAAGAGTTCCTCCACTGAGAAAGGAAAAATGCATAAAACTATTTCTGGAGTCGAGAACATTAGTACAGAAATACAGAATAACAACAATGGTTGGTTTAAAAGAATGGAAAACACTACCAAAGTTAAAGAAAATTGAGAACTGTAATATAAAGGTGCAGCAATATGAATTAAAGATAAAAAATGCTCCCTACCTGATGTGCATATGCATAAGCTAATGTCCTTTCTCTTTTTACAGCAGCTTCCTGTTTATTCAGTAGATTTTCTTCAATTTTCTCTTTGGATAGGAGGCTAGTATCCCAATCCTCTGCAATCTAACACCAACATAAATCTTTAGCCTACAACCAGCACAGTTCAATTTGGGAGAAAAGATGAACAGATCAATAGATATCACAAAAAACATAAAAAGATAACATAAAACCACATGTTCAATCTAAAATCTTCCTTTGTTGAGCTAAATAATCTATAAAACATCATTAAAAGATAAATCAGGCCATAATGAAGTGTAAAGACTAGGAGAAATCATGACTCTTGATAATGAACTACTCAGTCTCATGATACAAATGGCCCAATAAACTCAATGACCTAAATTGTGGTGTACACTGTTTAAACTCAAGTTAACATAGTGACCCATTACTCCCTAGAAAGTTATGACCCTACAAACATGGTTTCTGTCTCTCCATGAGATAATTAAGTTGTCGTATGGTCAATTTTTCTACAGGCAGTGTTCAACTTTGAGACAAATGCTATTGCTATTTTGAAAAGCACATTCATGTAGCAGCAACAAAGTCAGACTTTTTAATTAGCTCATTGGTTTCAGTGCATCCTTGATTTGTGATGGACCCACTTAGATCTGTCTCATAGACTTAGTGGGAATGATCTTATATCAAATATTATGATATAGCTCCGCTTTATCTCTCTTTGCATATGTGCAACATCAGGCTCATCAAGCTCTCTGGTTTCATGTATTGAGTATCACAAACATTAGGCTCATCATTCATGCCCACTGATTTCATGTAAAAAGTATCACAACAACCCATGTCTGTCAGAAAGAATCCTTATGATCATTCAAACTGCATGTTCACTTAGAACAGGAATTTCATTTGATACATAGCAGTTCAACAATCACTATCATGTCATTGCTCCATCTAGAAGTTCTAGAAGAAGCATATATCAGAGAAGTAACAATCATAGTGCTTGAATGAGTTAAGAAGAATCTGAGATTAACTACTATTTTTATGATTACACATTTTTTGCTTCGTGAAATAGAGTGAAACTCATCTCTTTTTCTAGACTTTGCAAATAGTTTCATTGCAGAATTTTCAAAGAAAACAGCAAATCTTAATAGCATCATTCTAGCACACCGATTAAAGGCAAACCTGTTTTCATAGAACAGGTACCAACCTTTAAAAACCATAATCCACTAGTCTAAGTAATTGATATCTCATTTACTTATATAACTAACCTTTGTTTATTCTGAGTTAAGACCTGTGTAAAATAATGTCGCCGATAGTGACAAAAAAAAAGTATATGCACCTTTACTTTCTCTAGTTCCTTTTCACGTTTACGTAGCAGATGCCTCTGGAGAGCCTGGTTTTCCTCTGCCATTCTCACCCTCCTAGAATGTATCTGCACCTGCACTCTTGCCATTGTCTGCATGCACTGCAATGAATTTCTGGTTTGGGGCTTGATAACATTTCCATCAAGAACTCTCTTAATCTTAACCAGTCCTCTCAAAGTTCCCAATCTTCTCCTTGCCTTGACAAAGTTTGCAACAAGATACATTTTAGCATTGCCAATAAAGACCAGCTAATATAAGAAGCACGAATCCAGTAATTCATGAAATTCTACTGACAAACTGGTTCATCAATGTTAGAGGTCTCAGTAAAAAGTTAACAAGTTAAATCATGACATCATACCTACATTATTGTATATGTTCATGTAGCAGAATTGAATACTAATCAATGTCATTGAATCTGAAAATAGTTTACATCAGATTCAATAAGCTAGCTTCAATTTTGTTCAAATGCACAAATGGTGGAAGGTTTTGGTACTAACAACCTGACCCACGATATGACTTCTAGAATAAATATTGTATAACAAAAGTTGGCAAGCAGAAGTACCATTATAACCAGCATTATCACGGGTGTAAAGTCCAATATGCTTATGAGATTGTCCCACCAAAATAAATTAGTTGCATTAGCAAGTAGAAATTTAGCATATGCATGATTGAGCTCTTAAGGAGATTGCCACTTAATCTCTTAGTAAATTCTCTTTGATCCTTCCCAATTTGCTCCCAATTATTTCCCATTTTGATATAATAATCTACCGCATGAACATCTAAATGTATATTTTATTCCTTCGTGTTCTTCTCCTTTATGATCATGTTATTGCCTCTACAAAGAGGTCTAAGGTAGTATCAATTTTGAAGATAATTAAATCCTGCCACCTCATATTTCCTCTCAACACCGGATTCCCTAGCCTCATCTTCACATTTGCAAACTACTCATTAGAGATCTTCTACAATCTGATCTAGATTGAAAGGTCAGTCAGTGCCCCCTATTAGCCTACCAATATGAGCTGTGCAGTACACTTCTAGTTTCCTAATGCTCTGTTTGGATGGGGTGAGAGAAGCTTCATTAACGAAAGAGGAAGGGAGGGGAAGGGAGGGGAATGAAGGAGAAGTAAAGTATTTATGTTCCCATTGTTTGGAAGGAATGGAAGGTTCATTAACGTAATGTGTTATCTTGTTTGAGAGGAAAGGAAAGAGAATGAATACTAAATATATAAAGCTACAAAAATACCCTCACTTTTTTAAAAAGACAACGCATGTAGAGGACAAATGGAAAACTATAAAATTCTATCAATATTACATATAGAAGTTGGGATATGGAAGGTCCTAAAATAGACAATGCATGTCTTTGGATAAGTCTCTATCCTTAGAGGAGAAGAAAAAAAAAATTAGGATTATCTATCTCTGTCCTCTTAAATCTTGTCCTTGAAGAGATTTACAGCGAGGGTCGGCGTCGACGTCGACGTCGTGGAGTGCGAGAGGTTGGACACTGGCAGTGACGGCGCACGTTGTGTGAAGAGCGACAACGCAAAGACAAGATATCTAAATAGATGAATTATTTTGAAAATTAATATTTTAAAATAGGGATAAAATTAGAATAAAATATTTTTGAATTTCCTTTCTCCTTCCTTACACCCCAAATCAGAGTTTAAGAAATTCTAACAATTCATGAGCATGCAAGGGTAAACTTACCCTTCTCTCCTCTTTCTCTCCTTAACTCACTCCATCTCAAACAAGAGTCAAAATTCTCCTTCTGTTTATTTACCTTTCCCTTCCCTTCCCTCCCCTCACCTCCTCCCAAACAAAGCGTAAAAATGATGAAGAAAGGTACCATCTCTGTCATAGTATAGCTTCCCTCCAACATCACTTTTAATTCTCAAAACAATGCATCTGCTTTCTTTGATTCATGCTCTGTTTACTCAAGAAGATGGATAGAGAAAAGACAAATGATTGTTGTGGAGAAAAATTCACACAGGAAAGGAAAGAAAAGAAAGAGGAAAAAAGGGGAATAGAGCGGAAGGAAAGGAAGGAACTAGGAAGAAGGTAAAGATGGGCAAGCTAACTGTGATTGCAGCTGGCAACCGAGCCAACGCCACAAGGCCACGCCTCACGACTCACAACCAAGCCACGACCGCAAGACTGCCAACATTGCCCGTAGCAGTGAACTCATGAGCTCCTTGCTCAGGTCTTTGGATCTACGAGACCGATTGAGTTTTATTTTGTTTTTTTCTTTTTTGTTTGCTTGAAAGGAATAAATCGTATATGGATAAAAAATTGGATAAAAAGTAATCTGTAGACAGATTTATATCAGTCCTTTCTCCAATCTTTTGTTGAATAAACGAAGAAAAACTATCTTGACTCTCATGCAATCCATCTTTTCTCTGATTCATCTTTCAAGATAAAGAGAGCATTATTGTAACTAAGCCTGTCACCTCCATCCTCTTGGCTACTCAGTCCCCACTCCACCTCTCGTCCTTTGCTCTTGACTAACTTCTGTTCATGAGATTCTCTTAGTATTCCCTGAATGCATCCATGGTTACCCCTACAACTATACAGAGATAAGAGTTTTGTCTCTGAGGTTCCCTCTACCCGGATTTAATCCATGTTACAGGAGTTGTTGCTGTTCACCATCACTCTAGGATCCCATCTAGCTCTTCATCAAGTATTACAACTATACAGAGACAAGAGTTTTGTCTCTGAGGTTCTCTCTAGAAGGATTTAATCCATGTTACAGTGGTTGCTGCTGTTCACCATCACTCTAGGATCCCCTCTAGCCCTTCTTCAAGTGTTACAACCATACAGAGACCTTCAAGTATTACAACTATACAGAGACAAGAGTATTGTCTCTGTGGTTCCCTCTAGCAGGATTTACTCCATGTTACAGTGGTTGCTGCTGTTCACCATCACTCTAGGATCCCCTCTAGCCCTTCTTCAAGTATTCAACACTGCCATGACACATCTACCCATGCTATAACCTACTGCTCTGGCCAAATCCAGAGCCTAATCATGCAGTGTTATCTCATTTTCTCAACTTCTTTGCCTGGATTCACCAATTGAAGATGCACCTACAGCTCATGAAACAGCATGTACAACTTCTTTATGATCCTGCAATCTCAAACCACATCACAGCAATCTCAATGACCAAGGCACATCAGTTTCCTTCAGTCACTAGTGTTTCTTCATTTCCATGCACAACAGTCAAACATTCCCTTATCCAGAGTTCATTGCCATTAATGATCTGTCAAGACTGCTGCCAACCTATCAGCCAAGGTCACTAGTCACTTGCACAACTATTTGATGGTACACAACCTTGAACCGGTCACAATCCCATGGGTTCTCAAACTGGAATAGCATGAGGACATAGAGGAACCTGTGGTTGATGTGGAATGGGAGCATCACTGTGTTGAATTTGGCCACAATTATGAAGAAGATGTCATACACAATGTGGAGGTGAGGCAAAGTGGCAATAAGGGTCATCACAAAGCCGTTGCGATGCTAAATAAAAGAGTTATTCCAGATATCAGCTTCAGCGCTACTCACATACCCATATAGGCCTAAATTGACTCTTCTGAGTCCTCCTTACAAGATCCATGACAAGCCGGGATGCACCAAAAGGGGTTTGTAATCAAATAGAAGTTCAAGATTGGTAGCAAATTGAGATCGAGAGGAGGTTAGGGTGGATCGCGCATCACATACAAATTCAATCAGCGACAAGCTCCTCCTTAGGGATCTGATGGTGCGGTCATTGACATAATCCATGAAGTAGTGGAAGCTGAGGCAACATGGTGAAGGGCAGGTTTGAAGCCTCAGTAGGTGAGGGTTGCAAAAGATTCAGCAATGAGGCACAGACCTGGAAATGAGGCAAGAGATAGTGACATCAGTACATGTGAGGAGGAAAGATAGACCAGCTCGATGCGTAGATGGGAAATGGGGCACGTTGGAGTTAGTAACCTTGCATTGGATGGGAGATGGGAGTCCTAAGCTTGCATGGAGTGGAGAAAGGTCCTATTTTCCATTAACCAATATTTTTTTTTGTTAACCGTCAATTTTCACTGCACAAATCACTAGAAATGGGGTAAAATTTTCAGGCAAACAGATCCTATGACAAACAATAAGAGGGTCAAATATATATGATTATCAGACAATCAGTATCTAAACAGAAAAGGCAAACAAGATTATTTTTTTTGGCTAAATAACTTGTAAAAGGTAAATTTTCTCTGCTCTCCAGAAAATTCACTTTTTTTTGTCAATGCCTACATACCTTGTGCCGGTTCAAGGATTTTTTGATCAAATATTATGATCCTTTTTTCCTTCCAGATAACACAACAAAAGGAGGAAGGCAGAAAAAGCCATAAAATGTACCTTGTACCGTCGATAAGCAGTCTGGATCTTGATGGCCGCAATTTCGTTTCTTGATTCACCTGTGTGCTTACTTGCAGAGATGGCCAGGCGAACAACCTCTGCTGCAGCCTGAGGGGCAACAGCTGCAACCTCCGCAGCCACAGCGCTAGCAAGTGCCACCGAGTAGGCATGCCTGCTCTCTTCTTCCCCTTCTCTATCAGCTTAGCCCCTTGAACTGGAGCTGGAAGCAATGATTGAGTAGAATCCCTAATAATATTTTCCACTTCTTTTGTATGGAATGAATCGGAGACCTTGGAATTCTCAAGACTCTCCTTAAGGTCTCCTCGACAGCAGTAGGGAATGAAGGCTCGTCTAACATCAAACCACTTCCCTTTTCTCCCCATCTCCACCTTCTTCCTCTTGGGCGATTATTTTCTTTGCTAAATCAGTCCTGCGAATGGAGTTGTTGTGGATGAGCAACAAATAAATAGCAAAAAAGAAATCCTAACTCCCATGGCGCAGCCCCATGTCCAACTACGAACCATAATGAGTAGACTTGCTATAACGCAAAGAACTATCCGATTACTACGAAGAAATTCTGGACGAATAGGAAAAGGAAAAATTTCCTTTCCTACTTTATTCACGGTAAATGAACTTGCAAAGAGGTAAAACCTTTCAGAGAATAACCAAATACAAACAGAAATCTTAAATGGATAGGAATAAAAGGGGGGAAATAGACAAATAAAACCAAGCACCAATTTTCAATTTCAAGCAGACGACTTCAACTAGAATTTTATTTGGTTGGCGAGGAATAATTGTTTGTTTGAGCGGGTGCAGTTTGATGTAGAGAGTATTCAGGAGAGTACAGGTGCATGTTTATCGTGCATATGTATCGATCCTTGGTTGTACTCCGACCTGGTGCTTTATCAGGACTGATTAAACACTCATGGCCAGCCTTATACATTTTGTCCCGTATATATACATTCACACATTTACCGATCAAAAAAAATAAAATAAAACGCATATCGAACGCAAACAAATGAGGAACGACAAGGTTAAAAAAGCCTTGAAGCTGAAGCTTTGCAAATTTCTCTTAAAGCAGAGAAAAGGGATGAACGGCTTAAAAAGGATCAAACTGGAAGCAGCATCGGGAGGAAACAAAAAGTGGAAAGCAACATGATAATGGATTAATCGCAATAGGAGCAGCAAAATCAGAAGCTACGCAGAACGCCACCAGTACCTGCTGCTAATCCACGCGGAAAGGCAGAAGTGACCACAAAGGTTCTCGCTTTCTTTTACACAACAACAGGGGGAGGAAAAATGAAGAAATGCAAATACGGAGAGTGGAAGGCACGATGACGGCACAGACCACGGGGAACTTGTTTATCCTAGACCTACCTCCTCTTCTCCACCAAGGCGAGAGAGAGAAAGAAATCGAAACCCGAACGATCAGACCACAGCTCAGCGACAGGGATGAGAAAGAGGCCGCTCCGCTCGCGGTCACAAAGCCCCTGTCTGTTCGCCATGGCCCACCTTGGCGGGAAGAGTTGGTGCATCCTCCACCAACCTTAACCCGGTCCTCGCCCCTTTGAGTTGTCTAACTTAGAAGTACTCTCGCGTTGTCTCGTTCTCGGTCGCAATTAACTTCACAATAGTTCACGATTTTTTTTTTTTTTGACATTTGACTAATTTTTTTTAATAAATTTTATATTAATACTCTTTTCTTCAGCTTATACTCAAAAAAAATAAATAAATGAGGTTTATGCTCATTGATGCGTGGGGAAGTTCATGAAATTTTATAAAATATATCTATTTAAGTTCGAAATAAAACTACAATAAATAATTAAATAAAATGTATCATTCAAAAATTAATTCAAGAGATTATGTTTATAGATAATTTAAAAAATTAATTATAAAGATGGCAATCTTAGTTTATGTTTACTAGATAGAATTGTAAATAAACATATATATACATTATCAGTTGACATAGACTCATTCTCCAATGTATAAGTTTATCTCGCCATAATTATATATAAGATCAATTCTAAATAATTTTATTTAATGATTTCATATATACTTATTATAAACTTAGGCATCATGCTCTTAAATTGTTTATCATTAAAATTTTCAAGATTATAGTTATTATTATTATTACAATTGCATCATACAACTCTATTTTGTTCAAAGTATTTTATGTTAACATCTTAAAATATTTTCCCCTAACATTTTTAAAATATTTTTAAAATGTATTTTTGATTATGTCAAAGCGAGAGATAAAGTAACTTAAAGTTAAGTTTAACTTTTCTGAAAAAGTTTTCAAAAGTATTTCTAAGGTAAAATTTTTTTTTGCTAATCTAAAGTGTTTTTTCAAAAAATTTTGCTAAAGCATTTTTAAATCAAAATATTTTATAAAGCATTCTTTCATAAAGTGTTTTCCAAAACTTAGCATTCTTTAAAACTAAGTTTTACTTGAGTGATCCTCAAACCTTAAAGTGATAAAGAAAAGAACCATGTCAAGTTCTAAGGGAGAGACAAGTATGTAAGTTTTTGAAAGTTAACCTTAATTTTAGGAGGAGAGACTGAGCTAAGGGGGAGATTATTTTCCTTTGAAATATTTTTGAAATGAGTTTTCCTTTAATGTAAGTTTTGACTTAACTTTGAACCAAGTTGTCATAAGAAAAAAGGGAAAGATTGTTAATACAGGGAGCACCAAATAATCGAACCTATATTTTGATCATGACAAAGGATTTAAGTTCAGGTTATATGGTGAACTAACGAGCTGATCTGAGTGTGCAGGCAGCACAAGAAATTCTTAGGTGGACTGGGCAAAGATGTCTTAGTTAGGTGGATCGAACAAGAAGTCTTAATTAGATGGACCGGACAAGAAGTCTTGGCATATCAAGAGCATACACCAGGTTGGAAGTCTAGGCGGATCAATGGACCGGACATCTAGTAGAACGATAGGTCAACGAGGATCAGATATTGAAAGAAAGTCTTGGGGGTTGAGGTTTAGATGCTGAGCAAAAGTCCAACCAAATCTAAAAGATCGGATGGTTAGTAAAAGATAAACTCTCCTTAAAGGAGTAGAAGAAGACCATTCCCTTTAAAGGAATAGTAGGTGTCGATCTGATTTAGAGTTTCACTGAAAACCTAAAAGTCAAGACCATATAGTTGTAAATTGTCTAACTTTAATTTCCTACATAATATATATCTTGTGTTAACTCTGTAATGCAGGAAGTAAAAGAACCAAAACTTCGAGTTCCAAACTCCCGAATGGTCTAGGCGCCCAGAAGGGATCAAGGCGCAACTGCTTATATAGCCAAATCTAGGCCCCTGAAACTCCTTCTGGGCCCCTCCACATCATCCCATCGATCTGCTTCTAATGCTGACTCAACATCTTCCGAGCACCTCTATCTCTTCTAGGCACCTGTATCCCTTCCGAGTACCTAAATACTAACGTGGAGGTTGCCAGATTAACTTTGACTTCATCATGCCTTATTCATATCTGGGGTCCTAGAGCCTTTTCGGACACTTGGAGGTTGAGGTGTCCCATCCACTGGTAACTTACCACCTCATCCGACTCGCTGACTTAATTAGCTAACCTCCGAGTGCTTAGATCCCTTCCAGGCGTCGAGACCATCTGATCACCTAGATAACCCAAAAAGAATTTAGTCTAACTAGGGTTTGGCGAGGGAGTTTCAATTAGTTCCACCCAGCTAAGCAAACCAAATAGGGTACTCCTTACCCCACTTGACTACTTAGATCGAGTTTCCCTAGCGTACTATCATGTCACCCTACCCTAATACTAGGTTAGGCAAGTATCAATCAGATCTATGTCCGTAACTAGCCTAGGTTTAATCTAAGTTCAAAATAAAATAAAGAAAAAATAAAATCTAATATGATTTTAGTTTTAGATTCCCTGTATCATGACTCTTGTTGGGTCTGATCAGATAGTGAATCTAATCCTTAAGGACCCAGTATTAGTTTTGTTCAACTTGATTGATCAAGCTAGACTTGGGAACTCATACTTGGACTTGAGGTTTTTGGGTTCGATTTACCAACAACAAATATACTCTATGTCTGATTTTGTGTCTAAGTCCAAATCGGTTGTACATAACCCTTTGAGTTCCAAGCATCATGTTAAGATACTTAGAGCCTTAAATGAACTTTTTCAAAGATCTTCTCAGATCCTCAACTTAAATTTTCAAATCAAAATTTTCTTTTTCAAGTTAGACTTGTGTCGAAGTTCCAGTCTGAACCTTTCAGTTGAGGAGCTAAGATTAATTTTCTCCTTAAGGAGTGTTACATCCTTTTGGAGAAACATAACCTGGATTGTGGATTTTGCTAGTTTTCAAGATAAGCAGTAAATAATCAAATATAATTTATCACTTACATTGGTATTCGTCGCCAATTTACAATAAATTTTACAATGGAAATTACTTTGTTGCAGAATTAGCAATATATTAATTTCATCATAAATTTTATTGTGAAAAAATATTTTTGTCATCAAATTCATCATGAAATTGTGACGAAAATATATTTCATCGCTAATTGACGACGAATAAAATATTCGTTGCTAATTTGGCGATCGATTAATTATTCATTGTGAATGCGCGATGAAATATTAATTCATCTCATTTAAATTGACAACGAATAAAATTTCATCACCAATTTAGCGACAAAATTAAAGTTTCATCGCCAATTTGGCGACGAAATGACGAAATTAAAGTTTCGTCGCCAAATTGGTGACGAATTGGCGATGAAATTTGTGACGAATATGGTTTCGTCATCAAATTTAGGGCATAACCCTAAATCTCTTGATCCCTATTTCCTTTCTCTTGTGTTGTCCCGCAACCAGCTTGTTCTCTAGATCGCAGATCGCTGCCATCGCCAATCACCATTGTCGCCTCTCCTCTATCATATCTCTCCAATGAACAAAGCCCTTTGTCACCTCTAGAGGTATTCTCCTCTCTCCTCCTGTCACATCTCTCCGTCAAGTATCTCCCCCATCCTCGCTTGTCGCCGACGGTCCATTGCGGGTTAGGCGCCGGTTGACAAGGGGTCATGGGTCGTGACGCGCTGGCCACTGGCCAGGGCCAACTGACGTGACCCATAGGCCAGCAGCTGTTGTCCGTCGGCCAGGGGTCGTAGGTCGCTGTCCGTCGGCCAGCATCTATTGTCCATCGGCCAACAGCCGCTGTCCACAGCCTGTCGACCGTTGGCCAGGGGCAGCGGGCCGCGGCAGGGGTCAATGATCGCCGGTCGGGGCGGCGACCACTAGTTGTTGGGCAACTGCCCGTAGTTGGTGCTCACCGTTGGCTGTGGTTGGTGTTTGCTGCACTTGTCGCGGTCGGTGGTCACCACATTCGATGGTCACTGGCCGCAAGCTCGGCTGACCAACTGATTACGAGTTCATCTATTTGCGTGCTCATTTCTTACCATGAGCTTTGCTAGCTCCAAATTAATTAAGCTTGAATAACTTTAAGACTTGTAATTTTTAAATATTAATTTTGTTTATTAAAAGTATTTCTTTGTGCATATTATATTTAATTATTAATTTTATAATATTATTTGTGCAGGTTTATAATTTACGTGAAATTAAAATAATTAAAGAGATACTCATTTTTATGTATTTTTATAATTATAGTTATTTTTGAATAGTGAAAAGTATTTAGCTAAAATAGTAATTATTTGAATGTTAATTTTTATTATTTAATTTAGTAGAAATTAATTATGTTGATGTAATTGATGAGGAGGTATATATTAGTTTTTATTTATAGTAGATAAAAGTTATTCCTTTAGTAAAAATTAATTATATTTTAATATCTAAAGTTTTTGGGTTCAGAAAGTAAGAAGTTGAGTGTATAAAAAGAACACCTGAACGTAGGGGTTTAACCGATGAATTTATTATTAAGTTAGAATAATTTTTGAAGTTTGCTTCAAGTAATGTTAAATTTATGGATAGATATTGTAAAATACCGGCAAATAGGGGGTTTTATGGTAAATAAAATTTATCAAACCTAAGTCTTATAATGGTTTAAATAGAATTAAGGGTTATAGGGTATTGGTTTATTGGATACTACCCGATCCGTTAAGAGGAAATAAAACCTGATTATCCCTAAAAATCACGATACCTCCTCTGCCTTCTCCCGATCGAACGCCGCCGGCTCTCTGTTTCTTCCTCATCTTCGCCCGACGTCGCTTCTCTTTCCCTTCCCTGTTTCTACCGATGCCGCCGCCTCCTCTCCCCTTGTTCTCGCGCCGCCTTTCTCACCAGCCGAAGCCACCGCCACGGGCCGTCGACACCGCCACTTCTCCTCTCCTGACGCGCGCGCCGTTTTCCTCTGCCCCCTCCGCTGCTCGAAGCCGCCGCCATTGTCGCCGCTGTGGGAAGCGACAAGGCGTCACCCTTAGCCGCTGATCGCCATCGCCTGTCAACTGCCACCGCACATCGCCTGCCCCTTGCCAGTCCAGCCGCCGCCGCCCGCCTCTTGCCTTCGTCGAGATCTGATCAGTTCGATTTAAGGCCATGAGGTAAGGGATTCCTCAGCTAGGTCTAAGCTTTGGTTGTTCGATTCTTTGAGTTGAACTGATTGAATGGTCTCAGTCTCCTTAGATTTGATCGCTCTGCGTGTCCACAGGAAATTGATGCGATCTGATAGGAATTTGAGAGAGGTGGCAGCAGCAAGAAGAAGAAGAACCGAAGCTTGATTAAGGCTCCTTAGGGTTCAATCTAAGGTAAGCAGGGGCGGATCCAGGATTTCATATTTGGGGGGCCATATAATGAAAACGATATACTCATTTGAATTCAAAAATTGTCCAAAGATACATATCAAAGACCTAAGTGAAGAATCGATACATCCAATTCAACAAGTACAACGCCCTATAGGCCCTAAGATAGGAAGAAACATCATTAAACAAAGCAAAGGAAATCAAGTAATAAAAATATGCTGACATGATATGAAATGTAACTAAAAGTAAACAAAATAATTAAACAAGCATATGATAAAACATAGGAGAAAAAATGCAGGATAAGTGTCAGCTATGGAGAAATCATGTTTTCAAACATTAAAGTTCATGATTTCTCTGACTTCGGATGTACATAAAGAGACCTAGCATACGGTCATATACATGCAAACTTGCCCTAGATATCGAGAAAATATTTCCCAGGATGACATTTCACACCATGTTTGCAGCAACCTCTCGGATTTCCTCACCATAGGCACATGGCATAGAGAATCTGATGTGGGAGTATGGATCAGATTTTTTTTCTGAGCGAACCTAATGAATAAAGTTGAATCTGGAAATACTTATATTCCAGAATTTACAAGATATGGCTACAAGATCCAAAGGAAGAATTACAAGTAAACTGTACATGCAATGAGAGGAAATGCAAAGTCAGATGTCCTCAGCAATTGGACATGCCTTATACATACTTATTTTAAAAACTGTTATGCGCCTCCGTGATTTCACAGCATGACACATACAGGTAGTAATATCACACATCCAACTTCATATTTTTTGAATGTACATGTTTATCCTCTTTGAACGAATATCTCTTAGTTAATAGATGATATTGGCAATATATAACATATTTAACCTTTATTTTCTTAAAACATACTTTTTTACCCTGTTTAGATAGCTATAAAAATTATAAATTACCTCTCAGTACGTGGGCTGGGGGGCCATGGCCCCCCCCAAGTCCCTTACTACATCCGCCACTGAAGGTAAGCATTCTGGATTTTGATTAGGTCTATTGTTTAGCAAGGAAATTGTGTCTTGGAGTCATCATTTCGGTTGGGATTCTGATGTGAGCGGATTAATTGGGATTTTTGTGAACTTTTGGCAGAGAAGGAGGAAATTGAATCGGAGCTTGACTAGTGTTCTATCGACGTTGGAGTCACAACTCTTAGATCTCGGGTCATTCCTCCGTAGCATGTCAAAAGGTGAGTTAATCTGGTTCTTGAATTTGGTAAGGTTCGGTGAATTTATGAATGCCATTAGTTGGTTTTGGATGGATCGGTGTGATTAGGTGGAAGTTGGTGCCATGATGAGGATTTAATTAAAATAGGTTGTTGATTGTTAGTTGGGTTATGATATGTGGAATAACTATTGCTAGATTATGTTAGATTAAGAAATATAATTTGAGTTAAGTATTGTTTTATTATTTAATTTCAGGACCTTGAGTTGACTAGTCCTATTATTCTCGGAGTGTGATTACGGTCGTCTAATCAGGTGGGTACCCTGTATTTGGTCAATACAGGTCAGCTTTTCCAGTGCATGTCTCGTTGTTGTTTTATTTATCCTGTTGCAGTTTCTATTGTTTCACATTGTTGATAGTGGATACCTTTGATAAACATTACTTGATACTTACCTATTGACTTCCATTACGATCTGATACTATTCTGTGGGTACTCTTGTGCTTGGTCAACACAGGTTCTCCTTTCGTAGTGCATGATTACTTTATTACTATTCTTATCATAGTCGTTGTTTGATTCTTGGCTTGATACTTACCTTTGACCTTAATATGATCTCTTGTATGTTGCTTTTATCTATCTTGTCGATACTCTTGTTACGGATGATGCTTATCTTGTTGATATCTTGTGATACCTGTTGTTGCTACTTGCTAGTTGACCTTTGATATGATCTAATAACTATCCTGTTGCTCCTGCTGTTAACCTAGTTGACCTTTGATGACCTAGTTGACCTTTGACATGATCTAATGCTATTCTGTTGCTACTTCTGTTGACCTTGCGATGCTCTGAGTCCTATCATGTTAATATCTTTGCTAATCATGTCAGTTACTTTGTTGATACTAGAGTTAGATGTTGTTTGACACACGTCATCTGATCCTGATATATTTATCTACTGTTAGATCGACATTACTACTGTATTCTTGACATAGGTTGACCTTCATAAATTCCTATTGAACATGCTAATTAATTAGCTATTACATGTTGGGATGATCATCATGCATTCATAGTAGTTGTAGGTGTTGTTTGTTGTTGGATCTTACCTGCACCATGTTGTGGTGCCACATAGGTAAGAGGTTGCACTACAGTTGGGTGCGACCCGGACTGGCTACATTGCCCTCCTGCCACACGCCGATTACCACCCGAGCCGATTCCACCACCCCCATGCCTCTCTATCCCATCGACCACTCCTCCGTTTGTACTGTAGTCTGACATTTCTCTGCCAGGTATGGCGATCCGCCACCCGAAGTACACCTCTGTCATGGAAAATACGATCACTTGTCCTACGCCATTCTTGCGCCACTCCCCTACTCGTACGACCCTCACCGTAGGAGTAACCTCACTCTCTCCGTGGTACGGTGTTCATCTCCGATATATAAGGAGAACCCCCCCCAGCGGGGGAGGTATGCATTCCCTGTTTTCTCGTCACTTTCCTTTCATCTTTTCTTCCTCCAGAAGCTGACTTAGGCATCGGAGTGGTCGCGCCGGTCATCCCGGCCTTCCTTCTCACGGTGTCTGTGCTTGCAGGTTTCCGGCGATCTTTGCGCCCCCATCCGCCTTCATTCCGGAGTGCTGCTGAGGAAAGGTCGCGTATCCAGAAGTCGCTCTTGACGGGAACATATTTTGGCGCCGTCTGTGGGAAAGTAGCAAGTCCCGAATCAAGACGTGCCCATGGGTGAACCGCAACAGCCTCAGCTCATCACTCTGACGCAGGAGGAGTTAGATCGGAGAGTAGCGGCGGCTGTCTTGGCCGTCACCCGAAGCCAACATGAAGCCGCGGCTCAGCCTCCACGGATCCCCGCTCGTGTCGAGGAGGCTCCCCCGGTAACCACTCGGCAACAACAGGCCCCGGCAGAAGCCCCGCAAGCCCCCTCCCTGAGACCTTTGCCGGAAGCTGATTACTATGATGCCTCCATGGAGTCAGCTGCAGAACAGACTCCGATCAGAGAACCCGCCCGAGGAAAAGGACCCGAGACGGGAGAAGGAAAAGGACTAGAGAGCTCTCCCTTCGTGCACCGAATCCTTGACGAGGAATTGCCTCGGCATTTCAGAACGCCTCAATTCTTTGACTACACTGGGAACACCGATCCGGAGGACCACCTGGGCCGATTCGAGAACGCCGCCCTGCTGCACCAATACACGGACGCCATCAAGTGTCGGGTCTTCTTGACCACCTTAGCCGGATCGACCCTTAGATGGTTCAACCGGCTGCCACAATCTTCCATCCGGTCCTTCGCCGACTTCAAAGGCGCTTTCTTGCGGCACTTCGCCACCAGCAAGGCTTACCGCAAGACGATCATGGATCTTTTCGCCACAAAGCAAAAAGCCCGAGAGTCTCTAAAGGACTTCGTGCACCGATTCAATCAAGTAGCACAAGAGGTGCCTGCCGCATCTTCGGATGTTCTCGTGAGCGCCTTCTCCCAAGGCTTGACGGAGGGGGACTTCTTCCGATCGATAATCAAGAGGCCTCCCGAAAACTTCGACGTTTTGCTCAGTCGCGCCGACAAATACATCCACGTGGAGGAAGCTCAGTCCGCACGGCGCCGGGAAACTGACCCCGTCCACAACAGTTCATCTCATCGGCATGCTCCCCCTGCCCCCCGAGCCGATCGAAAACCGGCGCCCCAGCTGCTGCCTAGGTCCGACTCGGACCACCTCCCGGCGCCGGTTAAACCAAGCCATCGGACTATCCACGAGGTGGCTAACCAACCCAGTCCCCCTGCCGGAACCTCACGGTGGGTTCCCCGATTTTGCGCATACCATCAGTCTCGGAGCCACGCCACCAGTGAATGCCATCAATACGCCCGAGAGCTACGCCTGGCTGCTGATCAGCGGGCGCGGAGATCTCCCACCCCAAGGCAGAGGCGACCCGCCGCCGAGCGGGCTGGTTCCGGATCACGACCCCCTTCGCCTCGATCCACTCATCCCCGAGACCGCTCTCCAAGGCGAGCGGAACCTGCTCCTCGGGCCGAGGCTCCCAGAGAACCAAGGCCCCCTCGCCACGAGAACGCCCCCGGCGACAACCATGACAACGCTCCCCGAGGCAGCATTCTCATGATCACGGGGGGGGGGGGGGGGGGCAACCGACGGTGACTCTCACCGGGCCAGAAAGGCCCACAGCCGACAACTGGAGGTCTGCGGAGTCAGCAGAGGCCGGCAGGAAGAAGGCCCGATCCTCGGATTCGGACCCCAGGACTTGGAAGGAGTGGAAGTCCCGCATGACGACGCTTTAGTCGTGCATGCCACCATCGCTAACTACAACATCGCCCGTGTCTTCGTCGACACGGGCAGTTCGGTAAACATCATCTTTATGAAAGCTTTTGTGCAGATGCAGATTGACAAGGCCGACTTGGCGCCTATGGCCACATCGCTGTTCGGATTCACGGGGAACGAAGTGCGGCCACTCGGACAGATCACCCTAGCAATCTCGCTAGGAGAAGAACCCCTGAAGAGGACTCGGCGCGTCCCCTTTACTATAGTGGACGCGCCATCTGCTTACAATGTCATTTTAGGAAGGCCGACTCTCAGCGCTTTCTCGGCAGTGGTCTCCACTTATCACCAGAAGATGAAATTCCCGGTTGGAGACTAAGTCGGGGAAGCTCGAGGGGATCAGCTGGCCTCCCGGAAGTGTTACGTGGACATGGTCAGAACCGAAGCCAAGAAGAACCGGAAGATACAAGGCGACGAGATCCACTCGGTGCAGGAAGCCCCTTCTGTGGTGAGCCTTGAAGGTAAAGAGACCTTGCAGGTTTGTCCTGGTCGAGCCGAGACCACAGTCCATATAGCAGCGGACCTACCACCCGAACTGAAAGAAAGTCTCGGGGCATGCCTCCTCCGGAACCAAGATGTATTCGCATGGAGCACCGAGGATCTCACCGGCGTTCTGCCCTCTGTTGCTGTCCATCGGCTCAACGTCCTGCCCGACATCCGGCCCGTCAAGCAGAAAAGAAGACACTTCGGCCCAGAGCAGAACAAGGTCATCCGGGAAGAAGTGCAGAAGCTCCTGAAGGCGGGGCACATCAAGGAAGTACATTTCCCGACCTGGCTGTCCAACGTGGTACTCGTGCCGAAGCCGAATAACAAATGGCGAGTATGCGTGGACTTCAGGGATCTCAACAAGGCGTGCCCCAAAGACTGCTACCCCTTGCCACGCATAGATCAGCTGGTGGATTCCACTGCAGGATTTGAATATATATGTATGTTAGATGCCTATCAAGGCTATCATCAGATTCCACTTGATGTAACCGACCAGGACAAGGTTAGCTTTATAACAGCCGACGGCACCTTTTGTTATACCGTTATGCCATTCGGACTGAAGAATGCAGGGGCCACCTATCAACGCTTAATGGATCGGGTGTTCCAACACCAGCAAGGGAGGAACATTGAAGTCTATGTCGATGACATTCTGATCAAGACCGCTCGGGCCGACTCTCTCATAGCCGATATTGACGAAACTTGTAGTACTTTGCGGCAATACGGGCTCAAGTTGAATCCGGCCAAGTGCCTCTTCGGTGTCCGAGCCGGGCGATTTCTCGGTTACATAGTGACCGAAAGGGGAATCGAAGCTAACCCGGAAAAAATACAAGCCTTAGCTCAAATGGCCCCTCCCCGAAACTTAAGAGAAGCCCAGAAGCTGGTCGGCCGCATAATAGCCTTGTCCCGATTCATCTCTCATTTAGCAGGACGGAGCCTTCCTTTCTTCAAAATCCTTAGAAAGGCTCAGCGGTTCCAGTGGAACGCCGAATGCGACCGAGCCATTCGAAGAACTGAAGGCCTACCTGACTCAGCTCCCCCGATTGGCAAAAGCGCTCCCGGGTGAACCACTCTTGATGTATCTCTCCACCACCGACTCGGCAGCCAGTTCGGTGCTGGTGAAGAATGAGGGACAGTGCCAGCAACCTGTGTACTTCTTCAGTCACCTGTTGAAGGACGTCGAGACCCGATACACCAGCTTGGAAAAGCTGGCCTGGACGGTAGTCCTATCGACTCGGCGGCTTCGGCCATACTTTCTCTCTCACCCGGTGACTGTCTTGACAAACAGCAACTTGGGGAGAGTGCTTACTCAACCCGAGTTCTCAGGGCGCCTAGCGAAGTGGACAATGGAGCTCAGTCAATACGACATCCAATACCAACCCCGGCGGCGATCAAAGCTCAAGCTTTGGCAGATTTCCTCGCCGAGGTACACCAAGGCGAATCCGAGGAAGAATGGAAAGCATATGTGGATGGGGCTTCCAACAAGCAAGGGAGCGGAGTCGGAGTGCTCTTGGTCTCCCCCCAGGGAGAGGAGGTTCGGTTATCGGTGCGATTAAGTTTCAAGGCCTCAAACAACGAGGCCGAGTACGAAGCAGTTCTCATGGGCCTGCAGGCGGCTAGAAGGATGGGAGCAACCCGGGTGCAGCTCCTTTCGGACTCCCAACTGGTGTCCCAGCAAGTCGAAGGAAGCTACGAGATCAAGAATGATCGGCTCCGCCGGTACGCCGAGGCCTTCGCAAAGCTGAAGATGGAGTTCAAGGAGGTCAACCTCCTTAAAATTCCCTCGAGCCGAGAACTGCAAGGCTGATGAATTAGCCAGGCTGGCGAGTTCGGTCACCGAATGGACGGATGAAGAGCCGATTACACAAGTGGCCTGGATAGCACAAATAGATCAGCCACCCGGGACGGCCGACCCGAGTGATTGGAGGAACCCGATACTTGCTTTCCTCCGAACTGGCGAAGTACCCACGAATCCCGAGCAAGCCCGCCTCCTCAAAAGAAGAGCCCCCCGATTTACTTTGATCGGGGATCAATTGTATCGGCGAGCCTTCTCTCGGCCGTTGCTCAAATGTCTCAGCCTCGAGGACGCCGAATACGTGTTGAAGGAAGCCCACCAAGGGTGTTGCGGCAGTCATGCGGGGGGCCGATCTTTGGCTCGGAAGGTTCTCCTAGCCGGATACTTTTGGCCAACTCTTCAAGCGGATGCGGCGAAGCTAGTGTCAACCTGCCTCCACTGCCAAAAATACCAACCGTTCCAGAGACATCCGACAGAGCAGTTGAAGACAGCCACTACCTCGTGCCCATTCGATCAATGGGGGATGGATATAGTCGGGCCCTTCCCGACAGGGCCCCAGCAGAAGAAATTTTTACTGGTTGCGGTGGATTACTTCTCCAAATGGGTGGAAGCTGAGGCCTTGGCCCGAATCACTGAAGACGCAGTGCTCAAGTTTTTGTGGAAGAACATTGTGTGCCGGTACGGCATCCCCTGTCGGCTCGTCTCGGATAATGGGCGACAATTTCAAGGTAAAAAGATCCAAGAATGGTGCAAAGGGCTTGGCATCCAGCAGGCCTTCACCTCGGTGGCCTACCCTCAGAGCAACGGGCAAACCGAGGTCATCAATCGGGAGATAGTGCGGGGACTAAAGACCAAGTTAGATCACGAAGGAGGAAGTTGGGTGGAAGAACTGCCCTGCGTCCTTTGGGCATACCGCACCACTCCGAAAGAAAGCACTGGTATGACGCCTTTCCACTTAGTGTACGGCGGGGAAGCTGTGGTTCCCATGGAGGTGGGCGTCGAGTCGGATCGGCGGCAATGTTACGACGCCGACAACGACGGCCGGAGGCTCATGGAGCTGGATCTCATTTCTGAAACCCGAGACCGAGCGGCCGCTCGGTTGACCGCATACCGGCAACGCATGTGCAGTACGTACAATAGGCGAGTCATTCCTCGGACTTTTCAAGTAGGAGACTTGGTTTGGAAGAAAGTCAAACCGGTGGGAGACGTCGGCAAGCTCGAACCACCATGGGAAGGCCCGTATCGGGTCATCAAGAAGACGAGTTCTGGCGCCTACTACCTAGCGGACTCGACAGGGAAAGACTTGGTGCGGCCATGGAACGCGACCCACTTGCAACCGTATCGGACTTAGCGAACGCCCGGAAGCTCTTTTCTTCGCTCCCTTGTATTCCCTATTGTAAACATGCCTGATAATGAAGCGGTTTGTTTTCAGGCGTCACCCGTCTCCTTCCTATCAGGTCTCGGACCTGCTCCTTGGCAATCGCCCTTCTCAGGGTCCAATCTGCCCGACTCGGACATAGTCGGGATCGAGCTATCAGGTCTCGGACCTGCTCCTTCAGCAATCGCCCTTCTCAGGGTCCAATCTCTCCCGACTCGGACATAGTCGGGATCGAGCTATCAGGTCTCGGACCTGCTCCTTCAGCAATCGCCCTTCTCAGGGTCCAATCTCTCCCGACTCGGACATAGTCGGGATCGAGCTATCAGGTCTCGGACCTGCTCCTTCAGCAATTGCCCTTCTCAGGGTCCAATCTCTCCCGACTCGGACATAGTCGGGATCGAGCTATCAGGTCTCGGACCTGCTCCTTCAGCAATCGCCCTTCTCAGGGTCCAATCTCTCCCGACTCGGACATAGTCGGGATCGAGCTATCAGGTCTCGGACCTGCTCCTTCAGCAATCGCCCTTCTCAGGGTCCAATCTCTCCCGAC
This sequence comes from Curcuma longa, assembly GCF_044706935.1. Classification (NCBI taxonomy): domain Eukaryota; kingdom Viridiplantae; phylum Streptophyta; class Magnoliopsida; order Zingiberales; family Zingiberaceae; genus Curcuma; species Curcuma longa. The sequence continues at coordinate 2,754,949 of NC_133869.1, forward strand.
TCGGACATAGTCAGGATCGAGCTATCAGGTCTCGGACCTGCTCCTTCAGCAATCGCCCTTCTCAGGGTCTGATCTCTCCCGACTCGGACATAGTCAGGATCGAGCTAATCAGGTCTCGGACCCGCTCCTTCAGCAATTGCCCTTCCCAGGGTCCTAACTCATCCGACCCGGGGAAACGGGATCAAATTCATGGTCTTGACTTATTCCTGGAGAACGACCCGACTCCAGATTGAACACTAGGTAGCGACAAACTGCAAGGAAAAAAGACTTTCATTCAACTTCAAAAACTGGAGGAGTACAAAAGGTGGTTACACTATCTCTCAGCCTCTCCTCTCCGACTCGGGCAGCGCGGACCAGACCTTGTTGATATCTAGGAACTCCAGAGAGGTGCCGGGAGGAAACAAGCCCGCCTCGTACACCTGCTTCAGCGCCCCGTCGTAGCCGTGCTCCAGCATTCGGGCGGTCTTCTCCTGGAACTGGTTGAAGTATTCCTCCGACGCCAGCCAGGCTTCCTGGGCAGCTTGCACCCGCCCGGGCTCCCCTTCTTTATAGGCGGCGAACTCAGCCTCCAAGGCCTTCTTTTCCTCGGCCAAGTCTTCCGCCCGCTTCTTCGAGGCGGCCGACTCCTCGAGCACTCGGGACAGCTCCTTGCCCCTTTGAGTTAGCTGGTCTCGGACTTGCCTCAGCTCCTCCTGATCCTTGGCCCGAGCCGAGGCCGTCTCTTGCTCGAGAGTCTCCGCCTTTTCCTGGGCCTTCAGCAGTTCGGCCCGGTACTGTGCGACTTCCTCGCCACTCTTGGTGGCGGCCGCTTTGGCCTCCTGTCAGCTCCCGCAGCCGCTCGGCATCCTGAGCCCTCAGCGCTTGCATTTGTCGGTCCATCGCTCCGACCTGGCGGTTCAAGTAGAGGAAGCGAGTGTGCATCTCCATGTGTTCAACCCAAAACTGCTCGAGAAGTCCGATTAGCCACAAGAAAACACAAGGTTACGAGGCTTAAAACATCAGAGATACTCACCCGCAAGATATGGAAGTTGCCTCGATAACTCAGCTCGGAAGTATTTATCCCCCGGAACGAGTCGCCGCCCCGTATCGCTCGGACCCGGTTCATCATATCCATCACCTCTTCCTGGGAGAAGGGTTCGTCGGCCGCCACGCGGGTCATCTGCATCGACCGGAAGTCTGCGCCCAACGTGGACGGCCGGGCGACCCCCGACCCAGTCGAGCCCGAACCTGTCGGCCCCCCAGCTCCCGAGGACGAAGCTCCAGTCGGAAGCGCCACTCCCTCAGGTGGCCCCTCAGTGGTCGGTGCCGTGGCCTGTTTTGGCAACAGCGGTCGGCTCGGACCGCGTTGGTTCCGCCCCAGCGATAGGAGTCGTCGTCCCTCCTGCGCCCATGTCCACGTCAACTACTTCAATCGGCGCCGACTGCAAGGGAGGCTCGGTTTCGGGGAGCTTGATCGGGCGCGCTGGCACCCGCAGCACTCGGCGCGGGAGGATGCCCCTTAGACGCTCGGGACTTCTTGAGCCGCTTCTCCTCACGGCGAACCAGGGCTGGACTTCTTAGATCGCTTCCCTTCGCGGTCAGGCGAGCGGGAGCGGTGGTGCTTCTTCTTGGAGTGGGAAGAAGAAGACTTCTTCGATCGACTCTCTCCCCCCGCTACCTCTTTTCCCTTCTTTGCCGAAGGACGCAAGTCCTCCGGCCCCTCTGCCGTGGGATCCCCCTCCCGAGTGGAGGTCTCGGGTTCTGTCGTCACGGGGAGCTGTCCCGCCCCCTCGGGGATTATTGTCGCCAAAGGCTCCACCGATTCGGTCCCGGGAGCAGCAGTCGACTCGGCCCCTTCAGCGGCAGTCGACTTGGTGGGCGTAACCAGCGCCTCCAACGCCGCCCGAGTCCACTTCAGGCACTTGTTGATCGATGCGTCCATCCAAACGTCGTCTGCCAAAAGAGAAAAGAAAAGCTGGGTTAGTTATTACAGAAGCCCGAGTAAAGATACAACTTACCGAGTGCCGCCGGAAGCTCGGTGGCGATAGGGCTCAAGCCGGCTCGGAAGAGAAGTCCTTCCTCTCCCACCAGCTTGTTGACATCAAATTAAAGGCCCTTCAGCGATTCGGACGCCTCCAAGTAGACTTTGTTCTTCTTGTAGGGCTTCAGAATGGGCAAAGCCGGGAGCTCTGCCTGCCACTCAGTCGGGAAGTCGAAGGGACTCGGGGGAGAAAGATAGAAAAATTTCGGGTGCCAACCCTTGTTAGAAGTCGGGTACTCAACCAGAAAAGGGAAACCCGACTTCGCGTTGAAGAAAAACACACCCTCTTTCTTCATCTTCGGGTAAAAGAAAAAGTGAAAGACGGCAGGATCTAAGGGGATTTGGTACATTCGGAACACTAAGACGACTCCACAGAGGAGTCGGAACGAATTAGGTGCTAGTTGATTCAGGGGGATCTGGAAGTACTCGGCTATTTCTTGAAAGAAGGTCGGAATCGGAAATCGGAGTCCTCCTTCCAACTGACCTTGGAAGAAGGTTAGGAAACCGGGAGGAGGGGTGTGTGGTCGGTGATGACGCTCGGGAACCTCGATCCTATACTGACTCGGGATCTCGTACTTAAGTCTAAGTTCTGATCGGGACTGAGCTGTGAAAGTACTCGACAAGGACTCGTACCAGCACGCAGGTTTATCAGCAGGTTTATCAGACGCCATTTCTAAAGCCCTACCGGCTTCTACGAACACGACGAAGGAAAAGAAAACGGAAGGAAGGAGGAAAGAAGAAGGAAGGCTTACTTGATACGCGAAGAAGACGAAGGGAAACCGGAAAAGGAGCGGCGGCAGAAAAAGCCGGAGGACAGCAGAGACGACGGCGATGCAGGCGCCACGCGCCTGCCCCCTCCAACTACTTATACCGAACCCTACCGCTCCTCGGCCGTCCGATCAAGCGGTGGAAAAAAGGCGGGATCGACGTTGCAACCGTCCGATGAGTTGCATTTCCTAGGAGGATCTCCATCATTATGTGACGATTCGGCTGTCCCATCGGACATCCCGCCGCATTAACCCATGCCTCGGAAATGACCCACACCATGCCGGCCACGTGCCCGCCGTCCGGGCTAGCCACTGTCTCCCCGACACGTGGCTGCTTCGTGCGAGCGGCATATCTCAGGAATGTCAACCGTTAGACTCGACTCGGACTCGGGCTCCACCTAGTCTAGTCAGTCGAACGCACGTCTCCTTCGACTAGACTCGTGGGAAGGCTGGTGTTACGGTCGTAAATACAGGAGCGGATTCGGATCGAGTCGAAGAGGACCCCCGGACCGAGTCAAGTTAGACCTCCCCTCCAGCGAACGAACCGAAGCCCCACAACCCCGATCCGAGTCCTCGGGTGATTACCCGAGTCCGAGTCCGTATTAATAGGATTCGAGGATATCGCCGAGTCAACTCTTCATCGGTCCGTTGATTAACTTAGCCGGGCCGACTCCTCACCCATCTGCCGAACCACCCGAGCCGACTCCACCACCCCATGCCTTCTCCATCCCATCAACCACTCCTCCGTCAGTACTGTAGTCTGACATTCCCCTGTCAGGTATGGCGATCCGCCGCCCGAAGTACGCCTCTGTCTTAAAAAGTACGATCAACTGTCCTCCGCCACTCTTGCACCACTCCCCTACTCGTACGACCCTCGCCCGTAGGAGTTACCTTCACTCTCTCCGTGGTACGGTGTTCATCTCCAATATATAAGGAGAACCCCCCAGAGGGGGGGAGGTATGCAACCCCTACTTCTCGTCACTTTCCTTTAATCTTCTTCTTCGCCTCCAGAAGCTGACTTAGGCATCGGAGTGGTCGCGCCGGTCATCCCGGCCTTCCTTCTCACGGTGCTTGTGTTTGCAGGTTTCCGCGATCCTTGGCGTCGTCGCCTATCAGCAGTTTCCGGAGTAGTGCTGAGGAAAGGTCGCGCATCCAGAAGTCGCTCTTGACGGGAACACTTGATTAGTTGATACTTTTGATACTCTGTTGATACCTACTGCCATGTATATCTTGTTTCTTCTATACTTGATTATCTTGGTTATTATATCCTTGTTATCCTTTCTGATATCTTTACATGCACTATTTTCTGTACCCACTGAGCATCTAATGCTCACCACCGAGACTCTGGGGTTACTTTGTTTTCTCCCCAGGTAACAGATAGGTACTTGGAGCTTGGAGTTTCGATCGGCTGCTGCTGTCTCACTTCGGAAGGTTTTCTTGTTAGTTGCATATGGTCTGTCGTTGTCTCTAGTTATATTTACTATTTTGTGGACATGTAGTTATGGTTTGGATTTGTTATGATTGTAGTTATGTCGGATTGCATTGTGGGCATTCGTTACGTTCAGATTTTCGATGATTTTATTTTATGGACTTTGCATATTCTAGTTATGGTGCATGTGATAGTGTTATGTGGGCGTGTAGGCCTTATTTTATAGTTGTCTGTGGTTGTGTGTATTGATTGGACGAGTAGTCCTATTCCAGCCGCCTGTGGCTGAGTATATTTGCATGTATTCAGGGAAATTATCACGGTTACTGGGGAGATGCTATCGAAATTTTTCGGACGGCCTTCTCGGGGCGTGACAGAGATAAATGATAAGTGGCTATTTGACAGGGTTAATTAGGATTATATTGGACTGTTCTAATCATATTTTATGTCATAAATTGGGTTTTAAACTTATTTCTTTATCTTGGATGAATTTTAGGTATTCATTTTATTTTTTATTAATTTGAGGTAATTTATGGATATTAATTTATTGTATTTAATTTTTTCAGAAATTAGGATGAAGATAATAATATTTGGAGGCTCAATTTGCAGAAAAATCAATCCAGATTCAAGTCCGGTTCAAATCAGATTCAATTTGACTCAACCAAATTTAAAACCAGTTCAAGCGGTTAAGTCCAATTTAATTCAGTCGGTTCAGTGGAGTTGGGTTTAGCCCGATTCAACGCACACATTAAAAGGGTCGCCGATCCATCAACGCAAGGGGGGCTCGGGTTTTCTTTTTCCCGCAACACTGTAGCTTCTCATCATGATTTCTCTGTCTTCTTCATTGAGCTCCATCTCGCACCGCCTCCTCGACTCCTCTTCTCGACCAGCACACGAACATTGACCGGTGTCCTCGACGGCCGATGAACACCGATGCTACCGTAGGAGACCTCGTCATGAGCGATTTGCTCCAGTGAGCGACTTCTTCATCCCCATCGGTTGCGGATCTGTTGCCGTAGAAGTGATTCAACTCCTGCGATTGGCGGCCGACGGCTCTCCGCATAGCAGGGACGCGCCGTCATGAGTGATTTGTTTCGGTGGAGCTCGCTGTCCATCCGCATCCACCGGAGCTCGACACGGGACGGCGGGCTGAATTCTGTCGGCATCCTCCATCAAGAACGTGAGGTAAGATTTTTGTTTGGTTTCCTAATCTTGTCTGCGATTTGCAATAGGGGGAGGGCTAAGTAGCACTGAATTTGTGTTTTCCCCAATCTGGTCTCTTTGGGGATTGGCCATCTCCGGCAAAATATAGTGCTCCCAGTCAGCGCGACTCAACTGAAGGGAACCGATTGCTTCGTTCTGTGCCGATTGGGGAAGAAAAACCCTAATCCTTAAGCTAAATTTCTCTTCTTTGTTCTTTGCATGTTCTTACACATTCTGTTCCGATCAAGAAAACCCCCTGTTTCCTTGTTTGTTGATTCAAGTTGAATAATTGTTAATGTGTTGGTTGGTTCAGTTTTGATAACATGAGGTTGTGTGGAATTGAGTTTTATTTTGGTTCAGTTTATGACAGGATTAAATTGTTGTGTCCGGTTACAAGTTGTTATATGTTATATGTTTGGTTGTTGAAATGGTATGAATATAGTAAAATGAGAATTGTTTGGTTGATTTAGGATGTGTAATAAAATTTCTCATCTATTGTTAATGATATTGTTGGCATTGTGTTGTTAGTTTATGGGTGTTGGTAATGGAATTGGATTTATTTAATTAGTATGGTTAAATAAAACACCGTGTGATGTTTAGCTTTGTGGTTGGTTGGTTGACATGGCTAATGGTTTAACTTGTTTTTTATGGTGAATATGTTATTTGATTGTGAAGGATAGAAATCAAGCATGTTAGTTGTACAATGTGGTTATAGTAGAACCATAGGATGTAGTGGATGTCATGAGTGTGAATATTGAACATGCTTTTGTTGGTTGTAATCAATTGTCGATACATATGTGTTGTGTCTTATGTGTACATGATCTATGTGTATTTGATGAATGTTGATAAATAAAGTATTACATGTTGTATGTTGAATTTGTAATAATGAATGGAATTCATGAAATAGGTTGTTATTGTTGTAGATGGAACACATCATGTTGTGTACTTTCGTGTTTGATGTATGAAATGAATTGTAAAGAATTGTTCTTGGATTGGAAGGGATGAAAAGGAAACTTGTATAGTTTGTTTCTTGGATGAATGTAGTGTTTGCCATGTTCTTGCTTGTATTAATAAATTGATGATATATAGTGTTGTGTCTGTTTATGTTTAAATGTATGTTTAGTTGTATATGGTTAGAGGAGTAGTTTGTAAATTTGTGGAATTTGTTGTGGTATAGTGTAATTAGGGTTAATATTGTAAAATGAGGTGTTCTTTGAATAACATTGTGGTTAGGAATGTATAATAGGTTTTGAGTTGTGAAATGTGTATGATTAATATTCTTTTGTAAATTTTAGGATTTAATTGTCAATAAATAGGTCTTATAAATAGTTAGAAATGAATAAGGACGATCAACAAATAGAAACTCCGCACCATATGTCTAGGATAAATTTTCATCATTGAGTCCATGAGAGATGACCTGGACCTCTACTATATTACCTGAATAATAATTAGGGGTTTGGTTAATTATAAAGTTTAATTTTGAAGGGTGCGAGTGATAAAATAAATAAATAAATTAAATTAAAAAAATTAAATTAAATTATTTTTAACAACAACAAAACACATCCATCAATAAGATAAGTTAAATTTTTACAGTGTGATAAAGTTCCAAAATATCTTTATAGATTTGATTTCACCCTCAATTACTATAATTGGACTTGTCATAGTGAACTGTTCATATCTAATAAGGATTATAGATAAAACATATAACACTCAGTCAGTGGGGATCAGAGTTATTATGATCAATTTAATCCATATAAGAGGATGGTAATTGATGCAGCAGGTTAGAATTTTATTGCTGAACCGAGTGGTCCAAGTTCTAGTTTTCCTCCAATGGTTAAACAAATATTTACTGTTTATGCATCACCATTGGAGGAGACAGAAGTACCAAGAGTTGGTGAAAATATGAATAATGAATCATACCTCTAATTTCAAAAATTATTGAGTACTGCAGATGAATCATTATGAACTGGTTGTAACAACCACACTAAACTATCTCTCACAGCAAGATTATTGAATGTCAAAGTAGAGCATAATGTCTGAATATTATTTTAATAATTTTGTTTAAGTTATTGGAGAGACATTGCCGTATGATCACATAATACCCAATAATTTTTACAATATAAAAAAATTTGTCAAAGACTTAGGTCTTCAAGTGAAAAGAATTGATGTTTGCAGAGCTGGTTGTATGTTATATTAGGGTGATGATGAAAATATAGAAGTTTTTAAATTCTGTAATCAAGCTAGGTAGAAGACTACCAGAAGGAGTCAATAGTGACGTAAAATATATACTCAATTATTTTATTTGTCTTTAATTCCTAGGCTACAAAGACCTTATGCATTAAAAATCATTACTCCACACATGACTTGGCATGCAACTTATGAAACAAAAGAGAAACTAATGTGTCATTCATCAAATGGAGAACAGTGGAAAATTTTTGATAGAATATATCCTGAATTTGCGAAGGAGACTTAAAATATTCGATTAAATCTCTATGCTGATAGATTTACTCCATTTGATAAATCAAAAAGAAATTATTTTTGTTGGTCAATTATTGTAACTTCGTATAATCTTCCACCTGGAATGTACATAAAAACACCGCATATATTTTCAACATTAGTTGTGTCTAGCCCATAAAATCTGAAGAAGTTAATAGATGTTTATCTGCAACTATTGATTGCAAAGCTAAAGCAACTATGGGATGAAAGTTTTCCTACCTATGATGTGCATAGTAATCAGATGTTTGTAATGAAGGTTGCTCTTCTTTGGACCATAAATGACTTTCTGACTTATAGTATGTTATCGGAATGGAGTACCGTTGGGATTTTAGGATGTCCAATAAGTATGGAGAGATCAAAATCAATCAGATTGAAATATTGGAAGAAGCTGAGTTATTTTGATTGTCGTAGAAAATTTTTACCACCAAATCATAATTTCAAAAGGAATAAAGAAGAATTCACAAAGAATAGAATTGAAAGAACACCCCCACCATTGAAATTAACAGGTCAACAGATTTGGTACAGAGTACATAACTTTCCATCTGTTATTGAAGATCTACATGGTACAACTTATGAATATGGAAGTACACATAAATGGATCAAACAGAGTATATTTTAGAATTTACTATATTGGCACAGTCATTTGATTTATCATAATCTTGATGTAATGCATATTGAGAAGAATATTTTTAATAATCTGATTAATATAGTGATGGATATCGTTGAAAAAATAAAAGATAATCTGAATGCAAGAAAAGATATGCGACTCCTTTATAAAAGACCTACTCTTGATGTCGATGAAAGTAGTAGGAGACCAAAATCAAAGGTAAATTATACATTGAATAGAGATCATAGATGTATTGTTTATGAATAAGTGAAATATTTAAAATTTTCAGATGGTTATATCTCTAATCTTGAAAGATGTGTCAATTTGAAGGAATGTAAATTGATTAATTTGAAAAGTCATAATTATCATATATTCATAGAAAGGCTCATTCCTATTGCTTTTAAGAAGTTATTGCCAAATTTTATATGAGGTATCATTACGGAGTTAAGCATTTTTTCTTCATGATATTTGCTCAACAGATTTGAGATACTCACCCATGGAAACGTTAGAGAGAGAAATTCTAATAATTTTGTGTAATTTAGAAAGGATCTTTCTACCTTTATTTTTTAATTCGATGAAATATCTTTTGGTTCACTTGCCATATGAGACTAAAGTTGGAGGTTCTGTCCATTTTTTATGGATATATCCATTTGAAAGATAAAATCATATTACTTATATATTTCATGATTAATTCATAAAAAATAAAATTATTTAATATATATTAATATCTAATACATTTTATTTTATTATAATTAGATTCCTACATCATCTGAAAAAAAGTAAAAAATAAGGCTCATATTGAAGCATGTATTGTTAATGCATACGTTGTGGAGGAAGTAAGAATTTTTGCATCATATTATTTTGAGCTCATGTTCAGAGCAAAAGACGAAGAGCGGGTAGAAATGATGAGAATCCTATTGATCCTAATTTGATTTTATTTTTAATTTTTAATTATCTTGGCCAATCAAGTAGACAATATAAAGAGAGATACTTAACTGGTAAAGAATAACGGACAATCCACACATATATTTTACTGAATTATCCAGAAGTAATATCATATTTCGAGTGAGTATATATTTTCTATTTTTTTCTTAGGTCGTAGATAATATGTGTTATAATTAATTTTTTATAAGATTTTTAAAATTTAACTTCTAAAATGTCAACACAAGAGTTTAATCGCTTCTATGATGAATAATTTGCACCATGATTCAAATTATATGTGAGTAGAAAATTTAAATTTTATTTACATATATTTTGATTTTTAATTAATTTTGGAATTTAACTTTAGGTTCATGATAATCAAGTTCACGTTGAGCAAAAATTATTATTCAATCTTTCATGTCCAAAATTAATAGTATGGACTTGGCCAATATATTTTATAAATGGATATAATTTTCATATTGAAGAATATAGAATGGGGAAGACTATAATGAATAATGGAGTTTGTGTTCAATCATCCAATGATTGAGCTGCAAGCAATAATTTTTATGGATTATTGGATGAAATTATAGAGGTAGAATGCTTTGGTCCAGAAATACGAGTTTTTTTATTTATGTGTCACTGGTTTGATCCTGTTAAAGGGATGAAGGTGCATCCAGAGTATAATTTGATTGAAATAAATTATAAGAGATTGTATAAGGGATATGAACCATTTGTGTTGACACAACAAGCGATTCAAGTATTTTATGTTTCATATCCTAGTTTGAAACGTGACAAAAATGATTGGTGGGTTGTTTGTAAAACAAAAGCACAGAAAAAAATTGAAGAACATTGGCAAGATATTGCATATCAACAAAATGAAATTATAAATACATTTCAGACCAAGAAATATAATATTCTTACATTACGAGATCCCAGCGGAGTAGTAATATACGTGAATACAAGTGAAATTCATGAAAATGATGACGACGATGATGATGAAGACAAAGACGAAGACGACGACGACGACCATGACCATGTCCACAACGACGATGACGATGATGATTTTGATTTTTCATGATGGATAAGTTAGGTTAAAATAAAAAATATTAATAATTTATTTTAATGTATGGTAATTTAATGTGTAAATTTTATTTTAATCTGTAAATTTAGTTTTAATAGGTAGATTTGCAAAACTCTTAGTTTAATTTATTATTTATATATTTATTTTATTAAAGTTATATATTTTAATTGCACTATCTTTTTTCCTATAGATCATTAGAGGTGACTTATTGATGTATTGATTGACGTATTCTTTCAAAAGTTAGGGCATAATGGCAAGTTTTTTCATGTTCCTCATTATGCAAATAATTTTTATTTATTTTATTCTAATATTTTTTTGACAGTTTTGACGTGGTCGACGCAGCAATAGTCATGGCCAGTCTACACCTACGCCCCCCTCCTTTAGGTGCAGGACCATGTCGTACACATGACTCGCTAGGAACTTCTCATTCTCCAGTACCCATGGAAGGTCCTTCAACTAGATAATCAGCTACAGAGATGATCGATAGTCGAGAGTTTACATCTCCTCTCGGCGATTCATAAGTACTTTAAAATAATTAATGTTGTCAATTATTTTAATTATCTAACATCATTTATTTCATATTATATTATAGTTTTGTCGATTATGCATGTGTTATTTACGGTATTAATAGAATTGTGAATAACCATTGGTGAGGGGATTTAATAACATATACAAGCACTCTTGATCTCACCAAAGAGTTATGGTGGAATGAATTTAAGGTAACATTTTCACTTTATTTTATATATGAAATTACTGTTGAATATATAATCAATTATTTCTTTCTCCTTTTAGCAGGTATTCATTTGGGACCCTATGAAAAATTAAAAATTAGGAGAATTTTTAAGAAAAAATATGGAGATCACATCCGCTATGTGCTTAATCATGCAAAAATAAGAGGAAAAAAGTCACCATGCATCACTGAGAAGAATTGGATCAAGATTTATAATTTTTGAAAAACTGAAGAGAGTAGAAAGAGAAGTCAATAGAATAAGTTCAATCAAGTTTACAATTCTAGAAACTTATCTGCGACAGATGTGGACAGCTCAATTAATATCGATGAGCATAACAAAATTCAAGGTTAGTGATGAAAATGATGGATCTGAGCCCTCTGTTGTGAATGATCTGAGTTTATGGCTAGAGGCTAGTGGGGGATCCAAAGGTGAGGGAAGGATATTAGGTATGGATTCTTTGAGCAGAACCCATAAAATTACTGGTATATATTCTACCACCTCTTCAGCCGTAACGACACAGATACATAATTTAACTGAAGAGGTTAACAATTTGAAGGGTTTATTAATGCAAAGGTATCAGGAAATGAGACAAAAGGATCAAAAAATTAACGAATTGTGTCGACAACAAAACTTGATCATACAATATCTTCAATTAAATTCCGCTCCTCATGATGATGACGACGATGATGGTGGTGGTGGTTCTTCATGAGGTTTTTATGTATGATTTTTTTAGAATCAGTATTATTAACATTTGTCATTTTATTAAGTTGTAAGTTCTTCATTTATATATTTTTTATTAATATTGTTAATTTTTTTGTAACAGGATTAATGAGGTCATATTAGAAGAGGTAAGTCTTTACATATTTAATTTATAAGTTTTATTTTTCTTTTTAAGAATGATACTTTTCTTTCTTTGTTTTCTTATGTAGGACGAGAAGAGATATGGAAAAAGAAGAAAGTAATGTCTCTGGAGGAAAAAGACCACGACGATAATTTTGTTGTATCTTTCTTTCATCTTCAGACTTCATATTGATTTTGTCATTTGGATGTGACTTAATGTGGTGGAATGGATTTTGTATCATATTATTGATATGGATTTTGTATCATGTTGCTGATATGTATTTGTATTATGAGTTGATGTGGTGGAATAGATTTTGTATGAACGTGTTTTAGTATATATAGTAGATATGGATTTTGTGTCATTTTGACATGGTTTTGATATGAAATTTGATTATTTTAAGTTGTTTATATAGTTTATGGTGGATTATATATGAATAGATTATTTGTATAGTTGATGTGAATAAGTTGTTTGTATAATTTCAATCGATCTGATCGGATCATTTTGTATATATGGGATAATGCACAAATGAACAGGGTAGGTCAAAAAATTTTAAATTTTGCGATAAATTCTGCAACAAAATCACTTTCATCGTAAATCTATCATAATTCACTTTTATCGATAATTAACGATGAAAATCAATTATTATTGTCAAATTCATCACCAATTGACAACAAAATTCGATTCGTCATCAATTAGTGATAAATTTTATGATAAAAATATAACTCATCGTAAAATATTACAATGAAATTTTAAATTTTTGTTGTAAAAATTGATGACAACTTAATAATAATGAAAAATTTTCTTCGTAATTTTAATCGCAAAAATATTTATGATAAATTGTTTTTTTTTAACTCATCGTAAAAATTATTTTTAAATATTAAATTTTTTTTAGTGAGTGCTCGAGGAGCTTTGAGTAATCAAAGGAAAGCTTGAGAAGTTTGGCGGATGCTATCCGCTCATCTTCAAGAAATGCTGACATGCCAACCTAGTCTAGAAGGTTAGCCTTTGAGCCAAAAGGTCTTTGAACACGTAAACAGTGAGCTGACCGAGCTGACCTGCAATGGAACACGTGGGCACAACTTTCTAATCTAAAGCAGGATCCATGGGGACAGGATACCAAAGTAATTGATGGGATCCAAAAAATTTTGGACTTTGGTTTAAATAGTTATAAGGTAATTCTTTGACCAATGATTTTTGTTTTATGTTTGCTTTGATGGAATGTACGTGGCTTGAATTATATCTCAAGACAAGCACCATCTCTTATTCTTCCATATTGTCTAGGTTGTTTGGTTCCATATTCTCTAATACGTAGGGCATCGTATTCCTTGTCTGTTCATATGAATAGCATTAGATTCCATATACGAATCAAGAAATGGTCAACACGTGTGGCATTGCAAGAGGATATTATTTCCTTGGCTTCCATATGCTTTAGTTTGTCGATAATAACCTTCATTTATCAATATCGAAAGTATAAAATGTTAGAGGCCTAGGGTTGGGGATTTGGTTTCAACCTTCTCCGTTGGCTCTGCCTTAACCTTCAAAACTTTTCAATTTAATAGTAACACATCTGAAAGTGGAGAACCAAAACTCTTAAATATTTGAAGTGTTAGAATAGGATTGTCTCGAGGGTTTTAGGAAGATTAGCCCCTGGTAGAAATTTGTTCTTGGTGTGCTATGTGCTATGTGCTATGCCAAGTTATCCTGCTCAAGTTTCCTTTTTAATTCTTGGGTGGTGGATAAACTAAATAATCTTTGAAGGAACTTTTTTGATGCCCACAGGGAGAGTCAAAAATTAGACATCTTGCTGACTGAGATTTATTTAGTATGTCAGAGATTTTCTCTGGCAGTGCACCTAGAAATAAGGTTTAGGATTTCTGTGCTATTTGTATCAGACTGGATGTTACACGGAGAAGTGCAGCGTCCTCTAGGATTATACTCTAACCATTTATTGGACACTAAATTTATCATGTGCAGTGGAGGTATTCAGCATTGTAATGGCATCAGATAAATACCTATAAGTACATGAAGTGATACTAGATAATTTTCTGAGGTTTATTATATTCAAACTTTTTTTGGGGTCAAAATTAATTCTGAACTTTGATATACTTTCTAAACTTATCTGGGTGAAGTGCTGCCTCTGACTAGGGACTAAGACTCGAGAGTTTGTCTCTAATGGATGCTTTTACTGACATTTTATTGCAGTTTTTTTTTCCCGTAACTTTGGAAGAGAAATACATGACAAGCAAGAGTTGTTTCTTGTACACCTATGTTCGTGGGACAGACTCTATGAGGCCGCTAAGAACACAGATTCCACTTTTTTACTACAATTTTACACCAATTTTTGATTATTTGTCCAAGTTTCATACTCTTTCCCTTTTGGAATCTCATTCCTTCCTCCAATATAAAGCACGCTAATCAAAGTCAAAAAGTCCAAAGAAGCGAGAGAAAGACGATAACGATGTAGTACCAGACTAAATTGATTGTATTTATAACCCTGCAGCTGAAAGGTACACTGCCATTATACTTGTGAAGTTAGGAACTATTCAAATGTATACTCTACTGTAATTATCAGTACGCATGACTTGGTCATGGCAATGTATTTCACAATCGATAGGAACAAATGACTCTGATTCAAATTTATCTAAATCATATACGGATTTGGTGAGGAATCATAATTATAGCTTCCTTACAAGGAATTGATCCGACTCCAAAATTGACACTATAGTATTGTTACAGCAGAGCACCATTCTGTTTTCTGGGTTGAACTAGGAAAGGTTTAAAGCAAAAAATGAATCCAATCAACTCGATAATGAGCAGCAGGAAGAACACCATCTGGTCGCCTGCAAAACACTTTAGCAATCATTACCGATGAGAAATTCAAGAAAGTAGGGGCAAATGAAATTCATAGCCAGTAGGATTAGTGGGAGAAGACATCGTGAAATAAACACGTCACAGAGATACTAACTCTATAAGTGTTATAAATAATTCATGCTTCGACTCTATGCAATTGTTACATTGCATTTGACAAAGCTGGATCCATGTTTGGGAAAAAAATATGGTGTTTTCTCTTCCACTTCTGCAATAAGTGAAGTTTTCTTATCATACTGATACCTTAGCCTTAATGCTTTGAAAGGGAAAAAAAAGAAAATTGGAGCTTCCAAAGGAATGCCAAGGTGCATAAGCATACTAACAAAGCAAAACCAGTATGGGAAAATTTCAATCACACTCAACACATTTAAGAAGGTAAAACCAGTGTAAGTTCCATAATCAAAGAAACTGTTAAACTATGCATGATGGTGGCTTGTCAGATATTGAAACTACTTGCCTGGAAAGAAAAATGCATGCTGCCGCTTTTGAGCCCAAGAGAATCTGTAAACATGAAATAGCTACATAAGTTAGGGAAATAATAATTGATAGTAATAATAATAGTAAAGAAACAAATATTTTATTTCTGGTGTATATGGAGGACATTTGTTTTGACATTGAAACCAGAACAAGAAAAGAAAAGGACTACATCTATCAATATACCAAAAATTCCATGAATGTCAGTAATTATCTGCGTTGCAAACTGAGTTCGCAGTCACAAAAATGTTGAGAGTTAGTAGTGTTTTGATCCAAATCATCAGAAGCTATTTAATCCAGAAATATCTTAAGGCCAAGAGATACAAGACTCTTGAAATATGTCAAACCTACAGAAAAAGAGAGGAAATGGAGCACTGGAACATGCTGCAGAGGGGTACCATCAAACTCATGATTTATCCTACTTTAAGAAGACAAACTTATTAGCTTGAAGAAGGGACTGGAATTTTATTGGTCAATCAGAGCTAAGAAAGTGCAGGAAGAACTATACTGCAAGGAGGCTTGCTACATTATCAATGGAGTGTGCAGACATCCCTATTCATGTAAGCATGCAATCAGTCATATCAGAGACTTATTACATTTGGCCTGGCTGGTAACTGTTGCAGTTGTACTAGGGAAGCCAATTGTTATGCTGATTAGCAGGCTAGAGAGCCTGACGGCACCTTGGTATAATGGACGATTCATGTCACCTCCAATGGATCTCAAAGCTCAGGTCATTGTTGAGGCTGAGAGCCAGGAGAAAATGTGTCATTTTTTGATTGGTTCCATTAATAAAACCTGATGGGCTTGTTGATGTGAATCCGCATTCCACGTGTCCACTAACTAGATATGAAAGATATTTATGGGACATCATAAGTGAATAGATCTAGAAGCGAACAATTGGTCCTGGCTGGTGCAAGATGGAATGTTTTAGTGTTGATTCAACATAGAGCAGATCAAAAACAAATTGACACACAATTTATGCGACTTGAATTTCAATATGAGTATCCAACATAGATATTGTTCCGGCCAATACACCGTGGATGGTTCAAACACTGGTTCAGAACTGCTGACGTGCACGCTCCTCGAAGAGAATCGCCCGAAGAGATGAGAGAACCTGAAAGACACTCAAAAAGAGAGTTAGAATGGCGCCGGGGGCAAGCCCCGGCAAGCCACTCCGACGCTTAAGTTAGGGTTCGGTGTGAAGGAGTTTAATGACTTGGGGAAAATTAGGGTAGATGTATGCGCATCTCTACCTATGGGCATGAGTTACCTTTTTATAGTAGTTGATCTCCGAAATATTAGGATTCGTTTAGAAATATTCTAAGATATCCGTTCCAATTTTTTAGGAAGATTCCGAAATATTTGTTTAATAAATATTTTAAGACTTATGACTTTATCCTTGATGATGTCATTATTTCGCCGGATCATAACATAGCAGCCGACCTATCACCAGAGCTATCCCGTCTCGGCCATCTCTGTCCTGAGCCTCGTCTCGATCAGGCTGGTCCCGAGTCTCGTCTCGACCACCTCTGTCTCGAGATTCAGCTCGGCCAGCTTGGTTCCGAGTCTCGTCTCAGTCATCTCTGTCCCGAGCCTTTGTCTCGGCCAGCTTGGTCTCGAGTCTCATCTCGACCATCTCTGTCCCAAGTCTTGTCTCGGTCAGCCTGGTTTCGAGTCTTATCTCAACCATCTCTGTCCCGAGTCTTATCTCGGTCAGCCAGGTCTCAAGTCTCATCTCGGCCACCTCTGTCCTGAGCCTCATCTCGGCTAGCTTGGTCTTGAGTCTCGTCTCGGCTACCTCTGTCCCAAGCCTTGTCTCAGCCAGCCTTGTCCTGAGTCTCATCTCAACCAACTTGGTCCCAAGTCTCGTCTCGGCCACCTCTGTCTCGAACTTTGGGTCAGCCTGGTCTCGAGTCTTATCTCGACTAACTCTGTCTCGAGACTTATCTCGACCAGCTTGGTTCCGAGTCTCGTCTCAGCCATCTTTGCCCTGAGCCTTGTCTCGGCCAACCTTGTCCTGAGTCTCGTGTCGGCCAACTTGATCCCGAATCTCATCTCGACCACCTCTGTCCTGAGCCTCATCTCGATCAGCTTGGTCCCGAATCTCATCTCGGCCACCTCTGTCCCGAGACTCATCTCGGCCAGCTTAGTCCCGAGTCTTGTCTCGGCCCTCTCTGTCTTGAACCTCGTCTCGGCCAGCTTGGTCCCGAGTCTCATCTCGGCCATCTCTGTCCCGAGTCTTATCTCGATCAGCCTGGTCTCGAGTCTTATCTCAACCATCTTTGTCTCGAGTCTTATCTTGGTCAGCCTGGTCTCGAGTCTCTTCTCGGTCATCTCTATCCCGAGCCTCATCTCGGCTAGCTTGGTCCTGAGTTTCGTCTTGACTACTTCTGTCCCAAGTTTTGTCTCAGCCAGCCTTGTCCTGAGTCTCGTCTCGACCAGCTTAGTACCGAGTCTCGTCTCGGCCACCTCTGTCTCGAACTTTCTCTCGGTTAGCCTAGTCTCAAGTCTCATCTCGACTAACTCTGTCTCGAGACTCATCTTGGCCAACTTGGTTCTGAGTCTCGTCTCAACCATCTCTGTCTTGAGCTTTGTCTCGGCCAACCTTGTCCTGAGTCTCGTGTCGGCTAGCTTAATCCCGAATCTCATCTCGGCCACCTCTGTCCCGAGCCTCGTCTCGGTCAGGCTGGTCCCGAGTTTCGTCTCGACCACATCTATCTCGAGACTTAGCTCGACCAGCTTGGTTCCGAGTCTCATCTCAGTCATCTCTGTCCCGAGCCTTTGTCTTGATCAGTTTGGTCCCGAATCTCATCTCGATCACCTCTGTCCCGAGACTCATCTTGGCCAGCTTAGTCCCGAGTCTTGTCTCGGCAACCTCTGTCCCGAGACTCATCTCAGCCAGCTTGGTCTCGAGCGTCGTCTTGGCCCTCTCTGTCTTGAGCCTCGTCTTAGCCAGCTTGGTCTCGAGCTTCGTCTCGGCCATCTCTGTCCCGAATCTCGGCAATCTCGGTCTTAAACTCTCGTTTTGGTCGCCTTGTCCCAAGCCTCATCTCGGCCAGTTTGGCCCCGAGCATCGTCTTGGCCATCTATGTCCCGAGTCTCTGTAATCTTGGTCTTAACTCTCGTGTCCGTCGCCCTGTCCCAAGTCTCATCTCGGCCAGCTTGGTCCCGAGCCTCGTCTCGGCCAACTTGGTCCCGAGCTTCATCTCGGTCATTTCTGTCCTTAGTCTCACCTCGGCCAGCTTGGTCCCAAGTTTCATCTCGATCATCTCTATCCGAAGTCTCGGCAATCTTGGTCTCGAGTCTCATCTCGGACCATTCTGCCCGGAGCCTCATCTCGATTGTCTCTGTCCCGAGTCTCGTCTTGGACAAGCCTCGGCCATCTCTGTCCCGAGGCTCGTTTCGGCCACCTCTGTTCTGAGCCTCATCTCGTTCAGCCTGGTCCCGAGTCTCGTCTCGGCCATCTCTATACCGAATCTTGTCTCGGCCAGCCTCATCTCGAGTCTTCTCTCAATCGTCTTGGTCCCAAGTATCGTCTCAGCCATCTAGGTCCCCTTTGAATCTCGTCTCGGTCAGCCTGGTCTCGAGTCTCATCTCGGTTATCTTCTGCCCTGAGTCTTATCTCTACCATCTCGGCCTCATCGCTTCAACTAGCTGCTGGCTTTCTTGACTCATGACCGACTTGAGTTCAGGCTAAAGAACTAGTTTGGACTTACATCTCAGCCTGGTCTCGATCTGGTCTCATCTCGGTTATCTCTGCCCTGAGTCTTATCTCTACCATCTCGGCCTCATCGCTTCAACTAGCTACTAGCTTTCTTGACTCATGACTGACTTGAGTTCAGGCTAAAGAACTAATTTAGTCAATTTGACTTACATCTCCTTCAATTAGATTTATGGGATATCCTAGTCAGATTGCATAGCTTAATACGCCTATGTCAATAAAGTCAAGATCTAAGTCCAAATTAGCAGCAACACGACAGAGGTAAGGCTCGATCGACCAGCTGGTCTTACAAATCTGATCGACCGCTGGTCGATGGACGGCTAACTCAGTTGGCCGGGAGAAACAAAGCCAACAGAATCGGTGCCTAACCCCACAACTAGCTTGACTCCAGGAGGAGTCATCACCTAGAGCTTTGATAAGCTCGATCTCAGGGAGCCTCTCGGGATAGCTAGAGGCCCTACACTCTAGTCTTTTCTGCAAAAAGGCTCGGGGAAGGGTGGCTGCAGCTTTTGGAAGAAGTCCGTTGGGCACTGTAATCGAGGATGCAGGTCTATAAAAGACAAGAGGCGCTGAGGAAAAGAACTCTACAACTTTTGAACGTTCATTCTTTAAGCGCTGTTCTAAAATCTTGAGATCAATCACAGACCAAGCTACGGACACGCCGAGGAGTAGGAGCAAGTTATCTCCGAACCTCGTAAATCCTTGTCTTAGCTTGCTGATCTTCATTTGCCTCCTCCCTGCGAAGACTAAGCAAGAAAAGCGAAAAGAGTGACTGCCCGAGCTCTCCCATCTAACCTAGTTGTCAATCTCCCACTCATCCCCCACTCAGTGCTCCACTAGCTTTGCTCCCAAGTGAATCCGTGATCTCCTAGTTAGGGATCGACTCCCCCATCAGCTCAGCCTCTCTAAGTCCACGCTTCTGCCCAGACCGCCGTCAGAAGGGCACACACAATATTTAATGTCTGACAGGAGCTCCACCATCTGCAGGTCTTACGTGACTTCACTATCTTCAACCGATGACTCATCCGTAGGTGATCTCAAGCAAGAACATTGGAGAATGCTTCCTACAAGTGTAACTTTCTTGGAAGAAAATGATTTGTCTATCACTGCAACTATGATGATATCAGCTCAAGATATATACTCTTTAGTAAACGTTCATCTGACACGAAGTCCTTCCTATCATTATTGAAGTGGAGCCTCAACATTGAGAATAAGTCTCTCTCTCGGATCATCAGAATAATTTCTTAAACATTCTTTATTTATTCATCAAATTACTAGTCTTTACAGTATTACTTTATATTTGTTCACTGGATGTGTCTCTAAAAACTCTCAGATGCTTTTAAAAACTTTCTTGGACTAGTGGTATCCATCAACAATTACCTTCCTCAGGGTTCAATCTCCCTACACTCAAACACAATCAGGGATGGAGCACAAAAACTAATGGATATTACATACTGATTCATCAATTTGCCCTTGCTATTGAGTTGGACACTCTACTGCACTCTCTCTGAATCATCAGGATATCTTCTTTAACTCTATTTATCTTAATTCATTCATCAGGTCATTAATCTTTACAGTATTGCTTCATAAATTTAATATGGAAGTGCTTCAAAACTCTCAGACATGGAACTCCGAACCCCGAGCTCGATGACTTTGCCTTACAACAGGCCAGAACTCCGAGCTCCGCGCTCGATGACTTTGCCTTACGACAGGCCAGACTTTCAGAGCTCCGCGCTCGATGACTTTGCCTTACGACAGACCGAACTTTCGAGCTCCGCGCTCTGGTGAGGAGATGCCTCTGTGCCAACATCCAGAACGTGATTGTATAACTCGGTTGTAAATAAGTCTTCCACGCTATTCGGGCCCATGGCTTTTTAGAGCTAGGATGCCTAAAAAGTCATATGCCTGTGCTACCCCTTCATCTTGATCGAACAAGTCTGTCTGCCTCTGTCCAACAGCTTCTGGAGACCCAACAATTGATAATATAAGATTTTGTATCTGTAGCAATCACTTGATCAGAGGGGAATCCATGTGAGCTGCCTTCCATTTTCATACATCAGCTCGCCTCAAGTATGACAGACCCATTTTCATATCTGCCATCAGCTTCCAAATCCCAAACCCCCTTCTTCTTTAAGTCTGTATATATCTATGACAGACATGCTTAGATGTCCGCATGAAAAACTTGCATTGATGGCCAATGACACCTTGGAGTAGTAGCAAGATGGATAACCAATAATATTCCATTCCCTGAAGCACATAAGTGATGAGTTACACCTTGCTAATGTAGAATAATGTCCTCTACGATCAAAAATTGATCCTTCGGACCAGGGGGTTATAGTCAAAAATCCAAAGTCGATGTGTAGTTAGTGATATCCCTAAATATCTAGAAGACATCATGCCCTCTTGAAAACCAATGATAAAAAACAGCCTCCCGCGTGTCATGCCATCAACTCCAGCCAAACCAACATGCTCAGTTGGTTTGGTTACCAACAGCTGACGAGGTCAAGACAGTGGCACTTTTACTGCAACAATCTTAGTCTTTGTTCCAAAAACAAGCTTGGAACAAATTTTGATGGGTATGGATCTAAGTTTTTCAAACAAGCTTAGGATACGGTAGGGACAAATTTTACTGCAACAATCTTGGAGTTCTTCAACAATGGCAAATTGTTGAGGATTTGGAATCATACTTTGATAGTCCTTGTTCCAAAAACAACACACGCAAGTAAGGCAACATATGACCAACATATCTCTTGTTGTACTGTGTTCTACAAGGTCCAAACTTTTAGCAACTCGGATCTCTGAAATACATAACTGCATCCTTCACTAGCCTCAGGTGGCTTTGTGTAGGTCGTCTTATTACAGATAACATCCACTTAGCACAGGAGCTCTTTTGGAAATATATTTCTCTCGGATGCATTATCAAGATTGACCTCTAGAAGGTATTTGATTCGGTACATTGGAATTTCTTACATAAGGCAATTCTTGGTCTTAATTTTCCTGAGCAGTTTATTGCATGGACTATGGAGTGTGTGACCACCACTTCTTTTTCAGTGGACCTCAACAGGGGGATGGCTGGATTCTTCAAGAGGGCTAGAGGACTACGCTAAGGGGATCCATTATCGCCATATTTATTTGGTATCTATGTCAAGATCTTTGGGAGGCAAATACAACAGAGTACATTATGACCAGGCTTCAGTTTCCACCCTCAATGTTCCCATCTCAGATTAGCACACTAGTATATACAAATGATTTACTTCTTTTTTACAAGGGAGATACTGACTCGGTTGGCATATATCTTCTTGTTTACAGGAGTTTGGGGTGACAGTGAGACTTCAAGTGAAAATTGATACAGTTTTAACATTACCTTGTATGGACACAAGCTACAAAATATAATAGCATTATCTTAATTCATCTTGATCTATATCTGTGTTATAGCATGTAAAGGGGTTTCAAGTGTTGGCATAACAAGATATTCACTAACATAATTACACAATAATAAGAGATATTGCGTGCTAAGTATTATCAAATTTTGTAATTTATCATAACACAAATTTTGACCATGCCACCCAGCATGGTATGAGATTTCAAACCTTGATGTAAACCAATCTAATGATGAGGTTGTCATGAGATTTAATCAATGGGGGTGACATGTGACTCCTTTATTCTAATCAAACTTGTATTAAATCCATTTATAAGTTCTCTTTGCAATTAATATTGGATCAAATCCACAGTGTTGCAATAAAACCAACTTTGATATGGGCCTCCACTTAAAACTCCTTTCCCTTTTAGAACAATCAAATATGCAACCTTTTGCAACAAAAATGATTTAATATTACCTGAGAGAAGGGGGCTTCTTTTGAGCTTGTTCTCAGAGTGGCTTTAGTTAATAGAGGTGACCTTTCTTGAAGAGGGAAACCATTTAGGTCTAGAACAGAGACCTAGTTGATCTTGCATATAGTTATTGTAGTGACGGGGAATTGCAACAAAGAGGGCATATAATGAGGGTTTCTTGGGTGGGTACATGACCTAAGGCAGATGTCATGGTTTAGGAGTGGACAACTAGCAGTTTTGTTGTCAGTTAGATTAATAGCATGCATAAGGCAGTGAGGAAGTAGTTTCGATAGAGTTTTGAGTAGGACCCTTTCTTGCTCTTGCTTGAGATTCACAAGCTAAGGTGTGGTCAGCTGACACACTAAGCGAACAAGTAGTTGTTAATAGTCTATCCTTTATGCAATTATTTTCTTCGGGGAAAGGAGATGCATGCCTTAGGAGTGCAACACATGGGGTTCTCTATGGATGATGGACATGGTGAGATGAAAGAAAAATCGATGAGTTCAAGTGTAGTAAAGGATCTAGCCATCATTTAAAATCTCGAGCCGTATTAGAGTTTCGATTTATGACCAGAAAGATACAATTTCGGTACTATATCATGTCGTGTCAATATGATTTCAATATTTTAAAATATAAAATATATTAATTGAAAATAAAAATTTTAATCTAAATATTAAATATTAAATATTAAAAATACAAAATAGAAAAAAGAAAATAATTTTCTTAAAAAGAAAAAAATATGGGATCACGACGTCTCTATATGGTAAATAAATAAATAAATATTTTTATTAGATATTTTTAAAACTATAATAAATATATATATATATATATATTAAATTAATAGCATAGTTTTATTAAGCCTTGATTAAGCTTGTTTAAATTATCCTATTATAGTTAGAAGTTAATTGAAATTATTAACCTAAGTTTTAATTTTTTTTTCCTAAGTTTTTGCACCCCACACCCACGCACATCCCCTGCCACAACCTACGGAGGTCGCGGAAGTTGCGAAGGTCACAGCAGCCTCACTGCGACCCACAGAGATCCCCTCCGCGATGCCAGACGATCGACGGTAAATTTTGTTTGTTTCGCCCAGCACAAAAGGAAATTTTAAACCATGGATCTGGCTATGAAGGGCAACGGCAAGTCCTCTCAATCTCCACATGTTTGGCTATAGATCCCTGTATGTGGAAGATGGAGGATGATGGTAGCCAATAATGACGGGAGCATGCTGGGCGGAGTGGATATGATGATCAAAAGGCATGTGGGGACAAGATCTTCGATAGAGGTGTTGTGGCTCATTAAGTGGAGAAGCAGGCGACCGTATTGACAAGGATTGCTATAGTGTTGTAGTGGGATGGGCAATAATACAAGTTTATCGTGGATGGGAGAATCACAAGGCTTCTAGCAATACTAAGAGAATGACATTGATGATAGGTCTCTCCTGAGCAATAGGAAGGCGATGGTCTCATCTGAAAAAAAATCTTGATGTTGCAAGCTATGGAGAGAGAAGATCAACAATGATACCAAGTAGGTCAACAAGGAATAAACAAAGATGTCATGGGTAAGCATGATGGAGGGCGAGGATATGAGTTCATGACTTTTACATAGAGGACAATGCCAAGTCACATTGAATGTGTTGGGAAACACAACAAAGATGAGAACTTGTACGACCAAATTAAATATCCAACCGTGATACTGATTGATATAGCACTAAGAATAATTCAACTCAACAAAGAGTAAAAATATTATTTAACTAGAAGTTGAATATTATATGAGATTCTAACCTCTTTTATAGGATCAAAATAGAACCACATTATCATAAAACACCTAATTATCTCTCTAAAAATTATAATAAACTTTTGATGGCCTAATTTATTGCTAAAGAATATGACAAACTTTTAACATCTCGTGACAATAAAAAAATTACAGATTTTTAAACATTATTTTAAAAAAAAAACTAAGTTAATGCCAACATTCAAACAGTATTAAGCATCTTACCAAGAAAGAGTTTTGTTGGTTTCCATGAGATGTTGGGCCAATAGCCTAGCATCTACAAGCCGAACTCCAGGAGTTTAGACTTTAAAAACCTAGTTTATGGCCCAGTAATAGGAAAACCACCATTTAAGGATTTTGGGGCTTTTGTGTGCTTTTTGGTGAGGATTCATTTGGAGCACGAAGGGTTAGAGAGAGATTGGAAGGTTCAATTTATTTTCTACATCAGCTACTATTTAGATAATATTTCAACCATACGATGGCCAAATTTTTTATTGAGGATGACTTGCAAATAAATATTTATACTAAGCTGCATGGCATCTTGGATTCAAGCATCAAATATTTTCTTATAAGACTTACATAGCACCACCAACAGCTGGAGCAATTGCTTTAAACAGAGACATTGCAGTCATTGCTATGCCATTTGCAGCACCTCTTTGTTCTTGAGACTGTAATAATTTGTGATGTGAGATCATCATGTAATGCATAAGTAAATGGTTCAATTCTATACAGGCTAAGTTTTCAAATAAGAAAACAAGAAAAATTTAACAACATTCAGGAAACATAGATATGAATTATCTGAGAGAATTACCACAGCATTGTTTTGCAAAATGAACAATCCAATTATGATAGATACCTGATAAGACAAGAAATTACTTATGATCAGACAAGGCAACTTACAATTAAAAATAAGTTCAAAGAATCTCATGACAATCCGACCTAAAATTCAAAAAGAATAGAAATTACTTTACAAATTGAAAAATCAACATGGAGGAAGTTTCATTGTTAACAATAGGATTGAGATGATTAACCATTTATATAGTGTCCCTCAACAGTCTTATATAATGATAGTTCAACTCATGCAACATAATGGACAAGTGTTTGAAATATTGAGTTGTGCTACACAACATGACTGAAATATTTTGTTTCATTGAAAGATTGAGACACAGAAGTATACAACAAAGGGTTTAATCACTATTTCTCTCATGATGGAATAGTGTCCCCCTACTCAGTAGGGCTAGGTAATATAGTCATTTACCTAAATCAACATGAATAGAAACTATACCAATTTGTTCATAAAGACCACAATTATTTTTTTGGTCACAGGAAGAGAGGAGAGTGGGAGAGACTATAAAAGGACTCGAAATCAAGGAGAGCAGACATTTCGGTCCAGATGAAATTGTTGAAGGCTTGGAGCATTGAAGGAAAATTCACATGGATGATAGATCAAAATCCAATGGCATTGAAAGAGAAGAACAAAAATAAGGTAGTCAAAGGGAATTTAACAAGGTTTCAGGCCTCATAAGTTGTTCGGTTTGGCAAAGGGGAGAAGGAGCAAAGAGCTGCATAGAAATCACAAAGATATCACGAGGATAGCCCATCTGCACGAGATGCATTATATATAACTTAATGTATTATATATAATTATGATACTTAAATGGATGAACAATATATAATTTGATTCCAGTTGATCGTTTAGACCAAATGATGAATATACATACTGAGAATATAATACTGATGATAATTGATGAAAAAGAGATAACAAGAAATGAGATAAGAGAAAATAATAAATACTAAAAGGTGTTAATTAAGAGCCTAGCTTTATATCAGAGTTTTACTAGAGTACTGGACCGTACACCTGAGGAGTGGTGGCGTGATGTAGCCCTCGGTCCAGAGCACTGACCAATCACATATTATTGTAGTAGAGCAGAGGCCACGGTCAGTGTTTATCTTGTCTTCCACTGGTGAGGACTAGAGAAAGCCCGTACGCTAGATAACGTATGCGACAGTATATTCTGAGGAGATGTTAGCCTACATATATATGAGTTATTACTACACTCTGATGATATCGGCTCATATTATGCACTTTTTAATTAATTATATAAATGTTGATATTGTTCATAATATTTGATCATATTGAGATTATGGGTGATGATAAATAATAGTAATATTACCTGATTTTCAGATAACAATAAATGAAGAGAATGATAAATAGATGTATATATATATATATATTTACATATATTATATTATATACCAATGGAGAACTGTACAAGAATTGAAAGTGATGATATGAAATTATTATCCACTCTAATTCTTTTGCTTCTTAATTAAGATTATATTCATGCATATCCTTTCTGATTACCACTTAGCCTTTGGCTAACTATCTACATTATTTGGCTTCCAGATTTGCAGGCACAGATCTAATACTATCCTGGTCCAGTTTGTTTTAGAGTTGCTCAGAGACCTTGACGTACTGCGTTCGATTTATTTTACTTTAGTTAATGGTTTATGTCATTTTCTTTCCTTCATGAGTATAGGAGGTTGTCCTTAGAATTAATAAATGGTTGTATGAACTCATTCTCAATTATTTTATCTAATAAAATTATGGATGATTCTTTTACGTTAAGTCTCTCTTATTGTACTGGTCCCTTTATTACCATGTCACCGAGTGAGGTACCTCCCGAGGGGCGGGAATGACACCTCCGGGTCATGATAAAAATAATTTCCATTGCCAATATAGAGATGAAAAATAAACTTCCGTCGAAGGACGTAGCCGCTTTATGAGCTACTGGAGCTATAGCCCGGGAGCCAACAACTTCGGAGAAGGAAAAAAGTTTGGATTTATGAGCAAAAGAAAGAAAAATTTGAAAGAATGAAGAAAGTTGCACAGGGTATTACGTCGGCGTAGCCTACAACCCAAGTAAATCACCTCAGTTGGTTCTATCATTACTTCCGTTACTAATTTAGAGACGGAAATTATTTTCCGTTGCTTAATTATAAAATAGCGACGGAAATTAAATTTCATCGCTAATATGAATATTAATATTTATCATTAAATTAATGATAAAAATTAAATTCTGTTACTAATTTTATTATTATTTTTTGATTTTGTTGTAGTGTGGAGCTACAGGGTGAGAAGGTTGCAGCCTCTTGTTGTGTTCCGCAGAAAAGTGGGAGGGAGAACCAACCTTGCAGAAAAGTGGGAGGTAGAACAACCTTCGGGACATAGGATAATATCAATCTGTGCCATGAATTCCCTCGGACAGGGCCTCCAAAACATGCACTGGCTGTTTTCCATTTCTTGTTAATTTCTTGTCCACTTTTCTTTTTTCTTTCACCACCAGCGCGCAGCGAATAATTCATGATTACTCATGAGAGCTAGCGCGCATGCATTTCATTCTCCAACTCTCCGACCTCAAAAAGCCACTCAAAACCCTTTGTTTAAGCATTGCTCTCCTCGATTGACCCCAAATCCGAAGCCAGCTTATGGCTTTTGAGACAAGGGCTTGTTCTCTGCTTTGACGCATGGGCGTGGCACTATGCATGGCTGGAGGCCGTCGGCTGGAGGGCCCCCTCTTTTGGTAGCCTGCAAATGATTGCGCCATCTGACACCGGTCCGCCACGCGCGCGCACAGCCGCTGCGGGTGGCAGTGCCACCCCCGCGCTTGCTGGTGCATGATTTCTCCCCCATCTGTTCGTTATGTGCAGCGTTGCAGGCTAAAAAAGCTGCAATTGTACTAATTACATCCTCCGATTCTAATTTGAAAAGAAAAAAAGCTGCGTCATTCTTTAATTCTCGCTGTTTGTTTTGATTTAGATAAATGCGATGGACCATGAAGCAATTCATCCATCATTCTAGTTTGCTTCCTAGTTAGTGTTGCTTATAAATCATATTATAAATTAATTGTGCACTTTTTTGGTCATGCGCACTAGCTCAATATTGACCCGTGGCATAGATTGTCAAACATACCGCACATGCAACACAGGAGTTGTTTTAATTTGCATGCCATTCACTATGGACACCTTTAAAATTTGTCAACGATATACAGTGTTTTTCTACATTGCCCTTAAACAAAAGATCAATTTTATTCTCATCTATAGAAAATTAAATATGCATCAATCCATGCATATTGTTCAAAGTATGAATTTTAAAGTAAATGAGAACTCCTACAAAATTATTTATAACGCAAATACAGTGGATATATCCCAATGCATATTAAACATAAATGTTTTAGATTCCGTTATATTTTTCAATAAAAACATGAAGCTGATTAACAATTCCCTATATATATATATATATATATATATATATATATATCATATGATTATATAAACTATATTATTATATCTCCTCATGTGAGACAGTAATAAAATATTAAATAAAATCAAAATTTAGATTTCAATAGAGATTAATATTTAATTTGAAGATCATTCTTTAAGTGTGTATAAATTATATTCTAGATTTATTTGATAGATAAATTATTAAAAAATCATCTAAATTCTAAAGATTAATCCAACGAAATCTAGGCACTTGGATTATCAAAAAGAAATTGTACCAACTTGATCTATATATCTGTTCTTGTAAAAATTCACTAAGTAGCGCCGTCTGCTAGTTATCTTCTATATAGGTGCAAACAGTGCGAACCCTAACATCCATCTTACCTCAAATCATGCATATATTAAAACAAAGATTAACTTAAAGTTGAAATTCCAAATCACATAGTTAAAGGAAAATAAGAAGTCACAGTGACCAGTGCGTGGAAGACGATGACTGTAGGATCGATATATGATATGAGAGCATTTAATTGATTATTTACTTTAGTTATATAATTTAGTTAGGATGAACTCCGGCTGAGGACATGTCGTCGTCTTTTGCAGCGATCAGCTGGAAGTGGTCGATAGACAAGGGCCTTAAGAGCGTCCCTCAGGAAGGCCGCGCCATCAAGCTCATCTTCACCTTCCTCGTCCTCGTCCTCGTCCTCGTTTTCTTTGGCGAGAACGAGAGAGTTTCGGACTCTTCCGCCAAGCGTGGCAATCTCAGCCCTTATGGTCTTCAGACGGAGCGAGCGGAGAGTGTCAATGAGGTCGGGAAGGAGGTCCGAGCGGTCGTCGCAGCACAGCGAGGCCTCAAAGGTCGGGCGGAGAGCGCCGGTTATAATGGAGGTGGACGAAGGCAGCACAACGATCTCGTCTGTCTCTGTCGGCATGAAGGAGGCCGACTGCTGCCCCTCGCTGATCTCCTCGGTGAGTTGCTTCAGATCTTTCATGCGCTCCACAACCTTGGCCAGTAGGGATGCCTTATCTATCTAGAAAGTAATTAATTGTAAAAAAAGACAAACCACAAAACTCACCAAACCAAACTACTCTACAAAAGCAAAGTTACTTTAGACCTAGTTTCATCATGAGCATGAGAATAAAGTTATGGCTTCAGAATGTTTAGAAACCCTAATCTCTTTAATAACTTACTGTAACAGCAGAAAGTCAAGAAAAAATTGGATTCGCTAAATTAAAACAATCAATGGATGAAAACTTGAGTAGTTAACGTAATCTATGTTTCTAAATAATAGATTCTCAACAAGTGTAGACCCTAGATCTCACCCAATTCCATGCATCTTGATGATTGCAATAAAGGAAAAAAGAAAAAAAAATTGAGAACCTTTGGATCGCAGGCAAGGATGGTGCGAAGACGATCGAGGTGGGACTTGATCCTCTCACGGCGTCGCCTTTCGGCCTCTCTGTGGTTCCTGGAGGCCACGACGGCCGGATCCATATGTGGAACATCGTCGGCGGAAGCGTCACAGTTCATCTTCTCCGACTCAAAGTGCGGGTAAAATGACGCCATAAAGTATGCTGGAAACCCGTTGAGCATCGACCGACGACTCTCTAAAGCGGCCCTGTCGTCACCGGACGGCTGCTGTGGTGGGAACATGGCGTCGGAGGTCAGATTTCGATACCAGTTGCTTCTCTGCGGGAGATATATAAGTGAAGTGGAATGAATGGATGAATTTGGAAGTTGAAATTGCTGAGATAGATAGATGGAGAAGGGAATAATAACTTAGTAAATTCCACTCGCTGTCTAAATATCGCAAGTAATAGAGTTATTGGAAGACAGATCGCCTTTGCAGCATTAATCTGTACAACGCTATCATGACTAGCCAATTATTTGTTGACATGTGTAGTAGAGAAAAAGGCATATCATGTGTGAAACAGCAGATTAGAAGACTACAATTTACTAAGGTAAAGAAAAATTCTCAATAAATAAACTTCAACGAAACATTAATATGAGTTGAGAATAAGTCAATAATTATCTCTGGACATACTTAAGTTGATTATGACGGAGCAAAATTATTAAAGTGAACAAGAATCGAATTTCGATGAAGTCGAGGTAATGTCCTCTTTCATCATGATCAACTGCAGCTTCTCAATTTATCTTCTTACATATGATTGTGAGGCCGATCATATAAAATTATTGGGATGATAAATTTCATTTTTTTTTACTGAAAAGAAAATAAGTCAACAATCAATAAAGGATAGATAATTAAATAAGTCATAGGTATCAATAAAGGATAGATAATTAAATAAGTTATAGGTGGTAGAAGGATAGATATACATATCTTTTTTTTCATATGGTTCCATATTTTTTTTATTACCAAAGAGTTTTTTTTCTCTTCTAAAAAGACGATAAATCTCAGTCAGTCTCATGGACTCAATCCCTGGAGGTGGCCGGTCCGATCTCACGGAAGTTTCCCACCGACCACCAAGATAAATCGGGAAGCGCATACGGCGGCCAATCCAGAAAAAACAGCATAAAATAATATTGATTTAAAATTATTTTTATGGATCATATAAATTCATTTTTAAAAAAATCAAAAACAAATTTTAGAAGAAAATATTAAATTTGCTCTAATTTAATAAATAAATATATAAAAGATTTAGATAAGTTTCAATCTTATGAATCTAATGATATCTTTATTTATCAAAAATAACAATAGAACATCAAAATAATGTAAAATCTGAGATGTGCTCGAGGGTAAACACTGTTTCATCAAAATTTCTTTTTGGGAATGTCAATATACAGTGAAAAATAAAAAAAATAAAAAAAATAAAAAAAATAATACTACAAGAAAAACAGTCATAGACATCGGTTTTCCACCGGTGTCTATGAGAAAATCGATCGCTGTCTATGAAGGCACTGTAAAAGGTTTGATATTTTAGACATCGGTTTGTAATCGGTGTAGTATCAATTAACAACATCGGTTTTCGAATCGGTTATTTATCGATGTAGTATCACTCAACGACATCGGTTCTGCAATGGTGTAAAACCGATGTAATATCTGTTTAACACCAATTTTAGCAACGATTTTCGACCAATGTAATATCACTTAACGACAACGCTTCCAAACCGATGTCATTGATGCTAAAACTGTTGTAATAACACTTAACGACAACGCTTCTAAACCGATGTCATTGAATCTAAAACTGTTGTAATAACACTTATTTTTTTAATGTTGTTTGTAAATTATGATCGAGCAAGAGTGACATCAATCTAATTCCCAATAGTATAAAATTATCATAATATTATAAATTCACCCAACAAATCACAAATAGAAAAGCACCGATGTATTTAATCACCTCAATATTTACAAATAACCAAAAGTTATAACCAACATAAATATTCTTCTTGCAACATATTACATTCCATGAAAATGTATGCATCCTCCATGTAAGGAAAGTCATCCATTGCTCATGCCACACAACACATTTTCTAATGTATAAAATTGACTATTGTGTTGGCAATGTAGTCCAACTTAAGCTGAAGCCTTTAGGGTCACAAAATAGTGGAGTGTATCATATTAGTTCATGTTTTTTCTTGAAGGTTTGCTCAAGCCACCATCTGAAAAGAAACAAGGTGATTGAACATAGGATGAAGCCTTTAGTGTAACAAAACAGTGAAATATATCAAATCAAACTAAAGCAATGTATTAGATCAAGCTTTATCTAAGCCCCACAAAGTTTTTTAATCAAAAATGATACAAAATAAACACAAAATAAGAGAAATTATTTACCGGTGTAGTAATCAGGACCCTCTTAAACTTGTATTTCCATTTCATTCTTGTCCGTGTCTGCTTTTGCAAGACACAAAATCATTTCTTTGATATATATGAATAGCAGCAAAACTAACGTAACCAACTGAAATATAGAAAGTATTTGTGGCAATAAATGATCAAGATAGTGAACAAACATAGGAACAAATTACATCATCTTGAAAGACTTTGAAATTAACTTTATGATCCATCAATTAATAGCCATGCTGAGTTATATTATAAGAAAAACATAATATGGATCCTTCTAAGTACTATTTTTTTAAATAACTCCTTCGAGGATAGTGAAACAGTTGCTAATCACAAGGACATATCTTGACAACTTCCCATGTTGGTTGTTTTTTCCCTTTCCTTCTCGCCTCCGCATTATACAATTTCAAGGCCCTTCATGCATATAAGAGTTTATTGTATTGCCACATCAAAATAAAATCATGTTTCAACAAAGATAAGAAAAGAACCCAAAAAACTTACATGTTGACCACATATTTCCAATCTTGATCATGAATGCGGTGTCTAAGAGGATCCAACAAATAAACAATCTCCTTTTCAACATTGAGGATAGTCAAAATCCAGTGAAAACTACTCAAAGAGATATAATTAGTGCAACTTGGACTTCTCTTTGCTATTGCCAACTTTTTCCTTCCTAGTCTTCTACATATGTAGATGCACACATATATATTAGATATGTGACATACTTAAAAAGCATACAAAATTTAGACACCACTTTATCACGTTTACCTCATCCCGCATGCTGATCAAGTGTACAGGCCAAGCCACATACTCTGCCTCGAGGCATGACAATTTAGGTAAAAGAAGTCAATGTGCATTAATGTGTCATCAAATGGCATTAAGAAAAGATATAAACTTTCAAGTTGTAAGTCCAAGGTACCTTGATGAGGGGAGCTTTTATCTCACATTGGCTAGAGATAGAAGTCATAGAATAGATATAAGCTGTCAAGTCCTAAGCACATTGATGAGGGAAAGTTTTATCTCCCTTAGATTAGAGATAGAAACCCTTAATTGCTATATGGATGATGGTGACCCCTAGTGTTCAGATTGCTTTCTGAATAAACCAATACTCTGTGTGTGTAAGTATCAAAACGAACAACGGCTCCTAAGCCCATGGGTACATTTGATGTGAAAAAATGACCTTACAATTGCCAATCACTATATACATTCAAATAATAAGTACACAACTTGAGAGTCTGTTCAAACATGTTTTAGCAACTTAAGTGGTTTTACTAATTGTATCTTCAACCCTAAGAAATATCAATTAGAAACTGTTTTGAATCCCTACAACTATAGTGAACAATGAGTTTCTAGGATTTCCTGCATATAATAGATTGTGCACTATTTGAAGGAGCATGAGAGTAATATATACAGCAACCAGGATCAATTTTTCATTTCTCAGCTAATGTTCCATTCTGGAAATTCTGGAATATATTGATTGAACTGTTAATATGAACAAAACAAACAAATAATCTATGACTTTCATTCTCGTGAAGAAAAAAAAAACCTCCTTAAATCCTTAGCTTGCATTTTAGGGATGATATTTATGTCAATATACGTCTCTATCTTTCTTTGCTATCTATTCATCAGGAAGTATTATAGCAGACAATTGTAATGTCAGGGCTCAAAATGAAATTACCTCAACTTTAGGAAATTCAGAGACAACCTTTTTAGCTTG
Organism: Curcuma longa; assembly: GCF_044706935.1. Classification (NCBI taxonomy): domain Eukaryota; kingdom Viridiplantae; phylum Streptophyta; class Magnoliopsida; order Zingiberales; family Zingiberaceae; genus Curcuma; species Curcuma longa. Next base: position 2,789,501 of record NC_133869.1, read on the forward strand.
TGCAGGATCCTTATACCTCAAAAAAGCATACCCCTTGTTCTTCCCTGTTTGACCATCCATCATCATTCTTACTTCCACAATCTCTCCCACCGTCCTAAAGACCTTCCTTAAATCCTCCTCCTTCGCAATCCTACTCAATCCTTCAATAAAAATCTCAGTTTTTCTCCTATTCTTTCGTTCAGACGTTCCAGCCACCTCATCAGCAGCAGCCACCACAGACTCAATGTGACCTTCCTCCTTATCCTGCTTCCTTTGGGCATCATTCTCCGTATCCTGCTACTCTGACATCCCAGCCATCTCATCCTTGGCCGACACCACTGCCTCATAGTAACCTTGCTCCTTATCCTGCTTCCTTTGAGCGTCATTCTCCTTATCCTGCTGTCTGGGCATCCCAGCCATCTCATCCTCAGCAGCCACTACTGCCTCATTGTGACCTTCCTTCATATCCTGCTTCCTTTGAGCACCCTTCTCCTTATCCTGCTGCTCCACAAAATCATCCTTTGCGTCCTGATCTGCATGAGCATCCTTTTTCTCGTCACTATGTTCCCTCTGAGAATCTTTCTCCCTACCAAGATCATTATTCTCGGCCAGCATGGCATCTCCTGCCGCAACATCAGAACTAGGGTTATCAAGCCCGATTTCAGCAACTAGGGTTTTCTTGTCGGCCGTTTCTGTTGGCTGTTGCGACGAAGCCGAATCTTTCTTCGCTAAAGAAACCACCTTTGGGACGATTTTCTTGATGATTTTCTTCTTGATCACCTTCCTCACCCGGACGGCTGCCTTCTTACCAGCTCCAGACGCCTCCGCGGCCTCCGTCGGAGGCACCTCGACGGGACCCTCTGACACTGACGCTTGCGGTTCCGCAACGGTGATCGAAGGGTTGGCGTCGGCGGACATTTCTGAAGGTTCCGCTACGGCCTCGACAGCGGCAGCGGGGGTTTCGGCAGATTTTTTTTAAAGAGAAACAAAAAAAACCTCATATTTTTATCTTCCACACAAGGCCTCTAGCTTAAACACAGCATCCACGCAACGCAGTGGAAGTCTGATTTAGGGGTTTTGGAAGCGCACAGTGGAAGATCAGCGGGATGTAAAAATATTTGGGGGGAGAGAGGGAAAGAAAAAAGAGAAAATATACAACAGTTTTAAATCGTTGTTATAGCTTCCAAAACCGTTGTTGTCGTTACAAAAAAGCGCACATAGACAACGGTTTTCAAACCGTTGTCGTAGTCTTCAAAAACCGTTGTTATAGTCTCAAAATAGCGGACATAGACAACGATTTTAAAACCGTTGTTGTAGCCTCCAAAAATCATTGTCGTAGGCTCCAATCAACCTCTCAAAGACATCGATTTTTGTTAAAACCATTGTAAAAAAGTAAAAGACATCGGTTTTGGCATAAAACCAATGTCTTTTGAGTGTTGTTAATTACCGATTTTCTTGTAGTGCAATAAGCAAAATTAATGCACTAGAATTTTATGTGGTTATGTAACCCTCTAGTGTTTCTACTCCATAATCTATGCCAACACGAGTCACTAATTTTCTTCTTTTTGAAAATCTTTCGAAGATAAAAAAATCTCTTATAATCTATCTTTATAAGTCTATCTTTAAGAAATACACAAACACAAAAATATATAACATAAAAATATAATAATGAACAAGTGTTACACTAAAATGATGGCCTTTCGAAGTCCTGAATGTGTGCAACACTATTCTTGAATTCTCCTAGATCGACAATATGAACTTTGAGAATAAATGAAAATCTAAGTTATGTGAACTGCCTATTGATAGTTGTGTGTCATACCATGATTATAAATTTAATTTAATTATCGAATCCCTCTATGCTAATGTAGTATAGGAATGACTCGGGTCGTCTCCCAACAAATACAGCAGGTGAATGTTAATTCTTAGAATTATGATATTTGTGGTTTTTGGATTTTGGATTCTAAGACTACTAAATGAAAATTAATACAAGTAATAAAAACCTAATCTAACAAAACTACAATTGCAACTAATTGAAGGAAACACAAACATTCAATAAAACTTATTTTAACCTAATCTACTTACATCCAAATGAAGAGCAAACATCTTAGACATTCAAACAAACTCAAGCATTGAAGGAATAAAGTGAATTAAAGTGATTTTCCAGAAATAAAAGTAGCAAGAATGTAAACAACATTTAAACAAACATATAGTATGCATAAATAAATCTAAGCTAAGCTAAAGGAAGTGGAGATCTCTCCCTCTGATTGGATGATGCTGGATATGGAACATGTTATATTTGAGAGGGGTGTTCTAAGGCAATCGTCTTATGATTATAATATTTATTGGATAAATAACAATTCACTATTTGAGTGCATATTCTTTATGTATTTGATTAGATCATAAACTTATTTACTGAATGTCCATAATACAATTCATAGCATGAGCGAATTTGTGATTGGATCACAACTAGTAAGTATTTCTACATATGTAATTATGAATATATTAAATAATCCATAGTCGATGAATTAATGAGCACGAATATCATCGATTTTGTTAAGACTAACACATTTTAAACTCCCTGGTTTACCAAGTAGTTATTCTTGCTGGCGGGAGATATTGGATGTTGAGAGTTAAATGTGAATGCTAGTTAAAAATAACTAGTTCATTGGAGTAATCTGCCATAAAACTTTATATGATTCTATACATATGCCAATGAAGATCTTAATGCAGCTTAAGTGCGAGTTTCCTTTGACTTGCAGTATTCAAGTCACCTTGGTCATGGAGGCTTATACTTTGACATCTTAAGCAAACATCTCCAAGGAGATGTGGACCCGGGATGATTGGGTATAAGTCGAAGTACTTGAAGGTGTTTGAATAGCCCATAGAGGATTCACTGTTCTTTGGAAAAAGAGATATTATACCTTACGGCCGCTTGTTAGGATTGTTACTGAAAGTCTTTGATTAAAGCATCACATGTCAAGAGTTGGTAGTCTTGGACACATGTACAAGTAACATAAATTCATAGGACAAGAAAGCAAGCTTAGGCTAGGTGAGATGCAGTCAACCTAGTGGGGACTGACACAAATAGACCATATTCTGAACTAAGTGGGTATAAGATGATGAAAGAAATGAGACACATTTCATTATAGCTACTGAAGGATTTAGAAATTATTCTAGAATCAATCATTGATTTTTCAGTTAATTGGGGATCATGATATACTACTAGGTGTTAGGATCGTCCTGATACAATGTGCGTATTTACACGTTTCAAAAACGTATGCAGCGGAAATAAATAAATAATTAAAACTAATTATTACAATACACACATGCAAATACAGGATAAAACAGTGTACAAGACATGACTGAAAATTAAAATTTTTAGAATAATAAATAATTCTGAGCATACCTCGTAGATGATGTCGAGCGGTGTTGGCCTCAATCGAGCAGTCCTTATTGAAGTCCCATCTCTATTGGTAATCCATGCCAAGCTCTCGTCAGGATGACTTTTTAAGTCACGAGTCGCATCATCGTCTTTGGTACTAGCTGACGAAAGACAATGATCGAATCGAGAGAAAATTTAATTCTGAAAACGCAACAACGTTTGTCACGATCATTTTTTGGGGTTTTCTTATTGTCAACGAAAATCGTATTCCTAGTGTAGATATCGATTGTCAACCATTGATCGCCGATAAAGACAAACGATCAGAATTTCTTTCCGGTGATGATGGAATAATTCTCCAAAAGCTTCATAAGCTTCTGACAACAACTTGATGGCTATTCCGGCAGTGATTCCACAAATCACTTTGGGAAAAGATAAAACGAAGATCTTTTCTTCTCCAACAACAGTTGTTGACAAGAATCAATTGTTGGTATCTAACACTGATAAGAAAGGCACTACTCCTTGTAGTCAATCATGGTTCTTCATCAGGAGACTCCCAAAAGACAATAGATGCCTTATTCCCTTTCTCTCGCAGAAGCATCGAAACAGACAATACACGATTTCTTTTCCTCACACTGTGGAGAAAACCAATCGAGACAAATAGAAGTCATGACAATGATGCTCGTGATCGGAAAGAGGGGCAGCACCGACAAGGGCTGTTGTGCTACAGCAAGGGGGTGGCGTCGGCGAAGAACACAGTGCGATTCTCTCCTCCTTACCGTGAACCCTGTTCAGAAACCCTAAACCTACTGTTGGCAGCTCTCGTGTGAACAAGGTGCAAGAGACGGCGCTGCAAGTTCCTCTCCATGCCGCCGGGGCGGTCGACGACGGCGGTGGCTCTCTGGTCCGCCGACACCCTCGCGCAGATGAGAGGCTTAGACGGTGGCGCACACGCGAATAGTAAGCGCAGACGACATCTCTCTCGGGAGAAGATGATGAACAGGGTAGAAAGTTGCGAGGAAGGAGGAGATGCATCCGGTGATGCTCGCGCGGAGGAGAAGCTCGGCCGACGACATTCTCATGGAGGAGAAGCTCGACCGGTGGTATTCGTGCCCTCGGCGAACGGTGCGAACAAGGGACGGAATCCTCTGCTTTCTCTTCTCCCTCAACGCTCGTCCTTTAAAGCCTGAACTCTGTGAGGTTTCTGACGTTGGACGTAGGCGTGCGACGGCATTCACGTCGGTACCAGCAGATCTGAGCGTCGGTGTCGCGGGTCGCACGGAAGGGCAGGTGAGTGGCAGAAAAATCGCGATCAAGCGATTTTGAGAAGCTACAGTGATTTAAACCAAAATTTGAGATTGGGCTGAACCAGACCGCGCACGAACTGAACCAAGCTGAACTGAAATCTAGGGTTTACTATAGCAAACTGATTTAATTTTGGTTCCCTTAGTTCATTAACTAAACGACTTCCGATTTGACTCAAATCAGTTTTGTTCAATTCATCTTCTCAAGATGAATCTTCTCATCCCTTCTATTTTGTCAAAATCTCTTCCAACATGAAACAAACCAAGTTGGTTTAATTTGGTTCAAAACTGAATCGATTGATTTAATAACCAAATGACCTTCGATTGGAACGAAATCAATTTAGTTCGTTTCGTCTTTATAAGATGAATTTCATCATTTTATCCTTTGTCTGGTCCAACCAGACTTTATTCTCTCGAACTGAGAATATAATTCTCAAACTCATTTTAAGTCCTTCGGAGAACTTGTAATGTGTGTGACCCAATAGTTCCCGGTTATGTTAGTCGTTCATAATTAATTATTAATTACGGAACGATCATGAGTGTCACCTAGTAGTACATTATGATTGATAAAAAAATCAATGATTGATTCCAGAATACTTCTAAACCCTTCAGCAGCTATAATGAAACGTGTCTCGTTCCTTTCACTATCTTATACCCGCTTGGTTCAGGACATGGTCTATGTGTGTCAGTCCACACTAGGTTGACTACGTCACACCTAGCCCAAGTTATTTTCTTGTCCTATGGATTCAAGTTACTTGTACATGTGTCCAAGAGTCCCGTACTCTTACATGTAATACTTTGATCAAATATTTTAGTAACAATCCTAACAAGCGGCCGTAGAGTATACATCTCTTTTTATAAAGAATAGTAAATCCTATGTGGGCTATTCAAACACATTTGAGACACTTTAACTTATACCCAATCATCATGGGTCTACAGTTCATTAGAGATGTCTGATTAAGATGTCAAAGTATAAGCTTCCATGACCAAGGTGACTAAAATACCGCAAGTCCAAGGAAACTAGCACTTAAGCTACAATGAGATCTTCATTGACATATATATGTAATAACATATAAAACTATATGACGTCTCAAGCCAGATCACTCCAATGAACTAGTTACCTCTAATTAACATCCATGTTTAACTCTCAACATCCAATGCCTCCAGCCAGTGAGAACAGTTGCTTGGTAAACTAAGGAGTTTAATATGTAATAGTCTTAGCAGATTCAATGACGCTTGTGCTCATCAATTCCTCGACTAGGGATAATTTCAATACATTCATAATTGCACATATAGAGATGCTCACTAGTTGTGATCCAATTACAAATTCTCTCTTACTATGAATCGTATTACAGATATTCAGTAATTAAGTTTAAGATCCAATCAAACACATAGAAAATGTGCACTCAATTAGTGAATTGTTATTTATCTAATAAATAGTATAACAGTAAGGTGATTGCCTTAGAATATTCCTTAAATCTAACAAACTCCCACTTGGCCTAAGGTCAATCACCATGGTATCCAATACCACGCGCCTTTATTTGTTTCTTAAACATACTTTTAAGGTAGAGATTAAAGGATCCGTAAAGTTTCTTTTGATGAGAATTTTTTTTTAAATTTTATTTCTCTTCTACTGATGATCCTTTTGATCTATGATTTTCACCAAAGCACATGTTTGGATCTATGGTAAAACCTAGGTTCCATCGCCTGCGCGATTGTTCTATTGTTGTCATAGTAAGCAAGTAATGCTTCAATAATTGGTGGAACCATTCTAAGTTCAGTAGTGAACTTTTTGATCCAAACTGCTTCGTTTGCTGCTTTACAAGCTGTAATGGTGTCTTATTTGAATACTTTCAACTTATTGTATCATACTTTAAAGTGATTATGTGCCCAGACTAGGACTCGGAATCATCCTTGTTTGTCTAGCAGCAAGCATTTGTATGCCCGCATGTAACCATATCACCTTCTCCATGTACAAAGAACAAATCCTTATTCCCTCGCAAGTACTTTAAGATTGTCTTGATAGCCGCCTAATGATCCATTCTTGGATCTGATCGGTATCCACGCATGACACTCAGAGCCCATGATACATCGGGCCTTGTACACATCATAACATACATGATAGATTCTATTACCGAAGCACAAGGAATCTTACTCATGTAAATCCTCTCATCTTTTGTCCGTGGACACGTAAACTTCGGAAGGTGTAACCTTTCTTGGATTCAAACATGCTAAACCCCTTTTAGCATCTTGTCTATATGTGTAGACTATAAAAGACCAAGCAATCTTTTTGATCTATCTCTATAGATCTTAATCTCGATGATATGGGTCGTTTCTCTCATGTCTTTTATGGAGAACGTTTTGTAGGATCGAAGAGAGCGCTAGACGGGGGGTGAATAATACTACCTTTTAGCATTTATCTCGATTTTCATAAACTCATTGAATATTTTCGTTCGTTCATGAATCAGAGAATGTTGCAGTGGAAATAAAAGAATCATGACACAAGAAAACATAAGATCATTTTTTACTTGGTTCATAACCACAGACTGCTACTCTAAAACCCACGATATTTGATCATTTACGTATGGGCAATCCATTAATTAACTCATTCCTTACGAAGTTGAGTTGTAATGATTTATAAAACAAAATCACGATAAAAACTTTATCGTAAAAAATTAAAACATACAATAAATCGTTACCCAAACCGGAGAATGAGATGAAGCTTATGGTGCGAACTCCGACGTTATGACGACTTCTAGGGTGATCCATCGTGCGTAGACTGCCATTGGGTTGCTATGGAATACTTTGAATTGATGTCTAGAAGCCTTCTATCGACGTTCTTTTATAAGGCTTTCTCGGCGCTTGGATTCCCCTTTCAGGCACCTCCATGACGCCCGCCGATCCACCATCGACGCTGCTAACTCAGCACTTCCAGTCCCATGAATTCCCATTCCAGTAGACTCATGCTGATGTGGAGGTTCTGGATGAATTTTGACTGCTGCCGCGATTATCTGAACCCGAGTCACCTCGATTCACCTTCTAGGCGCCTGGACCTCCCGGCCGCCTGGATTCTGGATAGAGTCGCCCAGAGTCAATATTCTCGCATCTCCAATCTGCATTACAAGTTAGTCTAAAAATCAAAGTAACATAATTGGATAAATAGTTTTTGAACTGTTAAGTGATCTTAACTTCAAATTTTCAATGAAATCCTGGGTTAGACTGACACCTACTATTCCACTCTAGGAACACACCCTTACCTACTTCACTCGGGAGAATTTACCTGATTTGCTAACAAGTCCTCCAAACTTGTTGGACTTCCCACTTAGCCATGGTCCTTGGCCCTCAGGATTTGCTGCTAGGCTACTGGTCCACCTGACTGCCTAGACTTCCACCAAGCATTCGGTCTTCTTGATCTACCTGGATTTTTTCCATGCTTCCTGATTCTCCTGACCTGCCTGGACTTGTACCTGATGCACTTGACCTTGCTGAGACTTTAATCACAAGTTGTCCCTAGAAGTGGGAAACAAAAAGGTAGACTTCAATCTCGCGCTTGACTCAAGTCTTACATTTCAGAGAAAGAACGATGCTGCAGGCTGGATAATATCCAGCCAAAGAAGAAATGGATGTATCAATCCCTCACCTTACCGATGGAAGAACCCGTACCGGCAGGGATAATAAGGAAGCTATATGAAAAAAAATAAAAATATAAAGTACCACCTAGCGCTCGATTACGAGATGTCAACCAATAAGCCCTGTACATTAAAGAATAAAGGGGTCAAGTTAAAGACCGTAAACAAGCACTACTTGGGAGGTAACCCAAGGGGTTTCTTTTCATGTTTTTTATTTTCTTTATTGCTTAATTTTCTATTGTTTTAGCAAGTTAGTAATAAACTTTGCATTTGTTTGCAGAAAATTTTGGAGATACACTTCAAATAAAGCTAGGTCGTGTCTCCTAATAACAAAGCAACTTTTGCGAGCCGTACCACAAGGCACGATCATGTTTCTCCCACAGAGCAATAACCTTTACAGGTCATGCCTAATAGACACGGCCATGTCTCTCCACAAAATAACTACTCTCACAAGTCGTGCCTAATAGGCACGATCATGTGGTTTCACCAGAAGAGCAACTTGGGCAAGCCGTGCCTATGAGGCACGACCATGCCTTATCACCCAAATAATGCCTTCGACAGGCCGTGCCTCTTTATCTATAAAAGGGCACACGACCATGCGTACCCTAGCATAGAGTCGTGTGCCCCTAAATCTCAAAATACTCTTCATTTTCTCCTCTCCATCTCTCTTCCAACCTCTCCCAAATCGACTCTTCTTCACTTCCTTCACTTCTTCCCCACTTCTTCTTCATCTCTCCACCATGATCCACTAGAAAAAATCCCAGATTTTCTCTATCTTTACTTCTTCTCTCAAATCTAGCGACATGAGCAATATATTGAAGAAATTCCAGATCTGGAGGATCAAGCGGAGGAGAAGAACCGGAGTGACGCAAAGGAAAAGAATTGACAAAGGAAAAAGCTCCAGCGAAGGAGAAGAGCAAAACTAAAGATAAAGGGAAAAGAAAGGCTATTGAGGAAGGTTTGGACAACATTCACGGCATCATCTTTCGGAATGATGATCAAAAGGCCAGGTATAAATGTCTTGTTTCAAGAAAATTAGTTTGCTCTTGCCATGTTGATGCTTATACTATGGATACCTCATGGCTTAAGGATAACATAGAGTGGATGTTGGATAACATAGGTTGGCTTGCCTTTATAAACATTAGGTATCCAACATACCTCAAAATCACCTTGAAATTCCTTAGCTCTTTAGAGGTCTACTTTACCACAGATGAAAACTATAAGGGAAAAATCAATTTTAGATTATTTAACAAGGAATATAATTGGACTCTAGAAGATTTTAATAACTTTTTTTGGTTGCCGACTGATGTGATTAAGAAATTGGATAAGAAGTTTAGCAGTAGCCAATTTTGGAAGATGATTATTGATACTGAAGAACCCTATGACCCATCCAAATCCAAAGCCTCGTTAATACAAAATCCAGTCTTTAGGTATCTTCACCGCGTCATGACCAGGACAATCTTTGGTCGAGCTGAGAGTGACGGCGTGGTGAGGAATATGAAACTTTATTGCATCTGGGCAATGCTTAATAAGGTAGAATTTAACTCAGGGTTCCATTTCCTTTAAAACTTAGCTAAAATAGCTAA
>NC_133869.1:2799477-2803711 GCF_044706935.1 Curcuma longa
AAGGGCTTGCTGCCAAGAAGAAGAAGTGCTGCGAGACCCGGAAACTAATCTTCGCCCATGCCCAGCAATACGCCAAGGTACTCAACCCAAGAGAAGGAGCTCGTCTGAGTCGAAGAGGGAGGCGAGGACGAAGGGTGGCTTCGATCAGCCCCTAGCCCAAGCTTCTGTTGACGCCATGGATGCTTCCTGTGCTTGCGAGCGCCTGCTCACGGGAGAGGAAGGCTCTCGAAGAAGTTGCTGCCGGCGATGTTCTGGTGGAGGTCCTGTTCTGGTGTCAGAAGTGCGACACGCGATGGAGAAGAAGCCCTATTCGCGTGCGGCGGAGGAAGCGGGATCGCGCTGCACACGATCAACGCGGAAGAGCCAAGCACCTTCTATCTTCCTTTTCCCTCGACCGGCGATCGGCTTCTCCGGCAGACGGCGAGCAGAGATGAGCAGCGGAAGCCTCCCCTGTTCCGGCTCTGTTTTGTCTCCTCCATGTCGCTAGCGACACTCGCACGGACGGAGAAGTCGGGGACGGCGCCCCGCACTCGGAAGGAGTGGGGTTCTCGCGCGCGATGGAAGCGCAGTTCGTGCTGGAACGCGGCTGGTCTGGACTAGGGTTTCTCCGCGGAAGAGAAAGGCTTGCAACGGGTTGTAGAGACGCGCGCGCGGTGGAGGAAAAGAGGAAAAAAAGAGAAACCCTAAAAACTTAACCTCGCTCTGATACCATGTAAAATAATACAATGGATTTCTTATTTTATTACAAGGAACAAGGCCCTATTTATACATCAATATAGGGACCTATTCTAGTAGACCTATTCTATATAAAAATATATATTTTTATATAGGAATATCCCTAAATACTCTAACAATAACATTCAAGGTTTATAATTTCGAGGTCATGTTGAAGTTTCAGTTTACACCGGAACAATGTGGTATGGTACCGTATCGTACCTTGCAAATACGATTTCGATATTTTTTTAAATATAAAATATATTAATTAATAATATTTGATTGTTAAAGATAATTACTATTGAGTTATATTTGAGACATTAAATGTTGAGTTCAATTTTTGATATTATCTCGTGAGATGTATAAACTAAGGTAAAAAGAAGATCTCTCACTTATATTTATTAATGAACCAAAGACCTCCTTTTATAATTACAATGAGAATAAATAAATAAAGAAAGAAAACTATTCTACTTAAAATAAATTATTCTATCAAATCACTCTAATTGATTATATCCTATTACACCCATGATTAGCTCTATACAAGGAAAGATAAAGTATTTAATTATTTCCTACACTCCCCCTTAAGTTTGGCTATAAATATTGATACGGTCAAGCTTGCCTTCAAGAACTTTATGAACTTGTTCAGATAATCATTTTGTAAGAAGATAAGCTAGTTGGTAAGATGTAGAAATATATTCAATACTGATAATATCTTCATCCACCTTTTTTTTTCTAATAAAATGGCAATCAACCCCTACATGTTTAGTCTGGTCGTGATGAACAAGGTTGTGAATTATACTGATGGTTGACTTATTATCACAATGGAATAGCATAGTATCTTCAAACTGAATTTTTAGGTATTTCATCACTCTTTTAATCCAAATGAGTTCACAAATTCCATGAGTCATAGCTCTGTATTCCACTTCAGCAGTACTTCTTGCAACCACAGATTATGTTTTGCTGCACCACGTCACTAAATTCCCTCATGCTATTGTGCAATACCTAAAAACTGACTTTCTATCATCAATTGATCATGCTTAATCTGCATTAATGTATGCACACACACTCTTCCATCCTCCTCGATCTTTGTAAAGAATAAGCACTTCTTAGGAATTTGTTTCAGGTATCTCAAAATTCTATATACTATATTCAGATTACCTTGACATGGTGAATACATATATTGACTTACTAGGCTAACAGCAAAGGCAATATCTGGGTGTGCATGTGAGAGATAGATGAGTTTTCCAACAAAACGTTGATAACTACCTTTGTCAACCGATTTTTCTTCAAACATTTTCTCCTTATTCCCCAATTCAATTGGCGTGTTACTTGACTTGCATCCCAATATGCTAGTTTCCTTCAACAAATCTTTCCTTTGAGATTGAAATACCCTTTTTATTTTGAGCAAACTCCATCTAAAAAATATTTCGGTGTTCCAAGATCTTTGACTTCAAATTCTCATGCCATGATTTTCTTGATTTCTTCTAATTCTATATTATCATTCCTGATGATATCATCAACGTACACTATAAAAATGGTAATCTTTCCTTCGTCAGAGTGTTTCACAGATAGTGTATAATCTGCTTATCCTTGAATATATCCAAAGTTTTTGATCACTTTAGAGAATCGATCGAACCACACACGACGTAATTGTTTTAACTCATAGAGAGATTTGTTGATCTTGCATACAGTCTTACCATCTAAATTTTCTTCAAATCTTGGAAGTTGATTCATATAAACCTCCTCTTTAGCTCTCTATTGAGAAAGACATTTTTTATATCAAGTTGATGTAATAGCCAATCTCAATTAGCTCGCAACGATAGAAGAATTTTGATAGTATTAAGTTTGGCAGCATGAGCAAAAGTCTCAGTGTAATCAATCTCAGAGGTTTGAGTAAAGTCTTTGGCCACCAGACGAGCCTTGTGTCTTTCAATTAAACCATTAGCTTTGTGCTTAATTATGAAAACTCATTTACAATCAACGATACTTTTTCCTTGTGGTAATTCCACCAAATTTCGGGTATTATTTATTTAAGAGCATGTATTTCCTCAAAAATAGTAGTCTTACACTCAGGAATAGCTAGTGCCTCTATAATAGATCTGGGAATCAATTCACTAAACAATTTTGAAGTAAAAGCACCAAATGTGGAGGATAAATTAGAATAGGAGATAAAAGTTCGAAATTGGATGTTTAGTACAAGATTAGACACCCTTTCTGAGTGCAATTGGTATATCAAGATCAAGAAATGTACCTGACTCGTTATAGGTTTGTATTATTGGTTCATCTTCTTGATTGTGGCTAGAATTCACAATTTCTTAATTAGCTTGAGAATTTTTCCTCCTTGAATCAATATTCTGTTTTTGACTTGATACTCCCCCTGTTTCACTAGTGTAAGGGTCGACTTGAATAGGATCAAACATGGAGATAGGTGTGGTATCCAAATTAACACTAAGCACAAGAAGAGCATCTTCATCATCCTTTGAGGATGCCCCGCGACCTTGGAACGTGTCACGATCAAGTCGTAGCACATTCTAGACAGCACGACCATCACTATAGCCATGGAATGCGATCAAGCCGTGGCGTATTCTTAAGAGCATGGTCGTCACCACAACCGTCATCACAGCCGTCATGACAGCTGTGGAAGATGCTACGGCCAAGCCGTGGGGTGTTCTGGTTCTCCACTTCGTCTAATTTTTAGACGCCTAAGAGATATAAGGGATACCTTCAAAAGAGGTGACATCACAAGTAACATATGTTTTCCTTATGTGGACAATAACAATGATAACCCTTTTGAGTTAGGAGAATACCCAACAAAAATAATTTTAAGAACTCAAGGATCAAGTTTGTTGCGCTTATAGTCATGAACATGCGCATACATCCAAATGTCTTTAAAGCTAAATTATTGAAGCTGAAAATTTATGGATATGTTTGGATGAGAAGAGACAGGTGTGGCAAAATTGATGGAGCGACTAGAGAGACGATTGATAAGATACGTAGTTGTGAGGATTGCATCCCCATAAATATTTTAGAACATGCATAGTGAACATAAGGGCACCAGATACCTACAATAAATGACGATTTTTATGTTCAGAAACTTCATTTTGTTGGAGAGTATCAACGCATGAACTTTGATGAATAATTTTATTTTTCAATAAATAGTCATCTAAAATGACATTGAAATATTCTTTATCATTATCAGTTTTAAGAATTTGGATATTGATTTGAAATTAGATCTGAATCATTTTGTGGAAGGTTTTGAAGATGTTATTAGTTTCAAATTTGTCATTAAGAAGATAAACCCAAGTTACTCGTATATGATCATCAATAAATGAAATAAATCATCTTTTCCCATGAGATGTGTGAATTTGTGAGGGGCCTCAAATATCACTATGAATTAATGAAAATAGGGTAGATGATTTATATTGTTTAGGAGAAAAATGGATGCAAGTATGCTTAGCTAGTTAACACACTTCACAATGAAAAGACAAAGGATTTTTATTAGTAAATAATGATGAAACTG